>NW_020799123.1:3314795-3339591 GCF_003259725.1 Athene cunicularia
ATCCTCCCGCCTGCTCCCCGTCACCCTATCCCCAAACACCTCCCCGCTGCCCGCGCACCCCCCAGCCCTCCTGCCCCGCTGCAGGGTGCCCCCGGGGGTGTCTCCCCCCAGCCCGGGGTGCTGCCCGCGGGGAGAAGGCAATGGGAAGAGCAGTGGGTGCCCCCATCGCCCTGGGGCTCTGGGGACCTCAAGGGGATGCTGAGGCAGAGCTAACCCCACCTCCCCCAGGGATCCCGGGGCCCCCCCACCATCTTTTTGCTCCTCAGCTTTTCGGGGAGGGGGTGTTGGTGGTTGCTTTGCGAAACCTGTGGCTGATCTGACTCCCAGCCGAGCCGCCCTGCAGCCCCAGCCGCCTCTCCTGGCAAAGCATCCTATGGTCACCTCCTGCCCAGTCGTTAAAAGCAGCTTTCCCATATTCCGTGTGGAGAAAAAAACGTATTTCCCGTGTAAACGTTTCAGCAGCCCAGTAACGAGTAACCCAAAATGTCAGTTCCAGGACCGCAACCCACATGCTCACCCTGCCCAAGAAATGAGCAAAAAGGTAGATGGGGTTCTTCTTTCAGTTAATGAGTGTTTCATTAAACCAAATAAAAGGTATCCCCTTTACAACGAGGCAGTAAACATTAAAGCTAAGGGTCAGGATTCTTACTAATGTTGTTTAGATGTTTTCCTTGTGTGTTTAAAAGTTAATAGATGAGCGTCTTCTGGCAGATTCCTGTGGAAAGGATTGGTTAGGGTGGGGGCAAAACTGCTCTTTCGCAGAGTGTGTCTGCGTGTGTGGCTTTCCTGAATGAACAAGCAAAAAGGAGAGGATTTTGGGTACCCCCGGTGCTTGGTTTACTTTCATGTTAAGCCCAGCTATTAGCAGAGAGAAGAGGATGATTTTGGCTCAGCCTGTGATGACAGTATTGAAATGTGGAGTAGGATAGTACTGACAGTCCAAGTGTTTATGTAAAAGTCTTAACACGTGGAAGTAATGAGCTTCCTTGTGTATCCGCTGGTGTCAGAAACACGCCGGGTTTTTGCAGGCATCAGAGTGTGGGTTCTCCAAGAAGAAAGCTTTCCTTTTGTGTGGGCTGAAGCTGTCTACAGAATTATATTTTTAGTGTGCACTTAGCCAATTTCCACATGCTGACCCTGTATCAAAAAGGAAACATTAAAAACAAATCTGAAAAACCTCAGGAACTTTAATCAAGTCTTGACTTTGAAAAATAAACACATGGCTTTGGGATGGCATCTACTGAAATTTATGGTGGATATGCAGAATAGCTCATTTATCAAAGATGCTCCTGAAGCCTTGAGGAGCAGACGGCAACGGGATAGACTCACTTCTGGAAACTGTTCCCCGGGTGAGGAGTGCAGACCTAGACAGAGGAGGAGCCACAGGCATTTAGGGTATAGCAGAGTCCTTGGTGTAGGGAATTTGATTTTCCAGAGGTTTGGTCTCGGTCTTGCAGCTCGTACTCATTCGAGGTGCTGCCGTGCACGCTGTTTGTGTAATCGTTGTTTTAGCATTTGGTACATGAGCTCTCCCATTAATTGCTGCAGTTTGTTTGTTCTGGTATTTGATGTACTGAATTTCACCTTTTTTTTTTTTTTTTTTATTAGCCCTGTGGAGGCTGAGGTACAGTGAATTCTTTGTACAGGATTATTCCTTTGAGACCTAATCTTGCCGGCTTTGCTTGTGTGAGTAATCTTTACTAACACACAGAGTCCCGGCGTGATGGCAGAGCTGCAGTGTCAGCCTGCTGGTAACCAGTTACCAGCCTGTTATAAAAACTCATTTAAAAAAAAAAAATCTGTCTGTCTCCACAGGTTTGCTGTAATCTTTGATGAGGGTTCAGTGCCGGGAAAATGGCCAGATGTTTGCCAGGGGTCCTGATTTCTTATCTTTGGCATCAGAGGCTTAGGTTTCACGTGCATTTATGTTTCCCAGCAGTCAGACTAAACAGCATCATTACAAGGTATAAACACTTGGGTTTGCTTTCAGCGCCCGCAGGAAGCCGGCGCGGGCAGTGAGCGCCCTGTCCAAGGGAATAAAAGCTCTTGGCTGTTTGCAGCGACACAGGTTTGCAAAGGGAGAAGAGCCAGCTAGCCTTCGAGGTGAATGGTTGGTGCTGCTGTCACAAGGACGCCACGCCAGGACAGCGACAGGGTGGCTCTGGGGTCTTGGTCACGAAGGGGACCCTGGTTCCTCCCGGAAACAAAAAAGCAGCTCCGGTAACAGCTGCTTTTCACACAGCGTGAGGGGAGATAAACGGGGGGCTGAGCTGTGGCTGCAGCAGCAGGGTGATGCTCCCATAGGGCCAGTGGTGGTGGTACCTGTAGGGCAGCGGCTCGCAAGGCACACGAAGGTCCTGTCACCTACTGGGGTGCCACACACTGCACGAAAAGGCTGTCTGTTAAATCAGGTGGAATAATCACTCCTCTCTTGTAGCCTGAGCTGAGCCTGGGTACGCTGTCCTACCGAGAGGCTGATTTTATAAAAAACAATCTGAGTGATTTAGTTTAGTAAGTGTGACACCTCCGTGTGTGCTCGTATGTGGGTTGAGTATCAAGGGAAGTTGTGTGCCGAAAGCAGCTTTCTCTGTTTCGGGTTTACAAGTCCTCTCTTGGTACAGGGACAAAAGGAGGGAGGGCAGCCCACAATGCTCGCATTGACTTCCCAGCACAGAAACCTCTGCTCCAGCCCTGAACAAGGCTATTGAGCTAACAGAGTTCAATAGCAGGTGAGCATGGGTTTTAATAGAGTTCAACTGCCATCCCCCACCCCGAATACAGCTGTGTACAGCCTGGGGAAAACTCCCAAGAATAGGGGCTAAGCTAGTCAAGTAAAAAAAAAAAAAAATGTCTGGATCTAAAAAAAAATATCTGTATTTGCGGGTGATATTGCAAGTCTGGCTGGTTCCCTCTGATCCTTTGTTAGTCTCGCGCTGATTGAGCTGCCTGTTGGAATGTCATTATACTGTCAGTCACCCCAGGAACACTTATTTCATATGTTTTAATCTCTCTGCCTCTGTAGCACTGATGCCAATTTCACTAGAGCGAAGCCAAGCTAATGTCATTAGATTACACCCGATCCACGGGAAGATGAAAGATGATTCAAAGTTATTCCGTCAGGTTGGGAATTTAAGTATTGCTCCTCCCTGATGCTTCCAGAGCTGGGAAGTGCTGTCTCCTAATTAATGCCCTCTTGGGATTTTTCTCCAAGGCTTTTTTTTTTTTTCTTCTTTCTAATCTGGGCAACTATTGACGATTCTGAGTAAAAGGGACCATCTCGGTTGCTGAAGAGGTCTGGGGTGGAGGAAAAGGAGGTTTCCTTAGAGGGGGATGTGCTTACAGCAGCTGCATCCCACCTTGTGCCATTTCCCATCCTCTGTGCCTCAGATCATGGTGACATCGGAGCCCTGGGGATGGAGGAGTCAGGCCACTCCTGTAGCAGCGGGTGGCCTGGAGGTCCGTGGGCTTTTGTGGCTGCTGTAATTCATCAGTGCAGTCTGTAAGAGTGCTGTGGAAGCGTGAAAGTGAGGACAGGAGTGTAGGTGTAGGGGGCAGGCGGGCATGCGTGATGCCAGGGGAGACTTGGGGGGAGCGAGTACCATTCATGAAAGGTGGAGCAGGAATAGATGGCCATCAGGAGGAAAGACCTTGTTGCAAAACCCCCTGTGGGGGGAAGATGCTGTAGCAGTAGTTGCCTTCAAGTGCTCGTATCCACCACCTTTTTTTCAGCCATCCTTGCAGTCTCTGCAAGAAACACCAGGTCTTTGTGTTCATGGTGTGTCCAGCCCAGAACACGTGTTTTGCTGTTGGACATTGAGTTTCAGCTGGTTTGGGTTTTCCACTCCCTGCTGTGTGTCCACCTGTTTGTAGGAAGGTCTGGTTTGGCAGCACCTCTCCTTGTCCTAGGAACATCTCCCAAACACACCTAAATTACTAATAACTAATAGCATCAAGCACAGCCTGCAGCAGTTCCTCTGGAAATTGGACTTGGACAACCACGTGCTGAAGAGGATCAAGGTCCTTGTTTATTAGCTCTGTAATCAGATACCTCCCCGTACTGAGCCCATGGTGCTGTATAAAAAGGGAACAAAAGGTGGTCTCGGCCCCAAAGCACAGGTAATTCACTGTGAACAACAGCTGGAGATAGGCTGAGATGGTGGAGAGCGTGTTGGTTGGGCAGCGTGGGTCTCCTGGCCAAGGAGTCATTGGAGATGGAGGACGAGGTGGTTGAAGAGACTTCTTATGGGGGGAGAAGGTGCTCGTTGGAAATGCTGATGAGATCAGGGCTGGGGTCACTGAGTCTGTTATAAAAAGACAGTAACTGGTTCTGGTGCTCATGTGCTTTGCTGCTGCTGTTGTGTGTGATCTGGATTTGGGTACTTCAAGGCATTTTGGTAAAGATTTGAGTTTGAATGTTGGCACCCTACTGCTGGGGAGATGGCTTGGTGTGCCTCAGTTTGCCCATCTGTAAAGTGGGAGGGGAGTCACTGCCCTGTGCTGCAGGGGTGGCACAGCAGGGTTGTGACTCTGCGTCACCTCTCTCCAGTGCGGAGATGACGTGCTGTATGGAGTCGGAGCTTGTTGGGCTGTGCTGTGGGTTAAATAACACCCAAAGCGGGTGAACCCCACCAGAGCTGCTGGCAGGGGTCCTGCAGCCTTGGCACTGTCCTCTCGTAGCAAGGTGGAGTGCCAGCTAGTGCACACACCCAAGGGGTGGCACCGACCAGCCACACACCCCCAGCAGGAGCTAACTGCTGAGAGCTGGGGCAGGGATCTTTCCCCTTACTCTTTAAATAAACCGCAAAGAGTTGTTATTTTTGGTGGTTCTTTTAAGCATTTTGCATCTATATGGATCCCTTCTGTTTTCTGTTAATAGAGTAGTTCGTATCCAGGGTTCATGTCCGATCCTGATGATGGGGTGAGCTCCCGAGTTGGAGTATAAGGACAAGTCAAACCCATTCCCATCTGAAAGAAATACTTAGGGTTTTATTGGACTCTCCTCTCAGCAGATCCTGTGGTCTGTACAGGGATATGCTGGGGAGGTTCAGAAGTCAGTAGAGCCCGTCCTCCTCGTCAGTACTGCCTTATGCCCCGTCCCTGGGATGTGGGAGCCTGGAGGGAGTTGGCACCATCCTTGTCCACCTCATGGCTCTGCCTGGGCCTGGGATGCTTGGAAACCAGGGCTCCCCTGGCCCTGCCTGCTGGTGCTGAGCAATCCTGAAAATATGGCCTCGACTGTCCAAGATTTTGTCAGTTAAATTCATAGAGCCGGATCTCGTGAAAAGCAGCGCAAAGCTCCAGCTGGCTGGGGCGAGAGCCCATTTATGGCAAAAATTGTGATACTCTTTAGAGAAGCAGTAGATTCACCTCACTTAAACCACTAGTCCTCCTTTAAGGTCGGATCTTGCAAATCGCCACCTATGCACGTAGCCTGCCCGCCTGCCATCAGCTCTGCTGCCTTTGGGGGGGGGCTCCTGGCAGTAATTACATCGAGTCTGGGGTCCGGGGCCATGCTCTGGCCGCAGAATCACCACCAATATGTGTGTTCACCACAGCCGAGGTAGGATTTCACCCCGACCTTTTGAAGTCTATAATAAGAGCAGTTAGGTCTGGGGAGGGGGAAGGGAGCTGGTGCCCTTCCAAAGAGTTCAGAGCAAACAACAAGTGATCAGAAAACCTGAGAATATCCCCCCCGTGAGCCCCCCTCCCTGACGTAGGCATTAAAACTCCTGAGCTGCTAATTATGCTTTTCCCCTGGAGAATATCGAGGTAACCCAAACTGCTTTCGCAGGGAAATAGCAGAGGCTGTTGAGGGGGAGCAGGGGCGGTGGCTGTAGCCATAAATCTTTCCAAATTCTCATTACATGCAGGTATTCTGGAAGGGAAGTGGATTAAGTTGCAGTTAAAGTTGTGTTGCTGGAGTTTGTAATGGGCCAGGACCCCAGTATCCAAGCCCCGTGTGGGTCACTGGACTGTTCATGCAAGATCTGTAGGACCAGGGCCAACCTGGGGACTCTGACAGCAGAGAGTGTCTCTGCCTGTTTCCTGCATAACCCACCTCCTGGAAAATTCAGTTTTTCATAGTTTGGAGTTAAACATGTTAACTTCCAAACGGCGCCCTCCTGAGCCCTTGTGACTCCCTGGGGTGGGTACGTGAGCAGGACAGTGCCTGCAGTGAGAATATAAATAGAGTTGCTCGAGGAAGTGAATTATTCTTGGCATTTCTTTCATCGAATGATGTGATTCTGCAGGAGGAAATCTTTCAGCAAAAGAAATCGCCGGTTCCCTTCATGCATGGCAAGACCATCCTTCTTGCTTCCTGGAAGTGAGGAGATTCATAACGTGCTCTTTCTGTTGCAACACCATCTGTTGCAGATATAAAGATCCCTGCTCCAACTCCCCCAGGCTTGAGGCTGCCGCTGGTACATCTCTGGTGGGAGACTGAGAAACTTCCTATTGCTGCCCCAGGGGAGCTTTGGAAACCTCTTGTGGTTGTTTTTCCCCACTGTCAAGCAGCTGTGCCCAAGCTCTGCATAAGAAAATCCCACCTGGGCAACTCCAGGCATCCGGACACCTTCCTTGCACAAAGCTGTGCCGATTGTGGGTGCCAGCACAGCAGCATTAGTGGGATCCTGCTTAGCTCCCGGCTGTGAGCGGGAGATGGAGCAGACTCCCCTGCCCCAGCCACGCTGCCGGGCTCCAGTTCCAGTGGCTGGAAACTGGGACATGAACCGCTGGATCAGGTCTGACCACAACCACCCTTCTCACACCTTCCTCTGGTGAGAGATGTTTGGGTTCAAGCACAATATTGTGATAGGAAGCTGGCTGTTTATTTGTTTATTTATTCATTTATATCTCTCTCCAGCAAGATGTTTTTTTGCTGAAATTTTCAAAAAGCCAGGCTGATTTGTTCTGACATTGCCTGTTGGAAAAGGGCTCCCTTCCGCAGCTTGTACTCTCTGGGGAACCCTTTTATAGGAAAATATCAAATTCAGTTGTTTTGACTTCTGTGTTTATCTGATGTTTTGTGTGCATGTGCTCATGTGTGCATCTTTGGGCTCTCAAGTGTTGAGTTTTGTCGTTAACATTTCATTTCAGCTTTCATGGTGCTGTTGTAACATTGAGTACCGTGTATCAGCATCTTTCAGTGTTATTTAAACACTTCTGCACTGTCTGGTCTGGACTGTTTGGGAAGCCCTTTTTGGGGAGAAATTCCCAAGCGTTGGCATGTTCCAGCTCGAAGTAAAACAAGTGAAGAAACATCTGGATTTCCCACCTGGGGGAAGGTCTGTGTTCTGACCCCTCCAGCACAGGGTTAGCGACTGAAAGGCAGGAGATGCAATGGCCCCAGAGAAGTGGTGTGCAGAGTCCGAGGAGGTGGCCTGGCTTGGCTGAGACCCCAAAATCCACACTCTGGTATCAGTGACCCCACGGTGTTGACATGCTCCAAGCCCCTGTCATGTGCCAGCTGGAGATGCCACTTTCCCCATTTTGTGCCTGGACTTCGTTGGCTCTGGAGTCCTTCCCCCGGCTGGAATTCCTTGGTCTCAAACACTGCTGGACTCCGGGTTGTGCAGTGCCAAGTTTTGCTTTAAGCTTCAATAAAAAGATGTTTGGGAGGACCCCGGGTCACCTGGCGCAGAGAGGCATGGATTTGCGCTGCTCCTGCTAGACCTGTGCCCATGGGGGGTCCCCAGTCCTGGATGGGGGGAGCAATGGGTTACCCCGGCTGCAATTAGTACTGTGCCATTAACACGCTGTGATTTGCGTAGGTAAAACTGATAACGGCAGGAGGGGGTTGTCTGATGTGCCAAAGCCAGAAGTGGGATAGATCTCCCTCTGCTGAGACACAAACGCTGGGTCAGTGGCCTGGGCCGGGGTGTTTCTCGCTTTCTAAACCCATGCTGTTTGGAGGTGCTGGAGGAAAAACAGGCAGAAAAGCACCCAGAGCCTCCGGCAGAGCAAGGCTTAGCACGTGGAACCTCTTGGTGTCTAGCTCCATGGTGCTGTTGATACTTTCTCTAACTGTGGGAGAAAGAGAGGCTGGTTGGTACAAGCATTGGCGATGGGGGTTCAGCTTGTGCTGGATTTCCCTCGGCATCACCTCTTGGTGCTCCTTTGCTCCTCGACCTGCTCCTTGTGCTTAAGGTCATGGAAAGTTCCCCTGACTCCTCTTACAAGGGTTGAGGGTGCTAATCCCTGTGTCCGGGCTAACTTCCAGCTCAGGTAATTCTAGTTTCTGCCCCTAATTAACTCTGCAGTTTAAACTGACTCCAGTTGTCTTTGTTCCCCATCCATGTACCTGCTGGGCACTGTGCTGCTGGCAGGGACCCACCTCAGGGCTCAGGGCAGTTTGATGACTGTGGAGTGGTCTTTCTTCTGGCCTGCAAGATGATTTGGATTTCTTTCTGTGCAAAAGCTGCGTGTCACAGCAAAGGATAAAGCTAATGTTATGTCATAACCCTGCCCTCTTGCACTGCTGAACTGTGCTGTGTGAATATTAATATTTACTTATAAATGTTTGCCTGGTATTTATCAGTCTTGTACCTGGGTGACAATGGTTGTTAGCTCCTTCATCATCTCTAGAGGAGGAAAAAAAACAAAAGCCAAGTCTCAGCGCATGCAGCAAGCAGAGCGACACGCAGAGCTGGGTGAGAGGAGCGTGGTTTAGGGTCAGTGGCTCTTTCAGCTGCCTCCTCTGCAGGGCTTGGTGAGGCCCGGCTTGTGCGTGTTGGTTCCACCCAAGTCTGTGTGCCCTGTCCCAGCCAGCTTGCCCAGCAGGGCAGGGCCACACGGATGAAGAGGAGGAGGAGGAAGATACCGAGCACAGAGACATGTGCATGTGGATGCACTGGTGCCTCGGCACTCGCTCCTCCCCGGCCCGGCTGCGTCGGGGCAGCAGGGGCAGTGACCAGCTCCCTGCAGCCTTGGCTCGTGGGGGGTTTACTGGGTTTCTTGCTCCGCCAACGCGTTAGAGATGACACAGCTTTACCATGCGCTGGGAAAGTCCTTTCCACCTGCTTCTGGGTTGGGGGCCATCGCTCCTCCAGCTCCCCTGCTGTCGCAGGGCTGGCTGTGCCTGCAAGTCTGCTTAGTTGCATCTTTATCTCCTTGGGTGCTCGTGGTCCCTCTTATGTTTCCTCCTCCCCCACACCGATGCACTGTGTTACTGAGTGGCCATGAGCTGTGAAAATCTCCCAGGGAGGATGCTCTGGAGCTTTGATAAAGACTCTCCCCGCAGCCCGTGTCCAGAAGCTGCTGAGAGGAAGCTTTCCTAGCGACCGTGGGGAGGAAGCCCCAGCACAGTGGGATGAGGGCTGCTGAGCAGCTGCCTAGCTCAGGCTTCTGCTTTCCTGCTGGGTGCACAGAGCTGGGGTCTCCCACAACCTGAGGCAGACAGGCTGTGGGTGCTGCCAGGGACAGGTGCAGGGGGCAAAGCCACCTCAGTGGCACTGGCAGCGGGTCAGGATGTGGCTGGGACCCTCCACCCTGCACCTGCGTGGGGTGGCTGAGAAGGCAGTGGCCATCCCTCTTGCTTCTCAATCTGTACTGTCAGCAACAGGTTGGGAAGAAGCAGAAATAGGGACTTTTTCAAACAGTCTCACTAAATTGTGGAACTGGCTGCCCTGGGACGTTTTTGGCTAAAACTCTAAAAAGGCTGCAGAAGTGTTTAGCAAAGAAAGATGCATCAGGGACTGTTAAATGTGAGGGATCAGAAGCAAAGTCCCACTGAGGGGGTCCCCAAGCCTTGGCTGGGACCCAAGGGTTTGCTCCTGCTGCTGGCTCAGGAATTAGCTCATGGGTCAAGGGGACCCCAGGGTCACCCAGGGAGGCTCATCTTCCCATAACTATTATGGGGGGGAGGTATATCATTGGTGTTACTTGTTTTAAAATAACCTTTCTGGAAGGGGATGCATTTTTATTTGGCATCAAATGGCCAGTGGTTGATAGGGAAGAAGGGAGTTGCACTTTGCATCCATGGCCTGGGTAATTTTGGTATAAATGACCATTGAACACCTGCACCCATCAGCTCTTGTGCTGAAGAACCAGGATGTGTGTGTAAGTGTGGTAGTTCATACCAGGTGCAAAGAAAAAAATAAAGATATCTCTTATCACTTACAGGCTAGTGAGAGCTGGGTAAGCACGGCTGAACTTTCTGAAGTATCCCTTCAGATTTCTGTGCTTCTGAGGTATCCGAGGCTGCTCCCTCTGAGCAGCAGCAGGCAGGGGCTGGCAGTGACCCTCAGCTTCTGCAGCCCTGCTGGGGCTGATGTTTGTAAACATCTGGAATGGTTTAAGGTCCGACTGCTGCCCCAGCTCTTCATTTCTGCCCATCTGCTGGAGTGTTTTGGTGCCTGGATAGAGGGCAAGCCCTGCCCCTCTGCTCTGGGCAAATCTGCCTGGGTCTAAAGGGCTGCTGGAGATTTCTAAGCAAGCACAGAAAAAGTCCCAGCCCATCCTTGGGTTTGGATGGCTGGAAGGTGATACGTGCCCCAGGAGAGGTGCAGTGGGAATGGCATGAGGTCACAGAGCAAAGGGGGAAGTGTCATCCTGGGGAGCAGGTGCGGGTCTGGCTGGAGGAGGGGGAGCACAGAGCTGCGTGCTGGGGCTGCTGGAAGGAAAACTTTCTGCCAACAGTTGTCTTTCCAAGGACACCAGCAATGCCAGCTTGCCAGGAGCAATCTCTCAATGTTATAGCAAAGAGGTGAAGGTATGAATGCCTGGACATCGAATGTCTCACACCAAACACCGAGGGGTTCCTTGTCCAGCTGCTCCTTGTTTGAGCTAGGGTGGCTGCTTCCCACCTCACTGTTCCCAAGTGCAGCGGGGTCGGGCTCGGGCTGGACCCTCCTTAAGGCAGGAGATGGGATTTTGTTGTTCCCCTGCAGTGACAGGAGAGCTGAGCTCCCAGGGACGGTGTGGACCTTGTGGCACACACAGCACGTGCTCCCTGTCTCCTGTGTTGTGTTCAGGGCAGCTGAGGAGGCTTTGGGACACAAACAGCTGGGCTGGGTGCTGGTGAGCAAGCATCTGTTCTGTCCTGTGCCTCAGTTTCCCAATCTGTGAAATAGGGTTATGCTGCTGAGCTTGTAAAAAAATATTAAGATCATTACGAAAGGTGCTTACGGTTGGACTAGATGATCTTCAAGGTCCTTTCCAACCTAGTTGATTCTGTTATTCTGTGATTTTGTGCTTCTAGAGGGACAGGGACTTGGCTTTTCTGCAGCGAGTGAGCACCAGGATCCCTCCCTCCAACACCACCCTCTCCGTCTTGCCTTTGCACTGACCACAGGCAGATGCAGGTGATGCACAAACAGCAGCATCACATCAGATTTGAACGTGCACATGGTGTGATCCTTGCTCAGCCCAGCGTGGGAGCCGGGCTCAGGGCAGAAGCGCTCAGCCCCAGCTCTGCCTTCGCCATGAGTTTTGATGCTGTTGTGCCTGCATGCTCCTGGCTGTGGTGTCCTCCCTTCTAGCAGCGGCAGATCTACCACAACAGCCTCAGAAAGGAAGAATTTAGTAGGACATGCAAGCAGTTAGCCTGGGAGCCTCCGAAGGGGCCGAGACAGGGGGAAGGACTTCACGGCCTGACCCAGATGCAATGCACAGCATTTAATTGAGTTTGACCAGCTCCAGTGCCGCGGGTCGGGGTCAGCCCCAGCAGCGAAGCCCACCGAGGTGCTGGAGTCGCTTCATTTGGTTCGTGGACGGGCTGAGCTCTGCCCTGCCTGAGCAGGGGGTCACAGCCCTCTGTCACATTGCGGGGACCTGCTGCCTCCACCGCACGATGCGTCGGGGTCGGCGAGCCAAGCTCTGAGCTGCGGGTTTTGAGGGGGCTGCGTCTCGGAGTTTTACAGCTTCATCTGCTCATTGCTTCCTAATTGCTGTGGAGTTTTTTGGCCAAGTGACAGCAAACTGCCGGGTGGCAGTGGATGCCTGGGTGTGTCCCCATTTCTGGCGCTCCCATCCCTGTAGCCTGGCTATTCAGCTTTATGACAGTAGAATCCAGCATTTGTTTCCTTCCCTTTCAGCCTGCCCCAAAACAGAGGTGGGAGGAAGAAATCTGTGCTTCCCCCTCACCACCTGCCTCTGCCGGGCGGTGCAGTGGGGCAGCAGCTTGCCTCCCCGGCCACCAGAGCCAGACACTGGCATCACAGCAGCTTCCTGCAGCAGCCAAGAGGAGAATCCATGGGTTTGATTTATCCCTCGGGACCCACCAGCCTTCCCAGGCTAGACGTAAAACTTCTGGTTTCCTAGTGGAGTTCCTCTGGATTCTTTGGTACATGAGAAATACGCTGTTTCAGCACTGGGTTTTTTAATTATTATTTATTTTTGGACAATATAAGCATCTCCCCAGCACATGGTTCTGCTGCTTTCTCAGCGGTCACCCCAGAGCAGTGCCCCTGGCCCCACGCTTGCCCGGAAGCTGCCTGGGCTCAGTCACATTATAGCCCTGAGAAGGTGGATGGGAACGGCACTGGGGTGGTAATCGCAGAGGTGAGGAAGGAATTTGAGTGTGTTTCCTCTGGACTAAATCTGGCTTAAAATTATGAGTGGCTCTGGATTTTATTAAAGCTCTGAAAGCAGCACTTGGCTTTGTTGACCAAATCCAGCAGAATTGTAAAAGCTGGTGTAAGCCCACACCAAGATGAAGGAGCCCAAGCCTGGGTGACCTGCAGAGTCATCCTCAGCCCTTGCTGCTCCCAGGGCCTTTCCTGGCCATCACCCCCTGGGGACATCCAGGGGTGAGTGGGGTGGAGGAGTCTGGACCCAGACGGGAGCCCACGCGGTGTTTCAGCGTGGATGAGGCATGCATCCTTCTTCTCCCTCCGTCCCTGGGAGCTTCTGGGTGGGTGCCCTGGTGAGTCTGGCCTCTGCTCATGGTCACCTTCGTGATCACCTTGGTTACTGGGAGCCAGGTCTTCCTGGAGCTCCCCTTTTTGTTGCACATCCCCAGAATAAAGCCAGATTTGTCAGACCAGTGAGTTTTGCACCAGCAGCTGAGCCTGCTCTCATGGGAGTCTGTCTGTCTGAGCGGGCTGTGCTCTTGCCTGCCTGCTGCTGCTGGGGTTTCCAGGCATCCCTGGATCTTCAGGTGGCTCTGCCCAGTTTGAGGAACACATTTAGGAGTTGTTTGACCCCTTGACTTCCTGAAGATGCATCAGCAAAGGGGTCCAGAGGAAGCTCTGTCCTAGCTGATCCTCGAAGCCAGGCATTAAATGCACAGTGTATCCTAGGAAAGGGCTTGGAAGGAAAGTGCACCATGTGCTGAAAGCCATCCCGTCCCTGCGCTGTCCTCAGGGAGGGGGCACTTACCGCACCCCCGTACTTGGGAGTGGAACCCTGCGATGGTCCTGCTCCTGCCCTGGCTGGCCTTTCCCAGCCCACTCCAAGCCCTCAGGTCCCCAGAGCCATAAAACAGATTCCAGTGGAATCCTGGGGATGAGGAGAAGGGAGAGACCCAGGCTCTCCCTCCCTCCTCTCCCTGCAGGCACCCCTGGCAGAGCAGCAGTGGGCAGAGCCACAGAAAAGAGGCACATTCCATGCTGGGAGCCATGGGCCATGGGGGGCTGGGGGGAGGAAGGGTCGAGGGGGAGCTTTAAGGAGTGATTAACGGCCTCAGCCGCAGCAGGGCCACGGGTCAAAGAGACCCAATTATTTCCTGGTGATATTCCTGCTGGAGGGGATGATAAGCCAACAGGGCACATACGGGTCCACCTGACCCCCGGCTTCGGAGCAAAGCGAGGGCAGGGACAATGGGGACCCTCCCTGAGCCCCGTTCACGCTCTCCACAGATGGGCTTTGAGACACAGACCTGTGGGTCACTCTGACATTGCTGACTCAGGCACGGTCCCCACCTCACTACAGATTTCCAGGAATTCCACCCTTAACATCTCCCGCTCGGCAAATCATAGCCATCATATGTATAGGGGAAAAATTGGATTTGCCTTGTAATCTAATCAATGTTAAATAACAGTAATTCTAACTCCGAGGCTGTGTTTAAAGTGCTGTTGGTCTCTGGAGATCATTGGAGTTATTTAATCTAATGAAATCACCATTACTGTCTAATGAGGGTGCACCATGGGGATGTCTTTCCTGGGAAGGAAAGCAATGGTTAAATAATTGGCAGCCAGGGCCAAATATTCGGGGGGGGTAAACAAGCAGAGTGCAGTAAGTTGAAGGTTTCACCTAGTAGGTACTCAGAGCTCTTTGGCTGCATCTTTCTAATGGTAGCTCATTGCTCAAGGCATGTTGGTGGTGAGCACGTGCCCAGGTTCCTCCCATCTCCTCCCTGGGCAGGCAGGACTACACCAGTGCCACCTTTTCCCTTTTTCTGGCCCAAGCAGGAGTTAGGGTTTTTAACCCATCTCCATCCTGTGTCGCGACTTGCTGTGCTACCCCCAGCGGGTTGCTCTCCGCATTGGCTCTCCCTATGGTGGTCCAGACTGTATTGTCTGCTGGTTTTTAAGATGTTTTTCCCCCAAAACCTGCTGTAGTTTTCACATTTCCATTAAGTGTTTTTTCCTTATCCCCTTTTTAGAGGGAGATAGGACCTGTTCCAGTTCACGTTTCCCATGCTGGCTTCGCAGCAATTTCTGAGCCACCAGTCAATTAATTCAGTCATTACGGAGCAAGCCGAGCCATATTGAGCCGGTTGCTTTCCTACACACTGAACTTATTGTATTTGAATATACTGGAGTTATATCAGCAGCAGGCAGGGACTCTGCTGCTGTCAATGCCAGCACGGCTGTATCCTGTGTAACGGGGGAGTGTTCCTTCCCTGTAGTGCGTGCTCTAGTTTCCCATTATTATTTCTTTAATAAGACTGATACTTACTGTACATCGCTCATTTGCTGCTAAAACTGGAGCCATTAGAGCAATAAGTGGCAATTACCTTCTGAGCGGTGTGGCATGTGAACCCAGCACGCTGCCTCCACGAGGGAGGAGGCTGAAACCTGTCTTTTGGGAGTAAACGCCCGCGAACGGCCACGTAACGCCGGAGCAGCTTTGTGAGGACAACTGGGATGGCTCTCCAGGGTGCCCGGGGTACCCATGGGTGCTGGGAGAGGATGCATCCGACTTGACATGAGGGGGTGAGGAGGGGTTGTGGCTCTGCACGTGCTGCTGAGTTATCTCAGGACACGTTACCCACCCAGCAGCCACACTCTGACCAGCCCGTCCCCAAGGAGTGGCTTCTCCCCTGGAAAACAATTTCCATGCTGAAAAAGAATAAAAAGGAACATGTCTGTTAATTTAATCATATTAAGTGTTCCTAAAATGACGTCTACATTGCACAACAGCATGCCAGAGGTCTCTGGAGGAGCAGATGCAGCAGGACCGGTGAGGATTAGGTGCAGAGAGATGAGGCAAAGGAGGGATTTCTGGAGGAAGGAGGGTGAGAGGTGCCAGCAGACAGGTCTGAGAGTCCCATGCTCTGTGATCACAGCCCGGCCAGCGCTGCAGGACATCAGCCCTTGCCCACTCTGTCCTCAGGGCCAGTGTGGATGAGGCACTGCGCGGGTCCCCTCGGCGTGGCGTGGGAGCGCAGGCGATGCTCCGCCGCTAACGAGGAGGTCTGGGAGCTGCCGTTGGCGGGGACGGTCCCTACGGGCAGCTCCTCAGCGACAGCCGGGATGTCTGTGTTCATTATGCACATCCCTTTCATGCCGCCTTCATTATTCGCATGCTATCTAGTGTCATTAAGATATCAAGTTCATTTAGGTACATCCACATTGGCAGTTTAATTATGTCTGGGTACTACTCTGTATTTTATTCATGGACTATCTGGGGGCGGTTGTCAAACACAAGACCAGGAGATAAAGGTTCAGTTGCTGCAGAATGCTAATGTCCTGCTGGTTCCCTTTTGACAAATACACATGCCAGTTATTACCAAACTGATTATTTCATTCATTAACGCCACATACATCAGCTCCCTTCACCCAGTATTATTGTATACATTCATCTTTTCATAAACAATTACCTGACAAGGTTGGGAAAGGCAAGTACTGGGGAATTAATGCTCTGATGGGAAGTTCCTGGTGTGGGTTAGTAACAAGGTGCTGGGGGGATGTGGAATGCCCCGTTAATGTGATCGCTTCATTAATCAAATTAGGGACAATAGCACGTCATATGTGTGCCGTGTTTCCCAACAATACCAAACCTGTTTGCGTTGTGCTGGGGCTCAGCGGACGGGGCCCCGTCCAGTTTGTGGTGATGGGGAGACAGAATGAAAACCCAGGGACCCAGTGGGAGGGTTTGGAAAGCGTTCACTGTGGCCGGACCATGGTGTGCGTTCCTCATCTGCCTTTTTAAAAATTATTATTATTTTTATTATTGTTGTTGTGAGGAACATTTGCATGAGAACAGGTTCTTTGGTTATTGTTTGTGCCTTTTTTTCGGCTTCCTCATATTGCTTTCCCGCAGCTGTAACCCTCCACGGTAGCATTGGCAGTGGTGGTGGAAATGATTGAAACACCAGAAACGTGCAACCATCTGGAGAACAAAGCCCCCTGGGTCTTCTTTCTACATTTTTTAACTGTAAAAGGCTGGTGATGGAGGAAAAAAAAGTACAGGGAGACATGAACAGTGAAGAATAACCCAACTCATGGAATAAGTGATTCCTGCAATTTTCTTAGAGATCATGGAGAAACCAGCCAGAGGAGACTAGTGATGCTGCTCACCCAGCTGGAGGTCACTCTTGTAGTCTGGATCTGCTGCCAGTAGCATCTTCCAGCACATAATGTCCAGCACTAACCCCTGAGGAAGGAATCAGACCTGGATCCGTTCTCAGCGACTTCCCCTGAACACGTAGCCCACATGGTTTCACTGTGCTGCTGGTCCCTTATTTATTTCTTTAAATATGTTGTACCCTCACCTGTTTCCACCAGCAAGCTCGCTCCTTCTGATACGGAGAAGGAGCAGCTGCAGGAGGCCACCAACACAGCCAGAATCAATTCAGCTTTTCACTCAAGCAGACACGCTCGGGAAGTAATGCTTCAGGGGTCACACTTCTGCACTACTCCAGCACAGGATTTGCAAACTAAATAAAGGATCCAAGTGAGATTTAAGTGCCTAACTCCCTTAGGCCCCTTTGAAAAAAGCCCTGCTGGAATAACTAAGAAGCTTTCACTGTGCTTTTGCAAAAGCATTAATCCTCCATGCTATCTCCACGAGTCTCTTTGATCACACTTCAAAATCTTCATCTCCTGGGGTCCTCTCTGGGCTTTCCAGAGTGGCTTAAGAGCAGACAACTCGCTGCTTCTCAGGGAGACCTGGATTCCCAAGACACAGACTCACTTTTCAAAGCCCCGCCGTGGCTCTCCATGTGGGGATGGAAAGATCACACCACGCCAAGGCTCCCAGTGGTGCTGCTGCCCTGCAGGGTGAGACTCCCATGCCCGGACCACAGGGTGATGCCCGACTGCCATGGTGGGCCATGGTGTCAGCATGGATTTGAAATCTTGCTGCTGTTAAGAGTATCAGTGTGGACTTACCCAGTTTTTCCCGCATTTTCTTTCATTTTCTCAGGAAAGCACAATAAAAGAGGGAGCTCACTCAGGCTGGGTTTTCTCCTCTTTGTGGATGCTGAGAAATGAAGGGGGAAGGAGGGTTGGTCTGTTAAGCAGGGAAGCCCTGGGAAACGAGAGGCTGAGGGTCATCTTCAGGAACTGAGCTGAAACCCCCAGCCCATGCCAGTCCAGTGCTGAGTGAGGAAGATGAGGGTTTATTGGCCTGGATCCAAATGACTCAAGTTGACTCATGAGGCTGAGGTCATTAATTGTTTGGGGGTTTTTTTATCCATTCATATTCTGGAGAGCATTTTCTTTTTGGGTTTTTTTTTTACATTAATGAGCTGGAGTCACTCTTAGAAACCTTGGTGTCACTCTGATGCCCAACCAACAGCCTCCATGTCCACCTGCCTCCTGGTGCAGCGAGGTGAAGGTGAGCATGGTACCAACCTACGGACCAGCTGGACCTGAGCTGGGTGCTGTACCATTTACTCATGAAATTCAGATCCTGCTATCAACTAAAACTCCCTGAAATATGTCAGATGACTCTGTTTGATAGCGGGTTAGACAGTGATGCATTCCCTGGGAGGAGGTGGAATAGCTGAACGCAGAAAAGAGCTCTTGATGTGCGACCTTGTGAGCTCTGGTTAAAATCCTTTAATAGGCTGGGGGGCTGGAGGAGGCCAGGGTGCGATTGCTCAGCACAGTTTCTTCAGCACTAGCCCCTGCTTTGCCCAGAACTTGCAAATTAGGCTAGGAGGAATCTTTTTACGCTTTCTGTTTCCTGGAGACTTTTGCCCTCTTTGCACTTGACTGCTTTGCTCCAGGAATGAAAGTAGGGAGCCCTTTCCCAGCCATTAAAGTTTCATTTAGCAAAAGGACAAAGAATTGGCACGGGAAGGATGAAGAATGACTGCACAGGTAAACTTGTGTGACTCCATATATTTTAGATCATAGCCTGAGGTCAGGCTCTCTTTTTTTATAATAAAGATAGAGGATTTTTTGGCCTTGCAGCAGAAGGAAATGTGTAGTGATATAGATAAAGAAGTCACTTCTCAACATAATTTAGGAAACAACCTCAGTTCTCAAAAGGGGGGGTCCCTTGAGGTGTCTGGCTCTTTCATAAAGCTCTCTGGATGTTCATGTGCACATACACACACATACAAACATACATGAAACATCTCTAGCAGTATAGGGCATGTCATAGTATTTTCCAAAGCTTAATAGTCTCTGTTGAATTGTTTAGGACTCCACAACAGTATCTTGGAGGATAGATCATTTTATCTCTGCAGAGAAGGGAGAAAATCCGTCTTTTCACTCCCAACAGACTCTGGCCATTAACCTGCAGGGACACAAGAGTGTCCAGAACTCCTGAGAGTGGATCTCAGCCTCCTGTGCCCTCTGTCCAGTATCATTGTCCTGCTTCTGGCTTCAGCTGCTTTAATTCAGCTACTTTAGTTCCTGCACTCAGTAGGTCCTAATTTTTGGTCTCTGCGATCTGGTGGGATTTCTCCTCCTCCAGAGGCAAGGAGGATGGAGGAACCCCTTTTTTTCCTCAGTCACCTCTGTTCAGTAGTTTTCTGTGTACTTCCAATTTCCAGGCAGCGTTTTGTTCCCCTTCATGTTGTCTGCAGCTTCTCGACCACTGCCCCTCTTTCCTTCTCCAGTTCCCACCCGAGCTCCTCTCCTCCTCTTTCATGGGAAGAACACATGCATTGCTGTGAGTCTGCATGGCTGAAGGTGCGCCTGTGTTTGTGCCTAAGAAAAATGAGGCAGACATGGAAAACAAGCAAATCACATTATATATTGCAGGCAATAATGTAGCTCCCAGGGGACAGAGATAATATAGTGAGAGACAAAGGAACAATAGACTTTGCTGGCCTGAGTGCTCAGTTGATTGTGGCTTTTCTGGAATGATGCTTGACTTCCTCTGCGTGAGTGGTGAATCGGGCCTCGGAGCTGATAAGAGATCAGGATGCGGTCCAGGGGCTGTGGTGGGGATGAGCATTGTTTTGCACAGGAGCCCTTATTGTACATACTGCTCTCGGGCGGAGGTTCTTGCTCTGCGCAGGAGTCCCGCAGCACAAGGGATGGGGATTAGTTTAAAGCTGGCTGTGATTTCTGTGGTTTGGAAAAACATGCTGCTGTCTGAGGGGCTTTGTCCAGAGAACTGGGTTGATTTGCACTCCCAGTCAGGGGTGGGTGCTGGGGCATGGGGCAGGTGTGCCATTAGCAGTGGGGTGTGGGGGGGGGAAGGGGGGGTGCGCAGTGGAGATTCTCCGAGTTTCGGATGCAAAAAGAGGCATCAGGATGAAGCTGCTGGCATGAACCATGCAGAGTGCTTCTCCCCACCCCACATCTGGGGCTTGGGGTGCTTGTGGGGCACGACGGGACTGCTGCTCCCCGGTGTGCAGGGGGCTGAGGTGGGGCGCAGGGCAAGGTTAAGGCAGAGGCTGTTGGGGTCTGTGGTGGGGGTGGCTTTGCTCACCAGCCTGGGCGGCAAGGAGCCTTCCAAACCGAAGCATCACTGGCTTTTGGAAAAATTCCAGCTGGGATGCTCTCCTGAGGGCTACCCAGAGTTCCTTCTACAGAGGCAGCCGATACTTTGAGATGTGCCTCAGACTTTGCCTCTTCTTTCCTCCCTTTCCCCATTTTTTCTTTCTCCTTTCCTTCACCTTCTCTTTTGTCTTTTTCTTTTTTCATCTTTTTCTTTCTTCTTTTCTCTCTTTTTCTTTCCCTCTTGCACTTTGTCTGTCTGTCTGTCTTTCCACCTTTCTTAGACCTCAGCAAATTCCAGGAAGGCATCAGTTGTCTTTAACACCCAAAGGAAAAATCGAAGGGAAGGGTTCAATTACTCGCATGAAAAATGAGTCTCCTAACCGAGGTCTATCCATTTGCTAGTTGTGCTTGTTTTAAAACTGAATTATAGAGACTGCACATTTTTCTGGAGACAAATGCATTAATTTTTCTCAAAACAGACAAGAGGGAAGCAGAGGGAAAATAAGATAATAAGAGTTTCCACAGTGATTTATATGCCTTTGTGAAAAATAATGGGGGCAGACTGCAGTGTGCACCAGCAGCCTGTGGGGGAACGGGCAGGGGGGGTGGCAGGGACGACTGCAAGGAAAACTGCCAGAAGTCCAAGTATGATTGTTGGTTTTAGATGATATAAGATCACTTTATGTCTCTGACTGCCTTGAAAAATCTCTCTTTCTGTCTATATATATACACACATAAAATATATGCCATATGATGCACTTAAAATCAGCACAGGCTATACTGTTTATACAGGAAAGGATTGTGTTTCTTGCCGACCTCTCCCCAGCCTTCCTTCTTCTGCTGAAGAATAAACTGGGACCTTTAGAAAACAAAGTGGTGGCTACAATATTTAACAGATTTACTCTTGCATATATTTATATAGGGCAGGCGAGCCCTTCCCCAGGGCCGGCTGCCTGCGCTCTCGGGCAGAAACCAGGGGGGTTGAGTTTATTTTTTTTTATCTGTTCACTTTGGTTTGATTTATATGCTAAAAGAGATATTTTTATTATAGAGCATAGTAAATTGGGTTTCTTTATTGCTCGTGAGAGCTGTTTTCCAAAATTGGACTATTTATATAGTACACTGATTGCAATGTATTTCCGATCTTAATGTCTAACTGTAGGGAATAAAAAAACTTACACTGAGTTGTATTTTTTTAAAAACTGCAACCTCTTTTGAAATAAGATGAATTGAGTAACTTTTGCTCAAGAAGATGTTGTGGCACTCAGCAGCTCCCAGGAAATCATTGTGTTTTAGTAAGTAAAGGCTTTTGGTGGGAGCTGAAGACTCTGAAAGGTTTTGAAGCAGTTTTGCGGTTTGCCCACTGGCGTAATCCACGGGAAACACGTCCGGGAGGCCAAAGGCCACCGGAGTGTAGTACCTACACTGATGTTTTGCTCCAATTACTTATAGGAATGATTCAGTGAATTTATTCCCCTTTGGTTTCTGAGTAGAAAATCCTGTGGCGTTTAGGCAGATACGAGAGCAGAGGGAGGCTGGAAGTGATGCTTTAAAGCCAAACATAAATCTGTTCCAGGGCAGATGGTTAATTGTATGGTTCAATTTATTTGCCTAATGCAAATCACATCCCGTTTGCCCATGGCGCTGGGAGAACCAGATTCCTGTTTGTTTTGCTAAAAATTGGGCTGAGATTTCACTGCATCTTCCGCAGCCCCCACGTGAAGCTCCCCCACAGTGAGAAGGTTTTGTCATCCTCAGCAGAGGATCACCGTGTCTCTGGGGTGGTGGAGACGAGAAACATCAGCTCCCGTGGAGAAGGGCTGGAATTGGGATCAGCTGCCAACACCATGTTGGTTGGCAGGATTCAACCTCCCGCCTTCAGGGCTCCAGGCCGGTGAAGGTGCTTTAGTGGATGACAGGGTCCCCTTCTCCCACCCCAGCACCAGGCACCCGTGTGTGTCTGTGGGTCTGGCCTGCCCTGGTCCCCTCCCGCCATGGACCAGGAGGGTGTTTCAGGGGGTTCCCAACTTCCCAAATGGGCCTAATTGAAGCCTAAAGAGCTTTTTCACAGATTCATGGCTTTTCAAAGGAGAAATTTGCATATTAATAAGAAGCTGTTCAGACTGATTGGCTTAATGTGTTTGGGGTAAGTATAATTAAATGTCAAGGGAAATATATCATGAAGTAATGAAGCTGAAGCTAATTTATCAAAAAATGAGTCCTAGAAAGGGAGACACTTCCAATAATAAACAGTTCTTTAACCTTCCTCTTTAAGATGATTTGCTTAGTCAGGGCTGAAATGTGAAGTCTCTAAGATCCTCTAGTGAGAGAGACATGAGATGGTTATTGGTTTGGGGTGGAGGTTTTTCCATGTTCTCCCCAGTATAAACCCCTCTGCCCTGGGACCCCAGGGCTGAGCCCACCAAGGGCATTCACCCAAGTCCAGGGGTGGGGAGGTGCAGCTCTGGTCCCTCTGAGGCCACCAGCAGCACCTGGGAGGATGTCTGGGGGTGTACAGGTGTAAGACTTCAGGGGCAACCTTAGGGAAGAAGAACAGGCTTGAGATTTAATTATATCAGATTCTGGGTCACTTATGCCCTTTTTTCCCCCTTATCCCTCAGTCTTTACTCTGTAAGCTTTTCAGAGCACATGCCACCTCCTGCTCTGTTCACATACTAGCTGGGGATAAAGATCAGCCCATGTAGGCACATCATTAATATGGACAAAAAAATGAAGTGGACTTTCAGAATTGTGATGCAGGTCCAAAAACTGGGTATTTTAACATCATAATTGAGGAGGGTGAGGTCCAGGCTGAAGGCCGTGCTGGTCCCTGTGAAGGCTGTGACCTGGGGCAGGGTCTGGAGCACAGGTCTGCTGGGGAGCGGCTGAGGGAACTGGGGGGGTTTAGTCTGGAGAAGAGGAGGCTGAGGGTGCAGAGAGGGGGGATGAGTCTCTTGAGCCAAGGAGCCAGCGCCAGGCCCCGAGGGAATGGCCTCAAGCTGCCCAGGGCAGGGTCAGGCTGGCTCTGAGGAAGGATTTCTGTGCAGAAGGGGCTGTTGGGCGTTGGAATGGGCTGCCCAGGGCAGGGGGGGAGTCCCCATTCCTGGAGGGGTTGAAGAGTCGGGCTGACCCAGCGCTGAGGGATCTGGGGGAGTTGGGGACTGTCAGTGCTAGGCTAATGGTTGGACTGGAGGAGCTTCAGGGGCTTTTCCAACCCAGATGAGATTCTGTGAGTCTTCCACGTCCTTCTGTGTGATGGAAAGAGATTGGGAGCTCCATCCCCATGGTGCAGCCGTGCTGTAGGCAGACAGACATGCACTTCTTAGCAAATCTGTGCTTTGGGTGAGCACTGGGTTCACAGGATTCATGTCCAGGCAGGCACTGACTCTCCGCTGCTGTCCGCCTCCAGTGGTGACTTACTCCGTGCATGCTGGGAGTGGGACTGGGAGCTCTTGATTTGCACTTTGTGCACTTGCAAGGAGAAAGGCAGGGTGCAAGGCTGTGGAAGGATTGTGCCCATCATCTCAGCTGGAAAATCCTCCTTTGGCATGATATGGCATAGAGAGGAATTATAGGTTGCAGAATAATAGAGGCATCTGTAGAAGAGAGCAGAAGTAGTGTCTATTTTCATTAAAGAGGCACCACAATTACAATAAAAAACAGCACCAAAAAGCCGACAGAACCAGCCACCAGAAGCCTGAATTTACCTAAGCAAATCCATCTGGGAAATGAGGAATCACTTCTCATTTGGGAGCTACATCAGAAATATGATGAAATCACTGTGGCCCTGATTTACTCCCTTGCAAGAATTAGTTGGTGCTGCAGGGATTTGCCAAATGGCTTGTGCCTTCCGCTTGGAGCCTCGACTGCTGCCAGGGTTAAGCTCTTGCTGGGGGAAGGTGTGTGCTGCTGGAGAGGCCATTGTGGTGTAAAAACGTGGTGGAATCAAAACATGCATGTGGCCACTACCAGAGGTGATGAGCACTGGGTCGTGTGGAAATCGATGAGGAAGAGCTCTGAGGCTGGGTTAAATACAGGCTGAAGAGGAACCACTGCAGGACTCCTCAGTGGCAGAGATGGCTGATGAACCCCAACCCCAGCAGAGAAAGCTCCTTTAGATGGTGCCTAGTGGTGTCTCCATTCCCGTACAAAGGATGGAGACATGGTAAAGGGGCTGTGGCCCAGGGCTCCGGAGATCCTCATCTGCTTCTGCTAGGCAGGCATCTGGGATTTACCAGCAACACCACTGGGCAGGACCCAGCATCCTCCCAGATGGCTGCAGAAATACACCATGATGACTTGACTTTTTAACCCTTGGAAAGAAAACAACTACAAAATGCCCCTTTTCCAAACCCCATCTGGTCAGCCCAAAGGAAGCGGCAGTGCCACCCGTGGTTGCCTCAGCTCTGATGAGTTGCTTGTTCCAGCAAAGAAAATCAATAGCTTGCACGGCTAATGGCATCAGAGAGTTTCTGCTTGTCGATAGCACTTAGACACTGGTGGTCTCCGGGAGATGCCCAGATGTGCTTCCCAGCACAGTGGATTTTCGGGAGCCTCTCGGCACGGTTCCTTCTCCCACACTGGTGTGCCAGGACAGCAGCATCACCTCGCCACTGGTATCACCTGAGCCAGGAGCCCACCGGGCACCTCCCTGAGCACAGGGCTCCCCGCTTACCTGCTGCCTTCAAAGCAGCAGCTCCGCTCATCAATAATTAATCAGAGCAATTAGGCAGAGGGCTTGCACACCGTAATTAGCTCTGATCACTGCAATCTCCCTTCCGGGG
>NW_020799123.1:3339641-3493785 GCF_003259725.1 Athene cunicularia
GGGGGGGGGGGGGGGGGGGGGGGGGGGGGGGGGGGGGGGGGGGGGGGGGGGGGGGGGGGGGGGGGGGGGGGGGGGGGGGGGGCAGCGAGGCAGGAGGCACTGTAAGCACAGTGGGGGGACAGTGCTGTTGAGCAAAGCCCCCCTGCAGCCCCTCTTTGCCTGCAAGTGCCCCCCTGCCCCTCGGAAACGCCCCACGGCCCCGTCGCTCCAGGGCTGAGGAAGCCGACGCGAAGTTCCGTGTGTGGCTGCTCGTACAGGGGGGGCTCTCGGGGGCAGAATGAGCCCCTTATCTTGGGGACACTGCCGCTTCCTGACGGGTCACCTCAGCCCGGGTCGCGGGGCTTGGCCACCCTGCCCTTGGCCAGGGATTGTTCCTGCTCTTCCTGAGCGAGGTCACGGCCCTGAGATCAGGAAGAGAGAAGCCACCTGCGGGTATCAACGGCCCCGTGCAAACAAGCCACTTTCTCCGCGGCGTTTCTTTGATGGGTTTCCCAGCTCCTCGGGAAGGAGGTGGCTTCCTGGCCGTGACCCCGGGCTGGGGTGACACTGGCTGTTACCCCATGGATGCTGCGCTGGAAGCTGTCTGCCCGCGTCCCTGTTTTGGAGGCAGTCAGCTTTCTGGAGGGTTTTTTCTTAAATGCTGAAGCCGTTAAACCCACTGGTGGCAGGAAACAGAGCTGCTCACAGCGCTTGGTATAAAGTGTGGCTTGAACTGGAGGGGGGGGAGGGTCGTCTGCTGAGGACCCCCCGAGCCTGGCACCAGCCCTTGGGTGGACTCATGTGATGGGCACAGCTGCCTGCCTTGTCCCTCTGTCTCACCCTGCCCTGGGCAGACCCTGGACAAACAGCTGGGCTGGACCAACTGGCTTTGGCTGCTGCTAGGGGTTTGGATGGGGACACAGCAGACATCTGGGGGGGTCCCCATGGCCCTGCGGGCTGCAGTGTAGGTGCGGGTTTGCACCATGGGTGCTGGCTGCATCCCGTGTCGGGCTGTCGAGCATCGCTGAGACTTCAGAGGGAACTTAACTGAAAGGAGAGGAGGCAGGGACGGGAAGGCAGCTCCGCTGATAAGATGCTGCTTGACAGATACAGCGTTGAAACAGATGCTACTGGCTGCAGATGTAATGAGATACATAAATACCGAGCCTTGCTCAAATAAACGCCAGCATCCGCCATAAGGACGGGCTGGGGAGCTCCCCATGCTGATAACTGTGCGTCAGCAGTGAGCACAGAGCAGCCAGGTTTGGGGGGTGGGGGGACGAGAGGCCCTGCCTCTGGGAGAGCATTTTATTCGGGGAGGAGGCACACTAAGAGCGAGCGAATTTATGAGTTTATCCCCTGCAGCCATATCAGTGGCCAGGGCCGGGCCTGAAGCACTCAGCAGTGACCGTGCCTGCAGGCTGGGCCCAGCCCAGGGGAAGGTGTCCATGCTCAGGGGCGTCTGCCTGACACCAGGTCTGGGTTTTGGGGTATTTTTTAAGTGTCTAAAGTGATGATACGCCCCGTGTGCTTTGAGAACTGCCCTTTCATCCCAGCACAGCTCAAAGCAACGAGGCCCTGTTTTCATGTGTGCTTTGAAGATTCAGCTGGACAGGGCGCTGGGGCATCTTGTCTAGATTTGTTCTTTTGCCAAGAAAGGTTGGGCCAGATGATCGTCGAGGTTCCTTCCAACCTGGTATTCTATGATTCTGTGATTCTATGATTGATTTTAAACCCCTCTGGAGTATTTGGGATAGTATTATAAAAAAGCTGTGTCCTGGGAGCTGAGCTGGGCACAAGGGAGCATGCCAAGGTGGCAAGGAGGCTCCTCAGCACATCTCAGGGGAGCAAATAAATGAGGGACCATTTACTGCTCGTAGAAATTAAGCAGTCCTGCAGGACACCTTTCTGACCACAGCCACAGGAACAGAACCACGAGTATCCCAGCAGGTGATGCACACATCACAGAATCACAGAATCGTTCAGGTTGGAAAAGCCCCTTGGGATCATCGAGTCCAACCATCAGCCCGACTCTACAAAGTTCTCCCCTACCCCACATCCCCCAGCCATCCTGCATGGTTTGCAATGATTCAGTGGGGACAGAAGAGCAGAGCCAGAAGAAAACACAAAGCCCCTGACTCTACCACAAGTGCTTTGCCCCGCAGAGGTGTGGGCATCCTCTGGGAGGTGGTGGTTGTATTGTAGGTCCACCAATAACACCTGGATTTCCCTGTGTGTTCTCTTTACCCAGAGAAAATTCCTTGGCATGGGTAGGGATGGGACAGACCCATGGTCTTCCTTGTCCTCTCCCGGGGCTATTCCTGTCTCTTACCTTCCTTCAACCTCAGCCCAATCCATCCTCCATTAAAGACAATGGCAAGGGTGTCCTTTTGATACTAATTTCAGTTGGACTTGATTTTTACATCAGCAATGAGTGATTTTCTTTTTTCCTTCCAGACATCTCTGATCTTTTGCCACTCTCCTTTCAGCTTACTCAGATCCACAGCTTTTCTTGGTTTTTAAAAAATTGTTTGATCTGTTTCCTGAAATGCATCTTTCCATTTATTGATTTCACCTGACATCTAAAGGAAGGCAAAGCAGGAGGCTCAACTAACTCCACCATGCCCTCACAGCTCATCAAAGCAAATTTAGAGCCTTGCTAGAGCTGCCAGGGCAGCACAGCCCCTGGTCTGAGACACAGTCCTCATAGCAGGGACACATTCATCTCTTTAGGCAGTGTTTTTTAATTTATATACATACATGCTACTGGTTACATTGTTACCTCTCTTGCCAGAGCATCTTTCTTTTCAGCAATCTCCTGTACATGCTGTAATGGTACTTCTGGGAGTGTGGGCTCAAGGGTGGGGGAAAGGCGAGTGCTTGTGACAGCAAGTTTTGGTTTTTTTAATAAATTTCTGTTGCAGAGGCACTACTTAAAATGATTTGGAAGAAGAGAAATGGTGGGGGGAGAGGAGAAGACAACTTGCTGGTGGCTGCAGTAGCACAGGGAGCAATGCACACTGCTTCGGGAGCACGGGGCTGCATCAAGTCACAGTGGTTGCTGTGCCTCAGTTTCCCCAACTCCTTGTTCAATACCTTCACACTGGAGAAGGCTCCCTGTTTCCCCCAGGACTGCCAGCTGCAATATGTGCCATCATCACAGTGTCTGGCCCCTTCCTGGAGACAGAAATTCTGGCAGCATTTCTATAGAGAAGTGAGAGGTGAAATAAGCCCCCTCAGAGAGTTAATTTTCCATCTCTGCTCTGCCCTCCTGGCCCTGCCATGGCATCCACCATCTCGCCAGTCACTTAATACTTGACATAGAGAAGGCAGCACACAAGTGAGAGAGGCAGAAAACGCTGTCAAGTGGGGCTAAAGGGCACAAGAGTGCCAGCACCCGTCTTGGTTGCTTCTTGTTTTTTCAGGTGTTTGATGGAGGGGGGACACTGCTGACTCCAAATGAATGCATTTTTTTCACCTCCTTCTCTTCCTCCAATACACAAAGACCAGATAATTTTTCACAAACAAAGCCATTTTCGTTTTTAATACACTGCCGCTTTGCAGTGCAAAGGCCGGACTTGGGATGGGTGTTTGCTGGTGGGAGAGTGTCCCATCCTCCCCGTGACCCCGTGTTACATTTCTGGGAGCCGATTCGGCCCTTCTTCGCCAGAAAGGCTCTTCCATGGGATTCAAGGTCCCGCAGCTGTTTGCAGAGCTTTTGGGCTCTTTCAGAAAGAGCAGATTTCTTTGATACCGTTTTCCTGTGATGACCTCTTTGGTGGCACTTCCTTAAAAACAGCACTTGCCACCACAAGAGACTTCCTTTCCCACCACTGCTGCGGGCTGGGGTGCTCCAAACCCCAGGCAAACCCTGGCCATTGAATCTGGAGCAAAACCAAACTGCAGCTGGTTTAAGCTGAGTGGGGCAAAAAGTAACAGAGGGAAGATTTATTTTTCTTTGAAGATTACTCTTGAATGAACTTTGAAGATTACTCTTGAATTACTCGCATTCATTGACAATTCATCTTGAGCCATGAAAGCAGAGAGGCTCCTTGGTTGCTCTGATATCTGCCTGGGAGGTTTTCTTTTTCCCCATTTCTTTGTGTATATCTCACTGCTTGAACCAGTAGCTCAGGCTAGTGGCAAAGATGGAAAAAGCGCGTGGAGGCTGGAGCAAGGTGCTCCCTGGCCCAGGCTGTCCAGGGAAGGTGTCTTGGGGTGCAGCGCAGGGGTAAGCAATGTCCTTCTGCGTCTGCTGTCTCATAACCCCGCTGCAACTTGCAGGCTGTGCAATGGAAAGATCCTGATAGCTGAAAGTCACCCGCACCTTTGGGAAAGCCCAGCTCTGCATACACAGGCTGTACAAAACTCTGGTTTCACGTTTCTGCTTCATTCCCAGCCTTTATCCAGTGGATAATTCCTGGTCTGTGTGCCCTTTCGGGGCTGTGGCCAGGTCAGCGGGAACGTGGCCAAAGATAAGGGTAAACATCAGTGTGCTGGAGAAGGGGCTGTGCAACAGCAGCTCCTCCTTCACTGCCTCGCTGCTGCTGCAGACTGGTGAGAGAGCACTGAGTTGGCCCAGCAGCACGCTGAGGGGGTCCAGGGCCACAATGTCCCCGAGCTGTCACTGCCGTGCAGATGCCCTGGCTTTGGGTTTTTTCTGTGTCTCGGGACTCAGTGTATGGTGGTTTTGCACGTTTGGGCTGTACCCCTGCCATGTTTGCTGGGGTGCTTGCAGACCCTCTGCTCGCCTCTCCTGCCCTGAGCGAAGCTGTGGCTGCCCCAGGGACAGCAGAGCCCGTCGGGGTGACACAGCTCAGCCTTGCCCCCTTTGCTGGTGCTGGGACCAAGACATCAGCATTTAGTGAGCAGGGACTGATCTTCCTCCTTCGCTGTTCATCCAGCCTGGGTTGTTCCCTGCTCCAGCACCGAGGAGCTGCATTGCTGCCAGCTGCAAACCCCAGTGCTGGTCCCAGCCCGTTCTCTGCATCCTCCTCCTCGGTCACACTGCAATTGCCATGTCAGGCAGTGCACAAACTCATTTTCCTGCTGCCGGTGACCTCGGGGTAGACCTGGCCATGCACTCCGGTGGAGAAGGGTGTGCAGGAGCCTGCAGCTGAGGCACTGCTTGGCCACAGGGCAGTGCTGCCCCTGGCCACACAGGGCGGGGAGGACATCAGTCCTCCTGCAGCATCAGGCTTGGCACTTTTTGTTGATGATCATTTCAATCCATCCAGCATGGATACCCAGGCTCTGATGATTTTTAAAAAGTCAAACTAGGATTGCGAGGGAGCAGGAGCTCACCTTCTGGGGTTAAGAGGCATGAGTCCTGCCCATAGCAGAAGATGAGGGCAGGTTTTGCCAGAGGCCAGAGGGCATGTGGGGCTGGTCGCTGTAATCACAGCGGCTTGCTTTATCGCTCCGGGTTGTGATGGCATGAGGCCTGGTGAAGAGCTGCCCTCATCTGCCAATATCAGCCTCCCCTCGAGAGAGATCTGGACTAGATTTATGTGGGAAAGGCTTGCAGCAAGTCCATCCACAGCTGCCAAGGAGCCCAGGAGGTCCTGAGCAGGACATGGCTTGGTCCAGCTGGGAGCAAAGCACCAGATGGACTTCAAAGAGCAAACTCAAGTCTTGAGTTTTCTGGATCCAGTGACCAAAAGCTGCTCCCGCCTTTGTGGGAAACAGCAGCACAGGGCTGCTCCTCCTACATGAAACAGGCAGTTCCCTCCCAAAAAATCTCATTTCTGGAACAACCAGTGCTTGTTTTCTCGCTAATCACCAGCTTCTCTTGCTGTTTCGAGTTGGTTGGACAGCAGCACAGGTCAGCTGAAACAAACCAGATGTTTTAACCCATTTCCCAGCCCCTGATGGATCAGAGGCAGGTATGGGATGGCGGCAAACACTGACACGTACCACTGTATCCCTTCCTCCAAGCTGAATTTCCAGAAACATAACCCTTGGATGCTCAGTCTTTTAAGGACTGGTATGTTATTGTGGTTTCTTGACATGAAGTGGTGCTTTCTTCCCCAGAGTTACGCTCTTGCTAAGATCAGGTGGCGTCTCTGTGGACTCTGATCTCCAGGGTGAGGGTCGAGCCAACACCCTGCTTGCCCTGGGAAACTTAAAAGTCAGGTTTTTTTAAAGGCACCATTGTGCAGTCCATAAAGAGAGATAACAGCCATAATAAACATGACACCAAAGATCAGTTCCCACACCAGGAGTGTCTGAGGGTTGGGAGTCTGTTACTGGGATGTCCTAATGTGACCCCAGCACTAAAGTGCCGATGTCAAGGACAGACACGGCCTGGGGCATCAGGAAATCCCTGAGCAGCACCACCCGTCATCCCCTGGTGCTTCACTCCCCAGCCCGGCCCTTTGAGGCAGCTGACCCCGCAGCTGCACCTCTTCCCCCTGGCCCAGTGCTGGAGGGTTTGCTGCAGCAGGTCACAGGGAAGACAAAGCCAAACTGTTGCATTACCAAAGTGAAGTCCTGAAAAGCCCATTGGGGTGGGAAAAGAGACCACAGCCTCTGTGAGAGCCACCTCGGAGGGGGCTTTGGACGGACACAGGAACGGCCGTCTTGGCCACCACTGCTGGGAAAGATGGACCTGGAAAAGGCCAGCTATGAATATGCACACATAGCCAAAATGCTCCCTTTGAGGAAAGTCTTCCTCCCCTATTAAGTAATTAAATAAAGCCCCAAGCTCTACTAAAATTAAAATAACAGAATACATTTATTCTGGCAGGGCCCACTGGTGGCTGCTCTTGCCAAAAACATTTTTGTGGTTCTTGTCTTTTCAAGTGGCTCTTTTGCAATAAAACCCAGATGCCATTAGTCCAGGGAGGCCTCCAGGCAACTGTTTACATCCATGAAAGATGCCCTTTGTAATTAATTAATCTCCCAAAAGCTGTGGTAGCACATTCCCGTGGCTCCTGGCGTGTCCCTGCCCGCCGGCCCTGGCAGTGGAGGTGCACGCTCATTCCTGGGCTCTGAAGAAAGCTTTTGTGTGGCAGGCTCACCACGAGAAGGGTTAAACTCCTCCTTGGGAAGACACAGTGGAGATTTCCACACTTCTCAAAACACAAACAGAAGTCAGTGTGCCTTCCCACTGCCCTTGCCCTGCTGCCGCTTCAGCATCTCCCGCTCGTGCTCAACAGCAACGTGCAGTTGCAGGAGGTTGTGTTACAGGGGCAGGGGTCAGCAGGCAGCGGGGAAGGGGGGCACAGCCTGGTTCCTTCACCCTTTTGGGGTGCAGGTGCTTTCAGATGACTCAGTCGTCACAGGGCAACAACACCACGACATCTGAGAAATGCGGGCTTGGTGCACATGGAGGAAAAAAGGTGAATCGTGAGACTGCCCTGAGCAAAATAACAGCTGAGCCACTGCACTGGGGCAGAGCAAAGAGCCGTCCAGCCCAGTCCTTCTTCCAGATGGTGGCTGTATCAGGTATCTACAGAGGAGCACACAAAAGCTGTTGGTTTGTAGGGCTCCTTCTCCTGCTGTCTCCTCCCAGTGAGGGCAGCCAGGGCTAGGAGCTGCCTGTGGCTGAAGCAGCTCAGGGACTCTCACCTTTCATTACCACCAACTTGTTTCATCCACCATGAATTTGGCCCATCTGTTTCTGAACCATTTACACTTTGGGCCTCTGCAGCATCAGGTGATGGCAAATCCCACCGTAAAATTATGTGTTTGCCCAGCAAAGGCCATCCTCATGCTGGTTTTGAATGCATCCCCATCCCTAGCAGCAATTGCCTTTATGTCTCCACATCCTTCAGGATGCACAAGAGCTCTCCCATACCTCTTGGCTTGTTTATTCTCCAGCCTGAGTGTCACAAATTCATGGAGTTTCCCCCAACCAGAAACCCTCAGCAGAGACCAGCAAAAATTTGGCTTCTTTAGGACTATGTCTTTGCTCAGCTTCCCTGTAATGTGGTTGCAAATAGAATTGCTTTAGGAAGGGTCAGTCCTCACTACTTCATTTGTAACATAATGACTGAGCCTGGGGTTTGGTTGTTATTGGTGTTTTTAGCTGTTGTTGGCTTTTCATTGTTGCTTTTTTGATAGATGAGTTTAATTTTGCTGGCATATTGCACAGGTTTGCAAACCAGATGTTGCTGCTGCAAGACGGTAACAATAAGGCAGGGAGGGAGCCGTTCATCACGGCACACGGGTGTCACAACTGCAGCAAGGTCAAAGCCGAGGGGTCAGGGCATGGGGGGACGCGGGTCCCTGCTCCACGGGACCTGGGGCCGCAGTTGCCATGAGAACTGCTGGTGGCACAGCGGTGAACCTCACTGGCGCTGCAGCCACCTCCCATCCATCTCCCGTCCCCCCCGGGAAGGACCGGACTGTTGGAAGGAGACCAAGCTGCAGAGGAAAACTGCTGAGAGCCTGGAAGGAGGGATGGGTTTGTGTAACCAGACGATGATCGTGTGAATCACTGGGTTTGTGCAGATGCTGGCTCCTGTCCCAGGGGGGATACACGGGGTGATGCGAATGTGAGGGGATGGGATGTGGTGTGGCAGGAAACGGGGAGCAAGGAGAGGTGCTGGGAGCCCCCAGGAGCACACAAACAGCCGCTCATACGGCTCCTACACCCTTCTGGCTTGGCTTAACACAGGAGCTCAGGTTACCCAGTGGCCCTTTAGCAAATGATGCCCAGTCCCTGGCCCAGCAGGGCTTTGAATTCTCAAGGAGACCATGGAGCAGGATGGACCCTGGTCCGAGCCCCAAGCCCCTTCCCACTCCCGGCTGGGAGAGCTTCCCAAAGCAGCCTGCGTGTAGGGTTTCTTCGGGTGGAAGAAGGAAATTGCTGAGGTCAGGGGGCTGATATTGCACATTTTTATGTGACATCAGCTTGCTGCCACCTTGAAAATACCAGAAGATAGAGTCTTACATCCTGGACCTTGAAAATCCCTTGTGTCCTGCATGAAGGGAGTGTTGTTACTTGAGAAATTCACTGTTATTCCAGGGAATTTAAGCCAATGTGCAGGAAACACCAGTGTGGGCAGAAAGGAATTTAAAGGGATAGGACATGAGGATTGTAGAGATGTGCTCTGTTCTGGTAGTGCCATTGCAAGAAGGAGGCTGGGATCCCCCTCAAGAAACTCCTTAAGAGGCCTTGAATAGGCAAAATGGCTTTAGGTCTGATTCTAGGTAAATGGGCAGCCAAAGGAAATCAGGGGTGTGTTTAGGTGCTTTGCTGAATCAGAGCATTACGGGCCTCCTGACAATCCTTGCAAGGAAGAAAGCACCTGGGCCGGAGGGGTGAGGCTCAGGACATCCTGCTCTTGGTCCCTGGGACATCCCGAGCGGTGCCTGCGCTCAGCCCCCACACACCCCCCAACCCCTGCCCAGGGTCATTCAGCTCTTAACATGTCCCTCTCTCCCCCTCTCAGGGACCTCATGCCCAGGACACTGGAGGGGCAGATCACCATGGAGAAGACCCCCAGCTACTTTGTCACCAAGGAGGCCCCAGCCCGCATCTCCTCCATGTCCAAGGGCACAAAGCTCATCGTGGTGGTGCGGGACCCTGTGACCAGAGCCATCTCGGATTACACCCAGACGCTCTCCAAGAAGCCCGACATCCCCACCTTTGAGAGCCTGACCTTCAAAAACAGGACTACGGGCCTGATCGACACCTCGTGGAGCGCCATCCAGATTGGCATCTACGCCAAGCACCTGGAGAACTGGCTCCTCTACTTCCCCATCGGGCAGATCCTCTTTGTCAGCGGGGAGAGGCTGATCAGCGACCCCGCGGGGGAGCTGGGCAGGGTCCAGGACTTTCTGGGCCTCAAAAGGATCATCACCGACAAACACTTCTACTTCAACAAAACTAAGGGGTTCCCGTGCCTGAAGAAGGCGGAAGGCAGCAGCAAACCCCACTGCCTGGGGAAGACGAAAGGCAGGACCCACCCCGACATAGACCAGGAGGTGGTGCAGAGACTGCGGGACTTCTACCGGCCCTTCAACATGAAGTTCTACCAGATGACGGGGCAGGACTTTGGCTGGGACTGAGGCTGAAAAAAATAATTTAAGAAAAGGAAAATATAATATAATATATATTTTTTTTACATATCAGTAGAGAGGGGGAAAATGCAGAAAAAAATAATAGTTGTGCTGAAACATGATTTGTTCTGATTTTTTTCTTTTGACATTGCTTTGTTTTCTTTCTTCCCTCAGTGATGAGGTGATTTGTCCGTCCAGAAAAGGAGGCTGTGAACAGCAACCTGGTCCTATTGACATCACCTGCCGCTTGGCTGCTTCCTTCGATGGGCCCAGGGTTTAGCACTGTCTCTGTAAAAAAAAAAAAAAAATGCAGGTGCAAGGGTTTCAGATGTCCTGAAGTCCACCTTCAGAAATAACAAGGATGCTCAGAGGAGCTCAAAGCCTCACTGGAAGGTCAGCCAGATTTTGGCTTGCAAATGCCATTTTAGACCAGACCTCATCACTTTTGACAATGAAACAAAGGAGGCTTAGTATCTAATTGGCTTTCAAAACCTTTACCATAGGGGATTTTTTTATTGCATGAAACCTTTGGTGACATTTTTTTCATTCATCCAATTTTTTTATTTGACTTTTGCCCCCCCTAAATCAAGCTCTTTTCATCAACCAAACTTATTTTTCATCTTACAGAAGCCAAAACCAATAATCCTTTGTTTTGTTTTGAGACAAAACAATTTTGGTAGCCAAAAGTGAAAGAAAACAAATGATTCTTTTGACTCTATGACAGAAATTGCCGGGTAGTCAAAAGGCCTCATTCACAGGAATTGGCTCTAAACCAGTGCTCCCCATTGCCAACAATGTGTACCCCTTTTGCTACACTGACAGCAGAGTGCTTTTCCCAGGGGGGCCCATCTGAAGGCAAGGAAGGTCCACACTGAGATGATGCTTGTGGTACACCTGTCTTGAAGGTGATGGGGGACCCACCACCCCACCACTCTATGCAAGAAACAAGTTCACAGTGTCTGGTGGATGCTATTCAAGCCATAATGAGAATGTTTTAAGTTGGGCCAATCTTAAAAGAAAAAAAACAAACCCAAACCAAACAGTGGAGAAAGGGTTGTTTGGGAAATAATGAACAAAAATCACATCCAGAAAGGGGAGAGAATGAGGAGAAGATGATGGAAGTTTTCTTGTCCTTTACCAAAGGAGAACCGAGGGGGAAACAGGAAAAAAGAGCGTTGGTTGTGCAGGGCTTTAAAAACTGTCAGACAAAACAAATCTCCTGTTTGTAATAACCAGGAGCTTTAAATTCCTTGTTTTGATCCTTATCACTTTTTTTGGATAGTAGAAATGCCTCAGCAACAGAAATCTATTAGTGAAGCAGGATCTTGTATTACCGTGTGCTCATTTATCTGCTGGCTCTTTATCTTCAGCATTTTCTGGGCTGTAGAAGCACCTAATTATCACTTGGTGCTGTATAAACACAACACGATGGTGTTCCGTCTCCTGACTCTAACTTTAAAAAGCCCCTGATGGGGTAAAACAAAGTGGGGGATCACCTGGTAATCTGGTTAGGAAGAAGCCTGGGGACCAAGCTCGTTGGCTGCCTGCACATCAGCTAAGATCTTAATAGTTAATCATAGCAGAGCAGAGATTTCAAGGAGTCTGAAGAGAACTGTATCTGAAACTTCAGCTGAACCCAAGAGGGAGTCATTTCCACCTTGGGCTGTCTTGCTTGACAAGTTAGGAAAACAGCTTGGTGCCTGCTCAACCTCCTGGCAGTCCCACAGTGGGTGTGGAGCCACATCCCCTCCTGGCTGCCCTGAGCCGCCTCCTGCCCACCCATCCCTACACACCTCCCTCTGTTCCCGAGCACGTGGAGTCCTGGGACTCCTGCAAACACCTTACAGGAGGTGAGGGATCACACAATCCCCCAACAGCCCCCCTCTTACCTGCCTCCCTCCAGCCCCTCAGTGTTCATGCAAGAGATGACATGAAGAAATCAAAGATGCTCAAGCAGCTTTGGCTCCCTCCCAGCACCTCTGCAGCTCAAAGCTCCCAAATCAGAAGCTGGAAGAGCACTGGGCTCCCCAAAGTGTCAGCAATCTGCTCTCTGCCCATGCCGGCCGCATCAAAGGGGAACAGGCTTAAGGTGCAGCAAAAGGATGGGGGTTAATTACTGGGAAAACCTTTCTAACAGCAAGGCTTGTTGGGGCAGGCATGGGAGATGATCGCCATCCCTCCCACGTTGTGCTCTTCCCTCCAAGTGCAAAAGCCAAGCTGGCGGCAAGGACAAGGCATCGCTCACTCAGGGGCACAACTGAACAGCGTCAGCACTACCCAGGCACAAAGTCTGAGGTTTTCCAAGCTGAAAAGATTTAAGCATGACATGTATTTGGTATTTCAAGAAGACTTAAGGTTGGGCTAAGGTTGTACAGATGTACAGGCCTTTGACAAGTATAAATATCACTTTAAGAGTATGATTTAAAAAAAATCAATATAATTGCATTGCTATTGTCTTTCATATGGTCACATTTAGACAAGTATAAAGCAGCTTTATAGGGCTACAGATTGTTCTTCCCATATTGAACTGGCTATAGCAATACCTAAACCATCTTCATACAAATGAGTTTCTACAACTGCCACCGAATCACTGTCATTAAGTCAGCATAGCTGCGGTGTGTACACAAGCCCACTATCATACGTGCCTTTAAAAAACTCTGCCCAGCACACTGAACTCAGCTACACAGGCAGACTTTCCCCAAAATAATTCAGTGGTTTACTTCCACTGATTTCTGAGGGTTTGAATCCCTTGCTGCACACCTAGTAAAACTATTTAGGGATCTGAGACTGTTAAGTGATTTTTTTTTATCTGGGCCATAAGTACTTTTGAAAATCCCTCCACGTATGAACGATGGCTTTTAAAAAGAGGTCATGCAATCAAATTGCTTTGAACTCTAATAACATTTAAGCCTCTAAACTCGTTAGGCTTATTTTAAAATCCACCCATGAAGTTTAGATTATTTTAACCTAAGAAGAACTGGAAGTAAACTATTGAAAGCTGCACCCTTCCTAGGGCTACAGTATTGCGCATGTGTATTAGGAGGGGAAAGTAAAAGTAGCTATAAATAAAAAAGAAAGTGACCTATAAAGTTTGATTATTTTTTTTAAAGCAGAAAAATCTATGTTAACAATGAGAAACTAATTAGGCATAGTAAAATTCTTCTGGTTTCAATAATCAGATGTGCCATTAGGCACTGATGAAGCTTAGGCTTATATGCCATGCAACATTTAGATTTTAAAACATTTGTTTTAAAAGGAAAAAACATCCTTTATAAAGCATCCTATCAATGTCAAGTGCCAGATGCTGAAGTTGTTTACAGTGAGGGTGGTGAAACACTGGCACAGGTTGCCCAGAGAGGTGGTAGATGCTCCATGCCTGGAGATGGTCAGTGTCAGGCTGGATGGGGCTCTGAGCAACCTGGTCTAGTTGAGGATGCCCCTGCTCAGTGCAGGGGGTGGGACTGGACGACCTTTAGAGGTCCCTTCCAACCCAAACCATTCTGATGCCATGATCTGTGAGCAGACAGACACATCTACACCCCCCGTCTGAGGTATGCGCGGGCAGGCAGCGCATCTCGGGGGGTTTGCACAGCACCTCGCCCAGCCCTAGTGCACAGAAACCACCAAGAGCTCTGGCGCAGGGGCACTGAGCACAAGTATTGTCCCAGAAGTCTTCAAAACTCAGATTTTGTACACTGATGGTGACATGCTTTGGCACAGGCTTGTGCAGTCCAATTCAGAAAGGCAGCTGAACCTGAGACCTCCCTTTAGCCCACTGCAGCAGCAGCTTTCAGCCAAACCTGAACTGTGGGAAGGGTCTTTGCACTGTGTTTTAACTGGCCACACCTGGAAAATTTGAGAGAAATGGGTTTTTCTTTACCAGTGCAGTTTGGCAAGACAAAACCTGGTCCCTCTGCTGCTGTGATTCGCATCGCTGCAATTTCTGGAAGGGCAAGGACCGGGCTGCTGCACTCACGTTGTAGCTGGCGCTGATATTGTGCCGTGGGAAAGTTAATCAACTCCTAAGGAAATGCTGCCACCCAATAATTTACACAGTTAAAATGAATATAAACACCAGCGTATGATCAGCGTATGAGACTCCTCTATGTGGTATTCAGGGTGGTCTTTGGGGTGCAGCACTAAGAAGTTAAATTTCCAGCAATGATTTGGCCGTGCCTACCCTGCACTGAGTGATTTTGACTAACACGGATCCTTGGCCTCCTCGGTTCTCCCACATAGACACTAGCACACACAATGTTAGGTCTCCAGATTAGGAAAAGACAAAAATTTGCCCATTTTCTTAACCATTAAAAAAATTCTTGTTCGTATATAACAGTTTCTGGGTTTTCTCTCCTCCCTCCCCTTTGCTTGGTGATACTGTCATCCTTCTCCCTTTGGTGCTATTTCAGTATGAAACAGACTGATTTTAATTTAATTTAAGAATGAAAAAGCACACATTTAATAAAGTTTACGGGTACTGAGAGGCTGTGCTCCCTTTTTGCTGGCGGCAGCAACCTGGAAAGAGTGGGCAGGTTTATGAAAAAAACGGGAAAACACAGAATTACCCACTTGTGTCTGATATTAGTGTCCTAAACTTAACACGCTGCCCAGCAGCTGGGGGGGGCTCTGCCTGCTGTGAACTCCCCAGAAGTATCATTGGCATCATTTCCATAACCTCTTATCTTCCACTTCACGTTTCTCCAGCAAGCTTAATGTCATACTCCTTTCTTTGAATTGCAAAAAACCTTGAAAAGTCAAGTCTTCACGGCTCCCCCCACCATTCACCCCTTAGCTGCCACTGGCCATGCCACGTCCACAGCATTTCACCACCGCGTTTGACGAATTCCTGGTTTTCCCCCGACCTGGTGGGAGAGGAACAGACCCGGCTCACGGTGCATTGCATGAAACCTGATGTGGAAGCAATTCACCAAGAAATATATACAGCAGAGCAGCCCCGTATATCAGGTTTTCTGTGTGGTCAAGTAAAGTGATATTCTATTTACTTTTTTAGATGTATAAACAGATTAAGTCCCAGGGAAAATATGCTCCCAAACTTCATAATATTTTATTAAACCACTGAAGTTTAATTTAATCTTTTGGCTTCCACAGAAAAATTTTCCATTTCTTTTCTAAGCACCTTTGATTTTATTTTCTTTTAATTACTGTTATCCGGAGTTAACAATGTGGGTTTTGCGCTCCACCCAGCAAGGACTATCCAGATTAGAAGTGGAGAATTTTGCTGAAATACAGAAATATCTATGTGGTGGTAAGAAGTCAATGACGCCTGGGCGGAAAACTCTAGAGAAACCAGTGTGCAGAATGAATTCCCCTCCGCCAGGCAATAACAAGGCCGCATTCCTCAATTCATAGCATTTATTACCTAAGACATTGGCCAGCCATAGCTTTTGAACAAAATTATACCTCCTTCATCTTAGGCCTGTCCACACGGCTGCGCGGGGGCTGGCTCACTGCTCGATCTCACTCCATCCCGGAGGCAGCGCAGCTCACTGCTCCGTGGGGAAAGCTCTCATTAATTCAGGTCCGACGCTGCCCTCAGGCTCAGTACTGTGCTCTGTGAACGCAGCTTTGGATGCATCATCTATCTGGGTGTGAAGCTGCTAGCGAAGGCCAACACTGTGCTGAGCCCCGAGCACACTGCTTGGCCCGGGAGGTCCCGAATCTGATGCCCTATGGGTAGCCCAGCTCATGGTGAAAGCTACTGGGAGCCAAGCAGAGCTCTTCAAGAAAGACTCAGCACCTGCATCTCAGCATCATTAAGTAGGAATAATAATGGTAATCATCATCTCACAGTTCTTAAGACAAGTGTGTAACTTCTGGAGGCCAAATTCGCTGTGTCAGTGTTACCTGAGGTCCTCAGCGCAGCAGAGGAACTTCAGATGCAGCTTATCAACTAGAAGTACATCTCCCTTGCCAAATCTCTTTGCTATTTCCTCTCCTGCAACTTGGAACAGTCCTGGTAATGGAGAGCCCTTCTTCACAGACACACCAGCATCTGGCCTCGGCGCGTTCCTCCATTAGCGCTGGGGCAATGGTGATGTTGTAGACAGGATTAGACCTGCTTGGCCACAGTTTCTCCAACTCATTTCTTTTGTTCTTTCACCAACAGCTGGGATTTAGGGCATGTGAGCAACATCTAAAGGAAATGACTGAGAGGTATTGGCTGGGGAGCACTTACCTTCCCTTGTACAGGGCTTATGGAACAGAATCAATAGATTTTTCTATAGTGCTCACTGCTGGAGAGCCCCCCATGGCTGGGCACAGAAGAGATGGCAACAGAGTGAAAAAATTCTCTTGAGAAGGACAAGTTTAAGAGCACAGAGGAAAGTGGCCAAATGCATCGTATCGACAGGGCAAACAGAGTCACGAATCTCATCACCTGCCTCTGAGCAGGCCTGCAGCTGCACGCTGCCTCGTCTGCAGCTCCCTGGGGCTCTGCTGGTGCAAAACAGCCTCAGCAGTTCCCGGGACCCACAGCTTCAGGGCAGGAGGGCTCTGTGCTTTGAGCACAGGCTCCCCCTGCTATCGGGGCAGGCTCCAGCGAGGTGGAGGGCTGGGCAGGGCTGGTGGAGGCAGAGGAAAGCATCCAGCCGGGGTCCTCCAGGGACATTATCAGTTCAGCAGCATCACAGGGTTTGCTGGATTGCCAGGAGCCATTTCCTACTGTTCCTTTTTATCAGCTCTTCTGACCAAAAGAGCACATCTGCTAAGCCCAGACAGGGTCTGTTGTCCAAAGTGAAGCCACAGTCCAAGAACCCCAATTCAGGGGCACTTCCACAGACACATCTCTAGCCACCTGGCGTAGGAATTATAAAGAGATAAGCAACGGCATCACTGCACCATGATTTAAAAAAAAAACCCCAAACTTCACTGTGATTCCCTGTAACTCAAACCCAGTATTGGCCTGAGACCAAACTCCTCCATTTTCCACAATGAGAAGATTCAAGGTTAAATAAAGAAATTATTTGCATGTCTACTCATGTGAGTTGCTGGCAGGGCTGGGGCTCAGGACGTGGCCAGCTCTGCCCGCACAAATGGGATGTTGCCCCTGTATGTCTTGGGGAGCAAGAGGTGCCATACGAGTTCTCCCTGGTCTGCAGTTACCCCGGCTGGCACAAGCCATGTAGACACAAAGTCAGAGACTCTTGTTTCAACCACCCAAACTGCTCTCAGACCCAATGTGCCCCGGAGCCAGGGAGCTCATGGGGAGAATGTGGGGTTCATGGTGCAAGTTGGACCCTCGACATCGGCGCTCCGGAGGGAAATGCTGCAGAGAAGCGTGCTCAGACACCACCACTGCCCAGCCGGCCAAACTGGCCTGGGAGATTTATCCTGGTTTGACACCCCATATTTTGCCAGCTTTACTAAAGAGAAAATTGTCACATGCTTCTACTTTTTGAGGAGCTGAGCTGTCCTTTAGATAGCAGCTGTCAGCATAAATATACATGAGAAACAGGTTTTTAGTTACTGAAAAATGTCTAAAAATTGTAAACAATTCTCAAGTCACATGGGGATAAACAGTCAGAATTTCAATATTGTTTATAGCTTTTAAAAAACAACAGTTGTTTGAGTTCAGTCAAGCCAAGCAGTTTGGATAGATAATTTTTAAACATTTGGTTTCAATTCTCCCAAACGTTCAGTGAAGAAGCCCCATTCATGTTATACTTCGCTTACAATTCAAAATGATAAGTATTATGGACTAGAAAACCGGATGTTTCCATTTCAAAAAAGAAGTGGTCTTAGATACTGGACCATCGCAGAAGACCCTTTCAGAACAAGAAAAAACAAGAACACTCAGTCAAGAAGTTTATCCAGGCTGATCTTCTCCTGCTTGAAGCTTCAGTTTTGTTGAATTACTTATTTGCTTTGCTTAACAAACAAAAATACTGTCCAAAAAAAAATAATCCTGACAAGTACTGTTTGTCAGCCTGAGAGCAGAAACATTCCTCCTTGGCCCAGACCTTCCCTGTCAGCAGGCACTACAGCATCCCTCCCTGGCACCGGCCTCTGCTCCCTGCGCAGACGCTTTGCGACTGGGCAGAGTGGAAAACAGAGTTCTTTAATTTCCTCTTTGCATTAGAGTTCATTAGGAAAAATCCAGAGGCCCCTCACTGAGCAAACGGCTGCATTTGCATGTCTTCTGTGGATGTTTAAATTATATTTTCCTGTAGGGTTTTTTGTTTTTCCTTTCCTTGTGCCTTTCCTGCACCACTGACACTGGACTCCTTCTCTGCTCACAGTTAATTCCTGAAATAATTGTTTTCACTTCTGTCACTGTCTCAGCCGTATGGCTCACAGGAACATAATTTAGTATTTCTGTTGTTAGAAAATCATCTATTTAAGCCATTTCTTGGTATTAGTTATTACTCAGTCAAGTTACATGGCAGTATTCCCATTCCCAGGCTGGATAAGACATCTCGGAGGATGAAAGAAGGAGAAATTAGTTACTAACAAACTTCACTGGATGCATTTTGGATGCTTCATTGCCCCTCCTAAAATGCACCAGATCTGATGGTTTCTTGAACCAGTGTTTATTGTTAACACTTTGCAACCACCAAATTCTACTCTGTGATTGCATTAATGAAAATATTTGCAGATCTGGACTTTAAAAAATGTTGAAGTTGCCTCTGTAATTATTCCTAAGTACAGTCACCAAAGGCTGGGATAAATAATGCAAAAACCAAGAAGAGGAAGAGCACCAGTAAGAAACGCAAACACCAAACCTTGAAGCATCCGGATAGAGGTTTGCAACTGTCAGCCCCAAATCCACTCATGAAATCCATGGCTGTGTTTGCCTGGTGCAGAGGCTCGCTAGTACCGATGGTTTCATGAGAGCAGAATTCATAAACTGTGACCAAAATTGAAGTCAAGTTTTGTATGAGTCTGTCCTTGGCATCAAGTCCTTGCCTCTGAATGTACAAAGAAGGGATTCTGCATTTTTCTTCCTGAATGTCCCAAAAGACAACAAACCTGGGCACTTGCAGTCCTGCAAACCGCCCACCAGGCAGCAAGGGAGCCCAGTGACAGGCAGCCTCCTCCCTAACAGACTAACGAAGGTTCAATCAACACTGTTATGACCAGATCAGACTTTGGATAAGAAAATAAGAGTTAAACCCTTCTCCAAGCTTATGGCTCCTAGTAAGGTATCTGATTTTCAGCACAGAACAAGTGGGAAATAAATAATTCTTTGTTGCTATGTAGGGCATAAGTAAATACGGCCCAAAATGCCCAGTTATGGGTATGGGCTCTATGGGCTCAGGAAGCCAACCTGTCTATCCTTGAGCATGATGCCCAACTCTTGCCCTAAACGTGCTCTGGATCTGGAGCCTGCCTTGGCCTTTTCCTTCCTCTCCCAGAGGCTCTGTTTTCTCATTTGCCTCCCAGCAGCATCCTGCTTCCCTGCCTGAGCACTGGCTATCAGGAAGGTTTCTGCTTGTCTCCATCCCAAGGCCCTCACTAGCTTGTACTCACACCAGGAAAAACCACTGCAAGCGTTAGGCTGTGCAGCCCTTTGCCGATGCTGCCTGTTTCCAAACCAGAGCTGTGCTGCTCATGAAGAGCCGGACTGCAAATTCCTACCCCTTGCAAAGCTGTCTGCTGCCGAGGCCATCCGGGATGCAGATGGTAAAGCAAATTAATTGGCAGTCTGTGGGGCACCACTGATGAACAGCAAGGGAGGCCAATTCCCCCTTGCCTGGATCCATCCCATTCTCACCGGAGTGTGTTCCTTTATCTACCAGCTGCAGTTTTAGACTCTCAGGGAGAGGATGCAGAAGCAGGAGAAGGACAAGAATCAGTCATCCCCAGCCCATTCTGCCCGGGGGCAGCAGCACCAAGGCTGAACAAAGAGCTGAACAGAACAGACTACTGCCTGCTCTCCTACAAAGGACCTCAGGTTCTCACAGGCAACATACTACTCCAGAATATAGTAGTTGTTCTCTGATCCAGATTTCTTAGACAGACGCAGGCGTGCATTTGTTCACACACAGGGGTGTTCGTGTGTGAGACTGAAGCATTTTGAGCTTTGGCAAGCCCTCCATGCACATCAGTTACTGCTCTGAAAATCAGAGGAGGCAACAGAAAAAAAGGACTCCCAGATGTTGCACTCAACTTTCTATCAGGCTCTTTGCTACCTGTGTGGCCCTGGCAGAGCACTGGGGATTCTTGGATGTGAGCTCCCGTGCTCCTGCTGGATCCATCCCGAGATAGGGAGCTGGCTGGGGGTGGGAGAGGAGAAGCCAAGCTGCAGCTATTCCCTCCCTTCGCTTCCAACACGTGGGCTGAGCTCCAGTATCTCTGCTGCGAGAAGGAAAGAAGGTTTTTATTAATCAAATGAAATAAAGGTTGAAGGGATGAAAGGGAAAGTTCAAGGGAGCTGCAGGTGGGGAGACACTGAGTCACTGGAGTGCAGCAGCTGTTCCTGTAAGGCTCGCTCTTGCAGAAGTGTTATTTGTCCTTCTCATCCCTTCTCTTCTCCATCCCCAGCTTGGCCTTGGAGCAATGTGGCTTTTCCACTGCCTCCTTCCTCCCAGCCCCTCTCCCCCCATGCACACCCACAGCGTCTCTGGGCACTGGCAAGCACCAACCATGGCACTCAGTGCATTGCTTGCTCAGAGCTGCCCGCACACACTGCTCAGTAAGGAATCCCCTCAGTTTTGGGGATTTCCGTGCTCAACCCTTGGCCACCATCCTTTCCCATACCAACCACCCAAACCCAGAATTAAGCAAATGAATGAGCTTCAGAGCATAAGAATTACTCTCTGCCTCTGTAATCCCAGTTCCAATTTATCAGCATAAAAACTATCAGTTTCCTTTGGCTACTTCCCGTTGGAAACTCCTTTTCCAAGCTCTCCTTCCTCTCCAGCACCACCACACCCATCTCCAACCAGAAATGACACTAAGAACTCCTGCAGCCATCTGTACACAGAGGGTGTAACTCCATCCTCAGACTTAGAGGTGCACTGTGCACCATGGTCAAGTGGAAACAGACACTCAATCATCCTCCTTTTCCTTTTATACTACATCCCACAAGCACTGAAATGCAGCCAAGTTTAGGAGGTATTGGTAGTTTGGTGGACAGCAGATCTCTGTGAAGCGATATGCAAGCCAGCTCAGGAGGATATTGTATTCCAGGGCAACTGAAGCATATTTCTATTTTGACATCAAATTCTCTGCTACCTTTTGGCAGAAGGCTCACTATACATAAGGTCTTGTTTGAAGATTCATGCCCTTGGCATCCTTGCACTCAGGTGAGGTGCTGCAGAACTCCTTCAAGTCTGCAAGGCTTTGTATTTGTGCATCATCCACATCATCTCACATCAAGCACAGCAAGGTCCTGGTCACTTCTGACCCCCTCTCCATGCCATCAAGCAAGAGTTGAGCTAGTGCCGTGCAGCTGCTGGGTCCAGGCAGCCCTTTAGCAGTGACTGTAGCAGGTTCAAGCTGAAAGGTTCAGTCTCCAAAGAGCCAGGGGAGGCTGTGGATGGAGGTGGATGGGACTCAGAAGGCAGGGGAACCTCTCCTGCCAGGGCCCTGCACTGCACTTCCATGTTGAGTCCGTTGCAGTGGGAAATGACAGCTGATGAAAGCTGCTATCCACGGCCCTCTAAACAGTTTGTCACCCACTCCTCATCCCAGCCTCTCCACGAGATTCACTCTTGACTCGGGTCCAAGCCCAGAGACCAAAGCAGCTGGAGAACCCACAGCAGGCCCAGTGGCCGTACCGGGGCGGGGGGTTCCCGGCTGTGCATCACGGCCGCCTGTGGAAAACAGCCGCAGGCTGCATCCCGCCCCACTGCAGGGCCCAGGCCCAGGCCCAGCCTCTCCTTCCGTTCAGCCGATACTGTGTTTCACGTGAGACGCTAACAGTCACCACAGCCCCACTGGTGCATTTCTGTAGGTTTCTTTGGTATTCGAGTATCTCCCAGAATCACTCCAGATGTGTACACATCTGGGGACACACACACAGAGCGGGCACATTTACCACTCTCATGTTTATCTGCATCCAGCCCCTTTTGTCCTTCCAGGAGTGTCGTAACACTTCAAACCCTAGATGCCTTCTCCAAGCCCGGGGTTCCTACACATCTCCCCTTTTCTCAACTTTGCCAGCTCTAAAAGACTTGTGTCACTAGCTAGCAGTGGTTTTCACCACTAACCACTGGGGTGCCTTCCTGCACAAGGTATCCAGAATTTAGGTTGGATCCTGTCTGTAAGGTTCTAGGCAGCTCCACACCTTGAGATATAGGCTGAAAAGCTGGAAGAGGATCCAGAGAAGACCCATGAGAATGGCTGAAGTCCTGGCAAGCCCTGGAAATCCCACCATGAGTGAAGGAGCCAAGCAAAATCCATCTGGCTTAACAGCAACGTTTTCTCAGTCTGTGAGAGAAGAGATCCAAGACCTACAATGATCTGAGCTTGGACCAGAGCCTTTGGTCACTCATTTAGGTGCCCAAGTTTAATCGTTTAAGTCTGGATTTAATCATCCTGTGTTTCAGGTTGGCCAGCTGTGCTATGGAGTATGAATTAATTCTTCTACTTCTACCTCACAGTTCTGAGACTTAATGGATGTAAATGATTTTACCCTGAAAAAACACACCATGGGGGTACCAGGAAAATAATTCCTACCCACAGGCCATAAGACTGCAAGACAGGTAGTCAAATAAAAGGGTAAATACAGCTTTTTGAAATCAAAAAATCAGCTCCCACCTCTACAACTCTGACTGTGGCATCATTTTACAAAGAAGGCATTCCTGCATGAGACACTTAAAGACAGACGTTTCGGCAGGGATAACTCTGTGGATAATGAGAGAGTGGCAGCAGGCCAGGGCCAGCTGCCAGTGCCTTTCCTCCTTGTGATGGTGCCACAGCTGCGACCAGTGGGGATGGACAGAATTCCTTCATCAGAATCTAACCCTTCTGGCCTCATCCATCTGCTGGGACAAGCCCTTCCCTCCTTGACTTCACACTCACCAAAAATGCTGTCTGGGATTGTACTCACCAAAGCTTTAGAGTTGAGCTCTGGTCCATGCCATGGGTCTCTCTTGGGGTGCTCTCTGCAGGAACGCTTGTGCTCCATCAACTGTAAAACCCAAGGGGGTGACCTGAGAAGGATGGACCAAATGAGTGTCACTTCCTAAAGCCAAGTGCCAAAACTTTATCAGCCACCAACCTGAGAAGAATGAGGAGTATTTAAAGGCACCTTGGGATAACAGTCACAAGGCAGCACCGATTCACTCCCCAGGTCTCTGGGAACCCAGTGAAGCTTCTTTTTGTGTCTGGTTGTGAAACAAGACAAATCCAACACTTCTGGCACATCCTGTCTCCTATCATGGGGAGAGAGGAAGGGGGTCCCAAGCAACCATCACCAGTATATTGGGCCAAATACTGTCTCACTGTTTTCACGTCTGCTTCTATCCATCTCCTACCCATCTTGCCTTTAGCTTTTTGAGGCTAAGGACCTACAGCAACTGGATTTTAGCCATCATTCTCTGGTGCTATCACAGGACAAGCCTTCAGAGAAGTAGAGCATTCAACTGTCCCATAGGAGCAGGATACGGTGCAGCTTGGATTTTTAGAGGGACTAGTGTGACCATGAGCTGCTGGTATTGACTCTGAAGAGGAAGGACCAGGGTATCTGTCTCCCTGGACAGATCTCCATTTCCACAGCAGGCTTTCAAAAACATTAGCAGCCACAGCCTAAGAAGCAAAATGTCTATCTGTGGGTAATAAACCCAGACAGATGCCTCCCACACGCAAACAGCCAGTGCCTCTGAGACAAGAGACTAAATAAATAATCAACAAATCCTAGAGCTGAATGCACATTCGCTATTTGCATCATAAATAAATGAGGAGGCTTTTATTTACTCATTCTGGGGGCAAAGCACATAACAGAGGAGCTCCTCAGAGCTCCTATGCCAAAGACTGTCATTACTTCAGCAAACCCATTCAGTACCCACCAGGTGTTTGCTCCTGTGCTGCTCCTCAGGAGACACAGCTCACCAGCGAGAGGGAAAACAAACATGAGGTCTCCATCACTGTGGAGTGCTCAGTTCCCTGCTGACCTCTCTTAGCACAGCACTGGCCAGGAAGGTCTCTAGATCCACCAAAAGACAGCCATGTTTGTCAATGTTAGAGAGATCTCACCTGGTGGTAAACCATCCTCGTCTTACGCCTCCATGGGAGCAGCTGTACAAGAAATGTGTTGGTCCTTCTTGCTGTCAGAGCTGGAGGACATCATTTTCCATCAGGAAGTCACTGCACAGTTGGAGGGAAAGCCATGCTCTGGGCAGCACTTTGAGCAGCCCAAACAAAAATTAGGTTTTTTGATCAAGAAAAGTAGTCCCACAGTGGTGGAGAAAGGCCAGTCAGTGGCCCAAAACTCCGTGAAATGTTTTAAGAAATAGTAAGGCTCTACCAAAAACTTTTGGTTTCACCAGACACTTTCTACAGAAGACACCTGCTCAATATCTCCCTCCTCCCCACAGATTTCACTTGGGAATGCAGTGAACCACCAGCTTCTCTGAAACAAATGGCATATCCTCTATCCACCGTCACTCCTCAGGATCAAAACTGCTCACAGACAAGCAACTACGGTGAAACTGCACCGACCTTGCAAACGGGCAGGGGTTCAAGTGCTGATAACCAGCGTTCAGGGTGTCATTCAACAAAGGCCACATCAAACCAGAAAGAAGAAAAGTTCCCATTTCTTTCCTTAATACCCACAGAAGAGGGAAAACAGTTAGTGCCATTTCCAAGGAGAAAAGCCACCTTTTCAGCCACAAAATATGTCCCTGGAGATCCATCGAGCTGGGGTCTGGCTTGGTTTTATTTAGTTATGTATCAAGTGTTATTGATCCGTTTGCTTCAAGCAAACCAGCAAGCAGTGAAACCTTTTCGGCTCTTTATGTCCTGTTTTTCCTCTTTGGGTCTGGGGATGACAAACACCCAGAGCTCACAGAGGCTCAGAGCATGCACATGCACCCTCACCCCATCTGTCAGCCATAACAGCATCTGGAGCCTGCAGCTCTCTTTTGGCTTATTAACAAAACACAACCGTGTCCAAGGAGGTGCCACCACTGGACACCCCGGTGGCTCCATGCCTGGCTGGTGGCACAAGGAGGCCAACACATGGGCAAGAGAAACTGTAGTGTAGAGTCAGGAATTGAATTCAAGTCTTGCATCAGAAATGCAAGGTCACCTTTCCCCACATGTCACTGTCCTGCAACTCCACGTGTCTCTCTAGTGACAGGAGGTGGCCAGTCCTGAACAGATGCAACACAACATCATATGGAAGCCTGAACCAGACCCTTTAGGAACAATTTCTCTCCAAATCAGATTACCTAATCCCATCACTAACCCAGCTGTCTATTCACACAACTATTGTATCAGCCATCTGATAGACAAAATACATTTCTATGCTTGAATGGTCCATTGCAGGATTTGTATTTTGAATATAGCTGTGAGAAGACGGTGGCTTTGTGCACTGATCTCACTGAGATGGTCTCCTCTCCTGCCTCCTCACAGGGGGTACCTTGGTCACAGGCTCCCAGTGAGAACAACCCATTGCCAGCCTCAGATTTGGTGCTCGGATTTATACATCTTTCCTACAGGGAATGTGAGCTGCTCCAACACTCGTCAGGCTGGCACCAAATGGCTAATACTGTTCAAAATTAGAGCTGGTAGAAAAATGTGTCATAAAATTTATTTTGCAAAGGAAAAGACATTTTTAGGATTTTTTTTTTTAAATAAAGTTATTTCCTCTTCCCGCACCACCACCATTCAATCCTCCCCCACCCCACTGAAATCATGTCTCATCTTGCAGAGGAAATTTTGATTTTTCATCGGAAAAAAAGCCAAACAACCCTAAGTGAATTATTTTGGCATGAAGCCGACACGTTTCAGCTCCAACATATTGCCACAACACCTCCAGCATTAAGTATCCCAACCAGGGAACGGCAGCAGGAGTACAGCTGCCATAAGGACGGGCGGCAGCACAGCCAAAGCAAACTGGTTTGGTTTTCCAGTAAAACATGCCACTTTCCAGCTCAAAAAAAGGTTGGTTTATCTTTGTACATGTACGTTAGTGTATAGCCTCTTGCTACAGAAGCAGGGTAGGTTTCCTATAGGACCTGGATTGTTATTTATTGCTAAGGGTGAGTAGATAATTCCACATAGCACGGTTAAGACTGGATGCTGCTGGGCCTAGGAAATGCCACTGCCTTCACCCTGGAGTACCTTGGTGCAGCTCCTGCTGGCTGAGGGGGGCGGTGGGGTCCCGCAGGGAAAGCAGCGTGAGGTCACTTATTAAAACCCACACTCACGTGGGCAGCATGATGCAAGTGAGGGTTGCTCAGGCAGGAGGAATGCTGGCCTGAACTCCTCCGGGGTGCAAGACTTTGCAGCTTTATCGATTGCTATTTTTAACACAGCTGGGGTTTGTGCAGCTTCCTAGATTGTAACAAAATCAAGAAAAAGCAAAATTTCACCCGGTGGCACTACCTCTGTCATTGATGGCACACATTGATGGGTGATGCATTTCAACCTGAAAGATTAAAATTTTGTAGTCCTATAAACAACTGTAAAGAAGTTCTGATAATGGGAAATGCCAGGAAACTTAATAACAACAGAGATTAGCACCCTGCCTATAGCACATTGTTCCTGTATTCTGCCAGATTTTTATATCTAATGTCAACAGCTACATACAAGCTGTGAATAGTTTCCTATCTCCTCTAGCCTTGAGTCTCCAGGAACTTGACTGACTTCCCTAGAACTGTTTTGGATTTACACTGGCTCTGCTGAAATCAGAATTGAACAGCCAGAGCAGACTGAGACAAGCCAGCCCCGCTGCTCTGAAACCAGAGGAGCCGTGTTGCTTTACGCAACAGGAGGATGGAGGAAACGCACTTTGGAGCTCTCTCTTTCCTTGGCAGAAATCCGCATCCCTCTTCCAGCTCCAGTAAAGCTGTGCTGATTTTTGGCGGTGGGGATTGGGTCCTCTGCTCGTAGCTCTGCATGATGATGGAGACAGTGCTGATAGCAGAGACCTGTCCTGTTTAAGTTAGAATTAACTACCCAGTTTAAGAAAACAACAGGCAGGTTTTTCCACATTATATGGAAGGTGAGCATGCTGCAGGCCAGCAGGTCAGACAAGGAGAATTCTCCACTAACAGACACCCAACTAACCCCCCAGCCCCTGCTAACCTGCCCATAACCTAGGTTGGGAAAGCTGCCTCTGCCACTCACCTTCCCACCGCTGCTCCACATCCCTGCCCTTGGCTCCAGAGCCCAGCTTTCCCCATCAGACATGGCATCCCTGAGGGCTCCTCAGGGCATTCCTTAAATCTCGGCTAATGGATGGGATTTTGAAGGGAACATCCCCTTAAAGTCCTCCCTTGTCTCCAGATAATCTTCTGTGGTGATTAGGGATGCTCTTTTGCATATAATATCTCTAAAAATAAACAAAGAAATTAAAGAAATCCCCTCCCCAAACTTTTCACACCGAAAAATAAATTACATCATTAATTATTCTGAAAGGGACTGTTTATAGTTTGGACTCCATAAAACAGAATGCCTGATTTAATACACTATCCGAGAATTTGCTGGTTTCCATTTCAGCACAATCAAGACCTAAATCTGTGTCTCCCTCTTCCCTCATCTGAGCTGGAAATGCGTTTATATTCCATCTTGCTGTAAATTATACACATCAAGTTTATATTGGGACACGGTCTATTTTGTTGCCAAAACCTGCTCCGCAAGATCATCTATTAAACTGTATTTATTTTTTATGACAAACAAGAAAAATGACAAAACAGCTACCAAGCGTCTGCTAACGAGGACCAAATGCCTCCCCAGGCACCGTTCCTATTACAGGCGTCCACACGGGAGCTGAGTTAATGTCCTCCCACCTGCCAGCGATGGCTGAAGGAAGAGAAGGGGCTTTCTAAACCCTGGTATCAGCCCCGGAGGATTACGGCTCTTGCTGTCTGCACTTGGGTATGAGATCTGGGGTCAGGAGTTGTATCCCAAGGGGATGCAAGCAAGGAAACTCAGCCCTGACAGAGGGGGGGAAATGGTATTTGAAATAAGGTGATGGGAGAGACCCCAGCTGGTGTTCAGCCTCCTGCCTGAGATCAGGGTGTGGGAAGGTAAGACCTGTGGGAGTTTGGTTTAACCTGAGGCTTTGGAGCTGGCAGATGGGAGCTGTAAGATGCACAGGCTCCCCAGACAGTTCAATCCTCCTCGTGGGGATGAGAGTCCTCGAGTCTCAAGGGAGCTGTATGGACCCTCAGCTAGAGCAAGACATGGACCTGAGTCCTGATTCTGCCCCCTGAAGAAAGGCTGGCCTTAAAAAATTACCTTGAGGTGTACACTGAGCTTGACAGATGAGCACTGGGCATGGGAAGATGATGTTCATGCCCTGGGCCCCACCAGGCCCTCCAAACTCTTTTAGCAGCACAGATTTTAGGAAACACCTTCTGCTACCCAACAATTCCAGGCAGGCTGCGGGAAATCAAGCCATGGCCCACATACATCTCAAGATATTGATCCTCCCCTGGCCAGCAGGATCTATTGGTCTATAGACTGATAATAAGGACAACACAACAGTGCCCAGCATGCCTCGGTGCCCTGAAGTAGAGTGTTAGAAACTGGGGCCCTGAGAAGTCATGAAGGCGAAGGCAAAGCCATACTGGGATAAGGGGACCCCCCGGACATGCCCCAACCCAAGCTCATTGCTGCCTCCCTGCTGGCAGCACCACCCCAGTGCAGCCCAGGAACCTAACAGCGGTGGGAACCCAACTGAGCGAGGAGGGTTATGCACAGGGTGCTGTGACAGTATTTAAAAATTTCCAAATCTGGGGCTTTGTCAAAATTTTGAAACTTTCCCTGGAGGCCAGAGCAATGCAAGACAGCAAGGACCATCAAGGTTCATTGCTTCCTCCAACACACTGTATCATCTTTACTCTTAACTCATCACACTGCAAAAAAGTCACGTTATTTTTCTATAAAATGTGCCTGGGCCCCTCCAGCTGTGACCAGCTTTCACCTCAAAGTGGTCTCTCTCCACCTGCCTGCTCCTCCTCCATGACAGCTTTTCCCTGCTCTCTGTAGGGCCCCTCCACCCCCCGCCCCAGCCCCATGGCAGCTTTGCATGCAGCCACAGAGCGGGGCAGGGCTGGGACATTTATTCCTTCCTTCCCCATCTGCAGCTTTTGCATGGCAAAGGGAGGAGTCGCAGGTGAATGCAAAGGCAGCACTCCATCGACGTGCTCCTCCACAAGTTGCTCTGACCCAACCACCCTTGACCCTGGGTCTGAAACCAGCCTGGGCATCAGGGCGGACTGAGGCACATCCATTTCTAATGTCCATGGTTTATTCCTGAAGATGACAGCAACAAGAAGATCCCTCGGCGATCAGTATAAACAGGCCTCCAGTAGTGTGGGGTGCATTATATACGTGCCAAACTTTTCAGCTTTGAAGAAAAAAAGCAAATGCTGTATGGAGAGTGGAAGACTTCTCAGAGAAACCTCTTCAGCCTGGTGTTTCATCTGCTCTGCCAGACACCAAAACAGTCCCACGATTTCCCTTATGAGTGTTGAATTTGGAGGTTTCCCATAGTTATTGACTGCTTATTATGGCACTAAGCAACCGTCCTCGCTGGCTCTTTGCCACCACCATGGCGGTGGCCACACTGTGCAATGCTTTAGGAACCCCCATTAGAGGAGAGCAAGCCTGTCCATGTTTCCTTGGCAGGAAAGCAGGCTATGACATGAGATCTGTGGCTAAAAATCACCATAAAACTAATGCTATTTCAGTTTAAATGACAGTTCCATTTATGCTACAGTGGTAATGTAGAAAGTCCTTCCCCTACCATCCTATTTGTTTATTTTTGCCAGCTAGTTGCTAGTGAGCACAACAGCAAGTCTTTAATAGTGGGCACGGCAACTCATCCCATTACAATAAATTCCTTATGTATTGTATGAATAGTTAGACACATGAATAATTTAACCATGGTTTAATCAACATTAAACTAATGGTTTAATTAAGACCAACTATGTCATCTTTCCCTAAAAGAATTACAGGCTAAGGCTCTGGCTCCGGTTTTGTAGCATAGGAAGAACACATGTATTCTCAGTGACGTTTTAAACAAATTAATCATGTATTTCTCCATGGCATCAGCAAGGCAATCCCTTCTCCTGCTCCACCCAACTGGTTTCTGCTGGAACCACAGAGTGAGTTGGATGCAATGGAAAGGAGGTTGTGGAAGCAAAGTCCATGTCACCCTGCCCGGCTTGTCCTGCACCAGGTTTGCACATGTGTGCATGTCCGTGCGTCCCTGTTCATGTACATGTGTGCTAAATCAGGTCCTGACCTTGGACCTGGGAATATCACCCAGCCACAGCAGGAAGAGCAAGAGAAGAGCCAGGCAGGAGCTTGGTGCTCCTGTGCTGGGCTTGCTGCAAAGGTGGGAAGACCATGGAAAATGCAGGGAAAAGGGACAGAGTAACTATCCCTTTTTTCAGCCAGCTGCTGAAAAGAGCACAAGCACTTGGGCTAAGCAGAGAGCACTGGAGGAGTGACCACATGCAGGAGGCAAGAAATTCACAGCCCTGGTGCAATCCCTCAGGCAGTGGGAGAGACCCATGGACAAACATAGAAATGATCATCCATGCACATCTGCTGGTCTCCAGAAAGGACCAGAGAACCACAGTCCCTTCTGTTCTCTGTGGGAGCCCTCAGACACCAGCAGGGCCCCAGCTGCTGCTCGGCACTGAGGCTGTGGGAGCTGGACCCAGGGGTGCCAGGGTTAGGTCAGGAGATGCCCATCTGGGAAGGAGGGTTTGGGTGCCTGGTCTCCGCTCCCCGACACATCGTCTGGGATGCACAAGGGCCCTTTCACTAACAGGGGTCAGCGGTGCTCACCTGGGAACATTTCTGACCTAAGACAGGACACCTAACCTGGGACAACACCCATGAAGCTGCAATGTTGCGGGTTTCCATTTCCAGAGAACTAAAACTCACAGAAAATACTTATGAAAGCAACATCTTTTGCCATGGCACCTCCAACATCAGCAGTGTGGCACATGCTGCGCAATTCCAACACCATCAATAATGGGGAAAGGAGCTTCTGACATCCAGCCCCCCTCAACAAGCAGCAGCCTCTTCAACATTTGCATTTCTCAAGAGCTGACAAGATTTTTGAAGGAGAAAAAATAGCTAGTTACAAGCTCAAATTCAATGGCAGCCAGTCGAGCCCTCCCCCTCTGGACCTTTCAAGACACTTTCTAAAGCCCCTGTGAAGCCTAGATCTCACTGCCCGTGTCCTCTGATTTATTAACTGTTTTAAAGGAGTTTATGGCTGTTAATGCAGCCAGCGATCACTGCGAACTCTCAGCCCGCACTGCTGGCTCAGAGCTGCACGTTTGTTCCTCTCCAAAATTCACAGCCACGCTGATTTTATTCCAAGCAGCTAGGGCATCCTACAGTCCAAATGGTTCATTATCTCTGGCTTTCTTTAAAAGGTCAAGAAATGCTCTCTGCTTGGCAGATGGAGTAGTGCAGGAGTCACAAAGTCTCAGGATTTGTGACATAACAAGGTTATTAAATTGCAAACTCTATCCTGAGCAGAGGCAACACCAGAAGTTTAGCTAAAGTATTTAAACAAAAAAAGGGGATATTTTGAGAAATTTTCTTTTCCATTTTCTTAAGAAAAAAAATTGGAGGAAAAAAAAAAAAAGTTGGATCTCAAAGCAAATAGTCTGTTCTCCAAATAACTCCATTCCTCATTCTTCCGGTATTTGTTTTCTAACCTGTTGCCTCCAGGCCCTTTCCTCCCTTTTCTTAAACTCTTTTTTTGTGCTGCAGCTACTAGAGGAAAGAAGGAAAAGACAAGAAAAGAGAAGGAACTCCATCCACCAAATAAACCACCAATTCAGCAGCTCTTCAGTTCCCACTGCCTTTCTGTTTTTATTGAGAAATTCAAAGCTCACAAGCATCAGATACCACTGTCAGCTGCAAGTGCACGCAGCAGTTCCTGGTGCACCAAGTGAGCACCTTTGGGGCCACAGCTATTTTGGGCTACTTTGTGCTATTTTGGGCTGGGTGGGTGCGGGTCGGCACCCATGTCCTGTGCTCAGGTCCCAGCTGAGCACCACAAACAGGCTCACAAGAAGCAGGGATGAGAGCGCAGCATCAAAAATCCATACCCCTTCTTCATCTCTGGAGCACTTTGCTATTGAGTCTTCCTGACCTTTTAAGCTAGAAGAGATCGAATGAAGACAAGTGCAGCAAGTGCTTAATAATAAAGAGCCCCCAAACCAGAAAACCTCTGGGAGTTTGCAGGGCTGTTGCAAACACAGATCCTTGTGAAACTGTGAAATCCTGCTGCTTGCCAGCAACCAAACCCCTCAGCTGGCACATAAAGAATGGTTGTGCCTGCTTGGCTCCAACTTTGACATGAACCAGGATGCTCAGGAGCTGTTCCCGCACAACCCCAAGCCCTCATTACCCTTTGCACCCCCCACAGTTCTCCATGGAGTACTGGACAATAATGATGAATGCCAGCCCCAAATTCCCAGCCTGGCAACACTCAGCAAAACTTCAGACTTTAAGCGCTACAGACCTTTACAGAGCCCAAGCTGAGTTTTATTAACTCTGGTTGCTGCCTGGACAAAGCATCCTTTATAAACCCCATTAAGTTCCTGCTTTTAGCAAATACTTTTTCTTGCAGTGCTGTAATTATCTGCCAACTAAGCAGAAACCACCAGATTGGGAGGATCCACTCCCAGGGCTTATAACGCCCGTTCCTCTGTTGCAGGTACATGTGTCTGCACCACCAGCCTATTTCTGAAGTCACAAGAGGGGTTGCAGAGGAAAGTGGAATACAGGGGGAGGTTGCGGGCTGGAGGGAGAGAGGCAGGGGAGGAGATGCTCTCCAGGGTGACATTTCCCACTCCACTCCTGAATTTCTCTGCACTACTCTCGGCAGCAGAGGCACAGGCTTACCCAGAGCATCTGCTTTGCCTGCTGCTGAAGTGCCTCAAAGAGTGAAGACATTGGTTGCAGATCCAGAAGTGCTGCTGCCAGGCAGGGAAAGGAATAGGTGGGTTTGCCAGCCTGGGTTGCCATGTGTGGTTGGGAGGGCTTTAGCAGTCCTGTGCCTGTCTGAAAAAGGCACTCATGCCGTGGGCCCAGCTGCAGTCTCAGCTTGGCCATTTAACCTTGGGCTTCCAGTTCCCAAAATGATGAGAGTTGGTGAGAGAAAGCAACTGCGGCCGGCACATCTGCATGCTTGCTCATCTTGCCAAGCTCTGGGGCATACGGGGCTTCAAATGGCTTCAGGTATGGAGGCTCCCTCTTGGACTATGAAACAATACTCCTTAGCATGCCCCAAAGGATCCCCGAGCCGTGCTGCTCTGCCCCACGGGCGAGCTCTCTGCATCCACGTGAGGCCAACTTACACCAGTGGAGGACAGGCCCCTCCCGGCCCTTCCAGGCAGGACACATCCGAGGCTGCAGTTGCAACTCTGCCCTATTTTGTGTCACTCCCCAAAAGGCGCCTGAATGCCCAGTACTGCTCAGCCTGAGAAACCAAACCATTGTACCTTTAAGGCGCCGCTCCAGAAAGAAAAGGTCTTTCAGCGCAGTGAATAGCATCACTTTTCCTCCACGCACCATCTGTTTGCCAAGATGAAGAGCTCCGGGCTGGCAGAGGCTTAGTCATTCGGACAAGAATAGGTCCCACTGTACTTAGACTTCCCAGCTCCCAAAATAAAAACGACAGCAAGTCATTGACTTCGGTTACGCCGTAGCGAGCACAGAGCTGGCACGAGGAAACACCCGAGTCAGCTGTTGCCTCCTCCTAACGCAGAACCAAAAGACGAGCACCGCCCTGGGAACCTTGCGGTCAATGGTGCCCTTGAGCAGCCTCATCAAGTCCAGTTACTTTTCAGAGGTGGGAGGGGAATTGCTGCTTCAGAGCATCCTTACAAACATGCCTGACAGCCCTGCTACACATAGACCTGTGTCATCCCACCCTGTGGAGCAAAAATACATGATGGATCCCAATGGCCAAGACTCAGGGTGTGTTGGGGCACCCAGAGGTGCCAGCAGGTCCCTCCAGGCTCTACATGTCCCTGGGGACTGAAGTCTGGCCCTGTGCCCAGATTTCAGCATCCAACTTCCCTTCTTCTCAACTAGCTCAAGAGATGATTTTAAACAGCTTGTGGTTCTCTACGCCAGGATATTTGAGGAGAGAGAGAGGTGGGTTTGTCTTCTACAACTTGAAACATCAGATGCCTCTTGTTTCCCAAACCTGGTAGGGTCCGTTCAGCTCCTACTTCACTGCAATGCCTGGGCAGGGCTGCGCGATGCAGCCAGCCCTGCACACACCACTTTGTTATTGTAGGGTGATATTCCCTACATGCATGGGAAGCCTGGACCACCTCAAGCACCCCACCAGGGCCCGGGACATGGCGCGGTGCCACCTCCCCACCACCAAAGCAAACGAGACATCTGTGCAGCCCTGAAATCTGCTTCACTACACAAAGTTTTGCTGCTGTTACTTACCCCTTCCAAAGTCTTGCCAGCCAGGAGGGGGAGGCAGCAGCAGCAGCAGGGATGCGATTCATTTCCCGTGTGGAAACAGGCTTCCCCTGAAGATCCCCTCAGGGCAGCTCCCCACAGCCCCATTTCGCTTGCTCTGCGCCTCCAGCCATCTCTGGTACATGCTGGAAGAGCTTCTGGCCTAACGAGCAGATAGTACCGTTTGAACAAAACTGGAAATAGGTATTTAGCTAGCATCCCAAGGGGAAGCATTCAGAGCTGTTGGGTAAATAACCCTCCGCAGGCCAAACTCAACTCTCCATCACTGCTGCAGGGAGCAGCAAGAGCACAGCCTGTGTCTCACTGCTGCTCATCTGGGAGCCAAAGCCAACAGCTGGCATCACCACCACCACAGGGCCTTCTGCAGAGATGCCCAGAGCCTCCCTGGCAGCTTGTGGCCCCCTCTGCCCCTGGCAGGCCAGCCAGGGCTGCTGCCCAGGTACCAGCTGGGCTGGGCTCAGCACTGGCTAACCCAGCAGCAGCAACTGAAATTCCCTCCCATTCCTGACCCATCGTTTAGGAACATCAAGAGAGCACATCTCCTCCTCAGGTTCAGCCAGCCAGCCAGCATGAATTCTGGTGGAAATCTAGTCTCAGCCCTCCATCACCTCTAAAAAGCCACACAGCCCCGTTACTTAGTGCCATGCCCAGGCTACACAGCAGCGTTGCTTGGATCCTCCCCAAGGATTAGTTTATAGGTGGCACTTCAAATGAGATGTCCCTGGACCCCTGATGTCCCCCTGATAACCTTTTTGTCCCTCTGACTCCATTTGCCCTCTCCTGTTTGCTACTCAGATGTCCTGACTTTTCCCACAGTGCCCAGCAGACCCCAGCCCTGGCTGGTCCTGTACCATAAACCCACTGACTCAGATGGGGAAGCAGCTATTCACCCCAACCCTGAATCAAATCCACTCATGCCCATTCCTGTGCACTGCACTCGTTCTTCCCCAGGATGAGTGTCTTTTTTCCCCATCAGCTCAGAGAAGACCTCCACCTGGGAGTGAGGGCTGGGTGAGCCCAGGGAGGCAGCCTGGGGAGTAGCTGACCTTGCTTGGAGTTTCTTGGCTTGTTTAACTTGTGGTCCAACCTAAACAGTATTTAAATATCACCTCCTTGCTCCCCCCTCCCTCTTTTTGTCACCTGCAAATTTAGATTAACAAGGAGGCTTGACAAAGTGCTACTGTATATGTTAATAAACCCATTAGTGTCGGCCCGCCTGACATATAACCTGCAGAGCCTCCAGTGTTTACTAATATGATTGTCAAAGCAGAGGAACATTACTTTTTAATGACATTTCATATCACTTCAGTTGAAGTAATATCCTGGGACATGATAATCAGAAAGCCATTTAGTGACAAAGCTATGCGCTGAATAGAGGCTGGTGCATGAAAGATGCTCATTTTGTCAGAATTAAAACATTTGTGTTTGCTTCATAAGTTGTAAGCGCACTTGTGGAGGAGAAACATGTAAAATATTTATTGGAAGCAGCTCGGTTCAGGTAAACGGGGCTTCAAAATGAAATGTTGGGAAAGGTTATTATTATACTCACTGTATCTTTTTCATGCAATATATCAACTGACAATTCATACATATGATATGCTTAATAAACCAGTGAGATTTTAGAACTTATCTTTAAAGAAAATTTCTGAAGTGGCACAACTGGCCATTACTACCCCAGCTGAATTTATTGCTGCTTTCAGAGTAGGGGAATGGCTGCAAGACAGACTGAGATAGAGTTTGATTTTATAGAGCACCTCTCATGCTCCAGGTGATTCCAAAATGCTTTATAAAGCAAAGAGATAGCAGTGGCACAGCAACTGCAGACAACCCTGCTGCCCTTATTAATAGTTCTCTCTCTGGCTTAGCTGTCCAGGGCCATCTCAGAGCTTTGCACTGAGCTCAGGAGGCAGCGGATCGAGGAGCAGAGGATGCTCAGCCAGGGGAGAGAGAACTGGGAAAGCCCCTGACACATCCTCCATGGCCTCAGAGCTGCAATGGGGTCATTGAAAAAAAAACAAATAAATTATCCTGCGTCAGATAAAGATGCAGAAACTAATAATAAATAAATAATTTCTCCTTTTTAGAAATAAAGATCCAAGGGGATCCCTCTGTCAATCTGGTCAGAACATCCTTTCTGACAGAAACTAGCAATTGATTTAGTTAGACTCCCATCGGATGGTGGATAGAGCTGATTAAAGCTGTGCATGCACTATTAATAGGAACAGGATGCCTTTCTGTCATTATTATTAATTATGCTGCTCTGATTACTATCTATTCATCCATCTACCCATCCTCCCTTCTATAATCCCAGCACTGGCCAAGTATGTATGAATACAAATTCTTCCTTTCTTTTTGTTCCCAGTTTTCCAGGGGAAGGGAAAAAAAACCCAGACCAAAAACCTTAATTTACAGGATTTCTTATTAGTACATGTGAGTGTGTCTGTGTGTGAGAAAGTGAGCGGGTGGGTGGTGGGAGATGAGTGGGTGTGACGCATGTGGGAGCATTTGTCTGTGAAAAATGCACAAAGGGAAAGTTAAGCCAAAGAAAGAGACTTCGCATTTCATGTCAAACCCCCCCCAGACGCCCACACCATCCTCCCTTCCGCAGGAACAGTCCCACGGATGGGGTCTGACCCCCTGGAAACCCCTCTCCCACACTCAGAAGCATGTCCCTACCTGGGAGCCAGGTTCTCCTGAACTCTCGGCCACTAGCCCCAAGATAGTCAGAAATTTTCCTTCACCAAATAATTAGACTGTGATAAGAGGAAACAAATGGGCCCTCGGAGCAGTGAGGGCTGCAATAAGAGATGAATTATTAGTCCAAGATGGAAATCTCTTTTGATAAATGACTGGCCCCAAGCAAGGAAGAATTCAGAAAAACACAACAACGTCCTTGTTGTGACACAAGGAAGGGGAAGGAACAACCTTATAAGGGGCAACAAAGCCTCCGCGCTACCACCTTGACCAATTGATTAATCAAGCGTATCCCACGACATCAATATGTTTCCCTCTTTGCATTAGTTACAGTACCTAAATGTGGAGGACAGCAATGACGTGTTCAGTTCTGGACCCGTTTTGAACCCGTGGCTGAGGGTCCCCTGACAAATATTGCCATCAGAAAGAGGGTAGAGCAAAGCCTGTCGATATGTCCCAAGGAGCAGTGTCAAAAGCTCATCGATCCATACAGCACTTCAAAGCTAACACAAACCAGCACAAAGCCACAGTGGTCTGGGAACAAAAAAGCAAAGGAGAGAGAACCAGGTTTTCCCCTTTCTCCCCTTCTGCGAGGAGCCTGGCTCAGCAGGGTGGGGCAATGCCTCGTACTCCGAGTGAGAGAACTGCCATTTATTAATCCTGGCCCAAATCCTGGTATTTTAAAAGCCTAGTTCAGAAGGGAGGAAAATATCCATTGGCATCACTGAAAATAAACCTGACAATGAGGCACTGGGCTCAGCAGGCTTTAACATCACAGCTTCTCCTGGACTTGATGGGGTTCAGTGTGTCTAACTCCAAGCACGGCACAAGAAGGACCCCAAGACCTCTGTGGGTTAGTACCCAGCTGTAAGAAATGACATTACTGGAGTTTCTAAGTCCCTGTAAGCCTGGAATGCAGTTATTCCTGGGGACTGGTAATTGGGGCCTCTGGTACCACTATTTTTGGTGGGAGATTTAAGTAGAAGCAGTTAGAGGAAATGTACATATATATATATATATATATATATATATATATATATATATATGTATGCTATGTCTACATATATATATACTTTTTAGAAATCTGACATAAATGGCTTGAGCTAGAATTGCTAAACATATTTCTCTCTTTGTCCTCCTCCAGAAACTGCTACCAAAACATACCTCTCCATCTAATGAGATTAGCAAGGTACCACGCTAGATCTTTATTAGTTAAAGCTGACCATAGTGCAAAACTTGGCCTGAATTGTAAATGAGCTGACTGCCAGAATGAGGAGTGCAGCCAGCAAACAGATTTATTCCAAATGGGTCTCTGCTGTTTGCCTTAGGGAATATGCTTCTTTCTCTAACTCCCTGAAAACTGGTAGCCAAAGTTCAGCTCTCCTTACGCTCCCAAAGCCAGCAGTACCACTGCTTCCCGCTCACACTGGTGTTATACAAGCTTAATTCCAGTGGTCATGGTGATTTACAGGAATACAAGGTAAGACAGAAACAAACTTATTTACTCTGATGGCTCACAGTAGGATTTAGCACTGAGGACATTTATATATGGCAATTCCTGTCTTCTCTATTTTACTTGACTGGCAGCTTGAAGAGACCAAAATATCAAATATTAATAGTGGAGCCCTGGATGTTGATATCAGCAGTAGTTATTTTTACAGCCATCTTCTGCCCTCAGACAAGTTAGTTTGGCTCCCAACATTTTTCTTTTGTAAAAGTGGGGCAGGAAGGAACAAGTGAGAAAGATAATTTCTATTATAAAATGAATGATTCTGGCCTACCCTCACATGTAGTGGCCGATAGGAAATTTTTCAAAAGGATCTGCACATTCCTTTCCCAGGTCACACCCAGAACCTCTTTAAAAGGTCTCAGAAGGACCAGAGGCCAAAACATGGCCATGTATGACCGTTTCACTGCAAAAAAAGTTTCTTGCTCTGGGATAGAAACAGGAAGCATACACAGCACAGATCTGGTTTCCATCAGCCCGTTACTTAGAGCGCTGGTTTCACACTACGGATTATACACCCTCACAGTCGTTCTTTCAGGCTCTGCCACACTTCCTTCTCACCTGAGGAATGAATCTGTGTGTTTTACTCTGCCATGATCAGGCTGTTCATGTCTCATTTAGTCGTGCATTCACTAAATATGCTCCACAGAGCTTGCCTGCTCATGAAATGAAAGTTTGCAAGCAGAGTATCTCCAAAACACCTTTCTGAGCCTTGGGCTAAGGTGGTGAAGACAGACTAGTTTATCAGCAGTGCACAAGGGAGAGATCTCCTGGAGCCTTTGATTCACAGGCCCCAGAGGACTAACTACCTCTCTACAGTTGGATCAACTGAAAACACCTTTGGCACAGAGAAAATATGGTCTTGTGAAACAGTAAGTTACTCTGCTCAGCTACTGCACTCTAATGGCTGCATGGTGGCAAAGACTTCATATGAAGTCCCACCTTGCCCAACTCACTAGAGACTGCATTAAAGACTGCCCATGCTACCATCCCATAAAAAACAGCAAAGCTCTCTAGCTGGGCCTGAAACAAGCTCCTACACAGCACAGTTCACTAGAAAATCTGCAGCTCATCCTCTTGCTGATTACTCATACTGAGCAGCATGAGGGTGGTAGGTCCCATCTGCTATGCCTGGAGTCATCCAACGTTGTTTTAACTAGTGAGGTTAAACAATGGCTGCTTGGTCTCTGCTGTTGATTGAATGAGATTTGTTGTCCATAATAAAACTCCTGGCACATGATCAGTCATTGTATATAAACCCAAATTACACTAAGAAAAGCCAGGATACTGTCAAACAGCTCTAAAACATCATTAAAACAGAGGCAATCGCCAGTCAACACATTCTGAAGAGCCATGAGAGAACTGACAGCATTCTTCAGGTTCCCCTCAGATAGACATGAGGGTGGGGAACATGGCTGATGTCTCTCCTTGAAAGTTCCCTGCTAACATCTGCATCACAACAGAAAGACTGGGGCAATTTCTAAGATACCCAGGACCAAAAAACAGAAAATGACACAATAGTCTATCCCTGAGGCCACAGTAACCAATATCAACAACGTAACCCTGCTAGATTTTACTGGCAAAGCAGGACATGGGTCTATACCACGAGCATGGCATCCTCCCCCAAATCCGCAGAAGTAAAATTGACAGTAGCCTAGATAGTCTCCTTTGGAGATGTGAGCTTGCCAAGCTGCCCTCCAGTAGAACCTCACAGCCATACCAGGGGCTCCACAGCTGCTGCAATGGGCAGGAAAACAGGCATGTTATGCCAGAGTCACCTTCTGGGCAACTGCAGCTTGGCGAGTGTTGACTTAGTTACCACAAAACCACATGAGCACTTTGACTAAGCAAGATGTACTCAGGAGACTAAATGATAGATCTGGTCTACTACTAAACCTGTATGTGGTTCAAGTTAGGGGAGATGGATCTCGCACCCTTCTTCTGGAAATTGAGGGCTTGGTTCTGGTGCCTAAACACAGATGCCTTCACCTAGTGCCACTGCAGATGTGGCAGATCTGCCAGTTCCACACAGATGTCTCAAACAGCATGACGTCTTATCTGGCAAGGGAATGGTACCTGAGTAGGAATTCAGGAGGGAACTGTCATTACAGTTTGAGGAATGTGGGGTGGAAAGGAGCTGCTCATACTGAGATACTTCAGTTGCTTAATAATATAGCTTACCAAAAAGAAGAGGCAGAAGTACCTTATTAACAATAAAGAGCACTTACTAAAGAGGAGATCTCTTCTAGTAGAACTCTTTTTAATCTAACAGAAAAAGCCATATCAACATCCAATGGCTGGAAGCCAAAATTAGACAAATTCAAACTGCAAGGAAGGTGCCAGTTTGTAATTGAAAGAGTAATGAGCCATTGGAATTACTCACCCTGGGCTGTGATGGATTCTCCACCATCTGAGTAGATGCTGTTCTAAAAAAGCACCACATTGCAGGCACATATTTCTGTGTTTGGGAATTATTGGTAAAGGCTTTCCAGCTTGCATGAGTTGTTTGTGCTCTAAAAAGCAAACAAAAGAAGTATTATGCTGCTCAGTTAAAGATGGAGAGGGGAGATAGAGTGAGTTTAAACAGAAAACCTGTAACAGTACTAGGAACAGGATTCAGGTCACTTAAATACTGTCATTGCCCAGCCACTCTTCCACTCTCCAGAGCAGCCCACAGTCCTAAAGCAGCCTGCATTTTCCTGGTAGCACCCTCAGCTAGGTGACACTGGGCTTAGCAAGTAAACTCAGTCACAAGGCCAGGTCCAGATGAGAGACAGGGAAAGGACTACATCAGCAAGCACGCCTCCTGGGAACACCTCCAGCAAGAGCTGCTCCTTACACGAGGTCTGAGGAGAACAGTACATCCAGGTGAAGCAAGGTTTTGCTGAGCTTTCTGCATTTCCAGTGAGAGCCCTCCCCAGTGCCAGTCTGCCAGGACTCAGCTCATTCCACCCCTTTGTCCAACACAACTGTGCCGACAGAGCCCCCGAGCATACACCTTGTACTATGGATGGGCGCTCTGCAGATGACCTGCTCTCTCTCCTTCTCTTCCCAAGGAGCATTCCCATTCCTTGCATTGATATAGGACAAAGTACACGAGAGGTTTATTTTCATCTTATTGCCAGCAGGCAGGAAAAAGAGAAAACCACAGGGGAAACAGTCATCTGCCAAGACACCTCCGTGCTGGACCCATTGTATGGGAACGCCTGCTGCCAGGCATCATGGAAGAGCAATAAACACCCAGGCTCAGATACTCCCTCACTGAGCAAGTCTATTTTACTGACTTCAAGAGTATGCAATAAAAATTAGTAGGAAGGGCAAACAGAGGTAAAAGCACGGAAGATTAGACTGACTCACTGTTGGGACCTGGGAAAGAGGTAAACCCCAGAACTAGGTGAATAAATTATTTCTTTGCTTCTCTGGTAAATAATTTCAGGTTGCCCTGAACAAAAAGGCACAGAGATCAATTCACCTCACTCAAAATAAAAACAAGTTTTAAAGATGCTTGGACATCAAATAAAATATTTCACCAATCTTGTCTAGTTTTATTTTGGGGCTGTGAAAAAGGCTTTTGAGAAATTAAATTAAATGTAAGTAAATTTCTAAGACACCTGTTTTGAAATAACCAAGAGAAGCATGCCAGCTTGGAAATGACAAAATGAAACCTTTTGAGTTAGAACCATTAGAGATAGTCTTTCTTGGCTAAAAAGATGTAATAAATTTGTGGACGGTTTTTATAAAACCCCTGCAGATGCAATGGTAAGATTTCATGTAGACCATAACCAGGAAGGACTCTGCAACACACCGGCTTGGAACAGCCCAAACAGAGAAACTCTGTTCCTCCTCCTTTCCCCAGTCTTTGCCTGCAAACACATCACTACAGTTAACACACAAAACACCATTCATTATAGTCAAAATTCAGGAGCACAAAGTTAGCTCTTACACTGAGGCTGGGATCAAACTGTAACAGAAATCTCAAAAAGCAAGGATGAAATATTGAGCCCTCTGAAAGTTCAAACAGAAAGAAAAGTTACTGTTCCTCAGGCAAATGTAAAAATATTATAGAAGTATCTTTAGCTTTATTCATTCCCATCCAGTGAAGCTGCTCCATCGTGGGGTGGCTCAGGGCAAAATTCAGCCCTTAGTGGCAATACTTTGGGTTCACACCACCACTGTGTACCCAACTGCCTAGGCTCAAAGTAGCCAGCGCAGCTCAACGTTCAGTTTCATTCTGCCTCGTGCTATGGGCAGCACGTCTTCGGTTCAAGAGCCGTGTTACTTGTATGGGGCTCCTGAACATCTACAAGGCTCCTAGAAGTGCTCCATGATCTCAGTATAAGCTATTAAGCATAGTTATGGTTCCAAGTAAAGAGCTTCTTAATGACTCAGAAGCTACTGGAAATGTCCAGACCTTCGCTGAGAAATTATGTAGCTAAGAATTACCCAAAGTGTTGTGGACATGAGTGGGATTGTTATTACAATAATATCATTTTTCAGGTGGAAGCATAACCCTCAACCAAATTAACTAAACCTACACCGTAGCCTTTAGCTTTCCCAGCCCTGTGGGCCTGGCCTAACTGAAGAAGCTGTGGTCTTCGTTAGCAGAAGGAGAACTGCCACAGGACCTTTTGTGATTTTTTTGTGCCACTCTGCAAAAGTAGTTTGTTTCAAGAGTACTCGCAAGAAATCAAAGCCCGTGGATCTTTTCTGGCAAGACTTATTTTGGCTTCTCTGCTGAGAAGAGCAGTGAGACTACTAACAACTGCCTCCTGAACAGAAACAAGCTGGTATTCAGACAGGAACAAAAGAAATCAGAAGGCAATAACCACTGGTCCGTGCATCCTTCCTGCTCCCAAACTTCAAGGTTTGCTGTTTTCTGAAATGACTGCCCAGATTTGGATCAGCTCAGGGGTCCCACGAGGCTGAATACACACAGCTACCAATACCCCTTCCCTTGGAGCAGCAAGTACAACATTGAACCACAGGAAAAGTGGGATGGATGAGAAATTCTTCCCTCACAACGGGAAATACAGCAGTCAGGATACCGAGAGGGTGGTCTGCCTGTTAGTTCAGGAGACAGAATTCAAACTGAAAGCTCCATGTGGAGCAAATTAGCAGAAACTAATTCTAATCCGTCCCATGCTGGCACAGAGGCACGTCAGCTCTGCTTAAAATTGCACCTCCCTTCAGATCTAGGCTGCCCCTTCTCCTACATGGAGAGAAAAAAGGATGAGGAGAGGCTGCATCACAATCTGCGTGCAGATGGTCCGTATTATGGAACCTCTGTGGAGTATCAGCCACTTGCCCCTGTGCCCCATGATAAATCACAATCTCCTTCAATGTTCTCATGGAAGAGCAATGCTCTCCCAGACTCTGATTGGGTTTAAAGTCTGACTAGTTAAGGAGATGTAAATACTGAGCCCCTATCAGCCTGTAATTGTCACCATCATCCTGTTTAGGGAACTACTCATATCTTTGAGCACTACTCCATGTCTCCTCCAGCCCAGGAGAAGGTCTGGAGCCCATTTCCGACAGCCTGCAGAGAGCTGCTTTTCTTTAGTTGACACAAACAAAGTTTGTCAGCTTGTGCATCCTTAGTTTCTGCTTGGTGTAGAGTTGCTGCAGAGTCCTTAGGAGCAGCTTAGCAGCTGCAAACAGAATTCGCAACCCTCGCCACAAAGGTGCCCATTCAGCAGCCGCTGGTCCCCCAGGTCCTGCCCAACAAGAGCATCCTCTGTGTGGTGGCCTTCAGGACAGCATCCCCAGATCCCGTCTGAGAGGGGGGAAGTGACACTTCCAGTGGCTCTTGTGGAAGGCAGAGCCAAAACGCGTGCATTCACTTTCTTCTGCAGACAGAAAACTGAAGAAACACCCTGCTGGGCCAAAATAAATACATTTGGCATCTTTCCTGCGTCTGCACCGGCACGTTCGTGGCGCTGAAAATGAAAACAGGCCTGAACCTTATTTACACTAAAGTCTCTTTCCATCACTTTGGCAGTAGGAAGGGGCTTAGTCTTGGTACATATTATATTTTCTTTTCAACATGTGTAAATGAGGATCAAGCTTTTACATTGCTTAAAATAGATGTAAATGACCCTTTATGCTGTCAGAATGGTGTCGAGAGGCCTTCCTGCAATAAAAAACATCAGCCCCATTATGCTTTCATATCGTGCTCCATTCATTTAGTTTTAGTTTCCCAAACTTGGGCAATTCCCCTTGACCTTAGCAATCTGTGCTGAGATTTTACACAGTTGAGACTAAAACCAGGGACTGAAGAAGGTGCATGAGCTCAGACAAAAACACATCAAAACCTTCAATCTAAACTGGATTTGAAGACCCACCTGGAAGACTTCCCATCCCCAATGGGATCTAGTCCATCTGCGATAGATTTATTCTTTCTAGTAGTTGTTTTGAAGACTTTTTAAAAAAACTTCATATATTCCAGTCCTCTGTACAAAAACATGAAAGGGAGAAAAGGAAAGGCAGAGGGAGAATAACAAGACATGCTGGGCTGCCATCAGCGTTTTGATGTCTCACAGATGGGTTTGCTATGCCTCCTGCTCAGGCCCAGGGAAGTCACCACCACGCATCCCTGTCCAAGCCACTGGCTTTGCTCAGTCACCAGTGCACATCAAAGGAGATACTGACGAGAAAGAAAATGGCTCTCCTTGGATCTCTACTATTAAATGCATTAGCTTTCTTTGAAATATAGTTTCTGAGCACTGACCACACAGGCAGATGAACAAATGTCTGTATGAGCTACCCAAGTAGGTAGGTGGTTAAGGTTGGTGACATGATCCCCATCCCTTCTGTCTGATTAATGTGGAGGAGAACCATTAGCCAGCAGAGTTGACCAAGGAGCAGACTCAGTCCAGAAAACCTAGGGAAGGTCTCTCTGGATAAGGCAGCCTGTGATCTTAGGCTCAGTCTTGAAGAAAGTGTGTCCAGATACCTCAGGGATGCAGAGCCCTGCTTTTCCACCTTTCTGTCACTCTGTACAGCAAGTAAATTACTAGAGCCCTTAAAAGAAGATTATATATTTCCACATTGGTGTCTTTTGCCAGTGAGTAAGCTCTAGAGCCAAGAAGGGGTTGGCTGTTACCCTGATTAATTACTGCCGGTGCTTCTCACTGCCCAAACTGCCTTCTCCCCTTTCAGTTCCTACTTGTGTGGACTACTGAAAGAGAAAGGGCTTTCATTCCGCCTTCTGGACTATTAAATCCAGATCCCGTCCACACTACTGCAGCCCCAACCTCTCTCACTCAGCCAAATAAGGTCTGCTCATAAACTGCACCGTTCCTTTGGAGTCACTATCGCATGCAGAGACATCCTGACAGCTCATCAATACCATCCGCCCCTAAAAGCTGAAGCAAGTGATCCTCAACCCAACTGCAAAATAAGTTACTGGAATATGCTGAAGCTGTGTCAGCCCAGCCCATCCCCAGAGCCACTCTGTGGGCACTGCCTGGCCCAGCACAGCAGCAAGGCCTCAGGATATCCCAGCTGAAGGGCAGAACATTTACAGTAACTACCATTTTCTTTTCCTTTCAGAAGAATGCACAAGGGATTATCAACATTTTCCTTACCCCCCTCTCTTCTTTTCCTCTGTAAAATAACCCTCTCTCCAGCTTCACCAGCTGAATGCTCCTTCACAGCTTTTCTCCAGGAGCAGTTGCAATTGGAAACACCCAGACAAACCTTACCCAAGAGTTTATGAGGAACAGCTCAGAGGCACCCTGAAAAATGCAGCATGCTACCTAGAGTGCTGCAGATTATTATTACTTTTTTAATCTTGGTACAGTTCTGGGTAAGGTTTTAATTGGGCATTGTATTTCAAAGCCAGGGAGTAGGATCTATGCAAAGCACTGGATAGTTTCTGCATTAATTGACCATCAAATCCTTCCCCTTTGCATCTGCATTCTATTATTAGAGAATGTAAAGCAGTTTATAGGGCTTTTAACCTCTTCAGGCAAACACTCTGTGGAAGTTATGCTGCTGCAGGGACCATATTAGCTTTATAGACTTAGTTTCTAATCTGAGGAGGGGGGGAAAGTGGAGAAGAGACAGAGCAAATGAATAATTTTTTGTGGCATAAATTCAGCTGGTGTAAATCAGCACAACTCCATTAACTTTGGTAGAGTTATGCTGATTTATGCCAGCAAAAGAGCAGATGCTTGATCTGCAATGAGGTCCTCATTCCCAGAAGACCAAAGCAGTACCAGTCAAATCTTCATAGACCATTTATCAGCCTTCTCAACTACATTCTTCCCTGCTGCATGGAAAAGCTCAGATTGGATGCCAGGGAGCCCTCTGGCAACCTGGGTGCCATGGCAAGCATGCACACTGTGCGCTCAGTCACTTGGAGGAAAATCACCTTCCAGCAAGTCACTTTGATGACCTCTGTGACCACCAGCCTGTCCCCAGGGCTCCCATGATGATGGGTGTCAGAGGAAGGCAGAATCATGCTGTGGACTGGGAGCCTAAACTGAGTCTTGCAGTCTCTAACTAAAGCTGCCGAGCTCTACTTTCTTCAGGGTCTCATGGTTGGACTCCTCAGGAGGGAAACACCATTCCCAAGTCAACAGAACCAAGATGGAGGCAGCCCAAAGTATCATGGGTTCCCGTGTGCAGGGAGATGTGGAGGCCAGGTGTTACCATCAAGGTAGGAAAACAAGCATCAAGTAGTACCATGGTGGCCTGGGCTGATAGCCCCTCCCATGCATAGGACGCTAGTTCCAAGCAGCACCGGACCAAGCCTGTGGATCTCATGGGACCTGCAACAACTCTGTACCCTGATGGCCCAACTATGCTGAGTAGTCACAGCTTCCAGTCAAAATAACAGGAGTGGTCAGTATCTCATCCTGTTCCAGGAGGAGATCCAACATCCACCATTTCCACTCAACCTAAGACCAGAAGGATGACCAAACTGTCACACCAAGGTCCATCTAGCTCATTATCCCGACTCTAACCCAAAGAAGAGCAGATGCCTTGAGAAAACAACATCAGCACAGCACATATATGGTATTTCCCCTTCCAAAGAGCTGGATTACCCTAACAGAGGAGCTTGACACCTTCAGACCTGAATAACTACTGCAGGAAGAGCAGGAAGCAACTCCTGGTCCAACCCTAACCTTGACAGGAGAGAAAATAGGTAGAAGAGTCATCCGATGGGACAAGATGAAATCTATCCTTACAAAACCAAACAAGACAAGCAATGTTTGCTCTCCTAGGTCTGTGAAGAAGGATGAGAAGGAAAATTCACCACCTCACTTGCCTTCTTTGCCCGTTTTCTTCACACAGTTGTTCCACCACCCTACAGCAGGTGGGATTCCGATTTTGCAGATCTCTACCCTATTTCTTAGTTTCATAGTAACCCCAGATGTCACTAGACACAGCCCAGGACAGTGATTATGAGCATGCAAACAACAGTGTAAGGGCCAGTATAATTATCTTGTTCCTAAGCACACAACAATGCTTCCAAGTATCTTGTATTTAGTTACTTGGTAAGGTCCTGAACGTCTGGCTCTCAGGCACTATGGTTTTATTGCTACAGAATGAGCCAGAAACCATTCAGAAGCTTTAAAAGGTCTTTTTAAATAGTCAGAATGAATTTACAGTGTTGGCTGCCTGGCAAACGCAGAAGGCATTTCAAGTGGAAAGGAACAGTCCTTTATTGCATCTGCTGTTGGCATTTAGGGCACCCTGATCGCTAACAATTCCTCAGCTCTAACGCTCAGCATTCTGCAGGCTGCTGGCCGGGCACAACCAAGAGGAGCGACAGACTGAGAAGAAAGGGTCTAGGTGAAAGAAAAGTCTAGGTTTAGAGTTAGTTGGAAATTCTCATTACAATTCATCAGAAAATTAACATTTTTTACTCAAAGTGTCAAAGAAATGTCTTGGTTTTAACCACCTGATAGTGAAACATCAGCTGGGGTCCACCAGCAAACCCCTCCCAGATCTGCCTGACCAGACGTGCCCCACCTGCCTCTCTGTGTGCCACCTCACCTCAAGTGTCCATGTCTGGCACCCTGGACTTCCTAGTAACCAGGGCTTTTGACAGACTGCTTTGGAGTTGGCTTCTGAATAGTGCTGGTGTCCTAAGGTTGGAGGTTGAGACAGACCTTAAACAAAGCGCAACCCTCCCTCCACACAAGTTCATGGCTATTGACACCTCATCTCAGCCACCAGCTGGTGGCAGGCCACTTAGCCTCAAGCAGCATCAGAGAGGGAAGGCACAGCAGATGCCTCTTTTATGGTCTGAAAAGCCCAGAATAATTTGCCGTTTCTTGTGACTGGGACAGATTAGATGGACAAAAGGGCAAGGGGTTCCTAAGGCCAGTTTATGTCTGGGGTTAAAGAGCCATTGGACGAGCAGCTGGAACAGCCACTGCATGTGTGAAGAGATGAACAGGGATTCATACAGCTCTGGGGGCTACAGGAAAGGACTTCTCCAAATTTTTCTCATCCATCTCAGCTAAGAATGAGGCCCTGAGCACCCATCACTGTTCCTGTGCTCCCACTCCCCTGCCCTGCATCCACCAGTGTTCCTCCAGCCACGCCTGCAGGGTCACCTGTCCCAAACCCAAAACATCTCTTACCCCTCTCACATGCCTGTGCAATACCCCGGCCCTGTCATTTCAGGCTCCAAGATCCTCCTGCAAAATGGAAGCACAGAAAAGTGCAGTTATGTGGGGAATCCTCCATTACTTTCTACTCCACTTGGTCCCTTTCCTTATCAGCAAATATGAGGCAGGAGCCGACCTACACCCCCTTTGCAGGAGCTGGTTCCAATCTCCCACCTCAGGCTACATATTTCCTGACTTGCTTACCAGTGTTCTGGGGCCTTTATCTCCCCATTCTGGGCGCAAAAAGGCCCCTCGAAGTTGTATCTCTTCTCCAGCAGCTGGTAAAGGCTGCTTAGGAAAAATACATAAATATCAGAGCCAACTCCCCTGTCCTTTCTTGGCATTAACTTCTTGAAAATGCAAGTTTCCTCAGGACACTGAAGGAAGGCAATTAGCAAAGATGATGATGGTCAGAAAAACATTTTAGAATGGCTGGATAGAATAATTTAAAGCTATTATTATTAATGATGGCAATTACAGTACTAGAAAGCTCAGTGGTTTTTCATATAGAACTGAAAAAGGAAGAGGACAAAACCAAGCAACCTCTACAAGAATGTAACAGAAGCAGTAACAAGCTGTTGAAACCAAACAAGATCAGTCTCGGAACAACCAAGCCAAATAAATCCTCTGCTTCAGTAAACTAGTGCAGGTCCCCTAGAGTTCAGGGGCTGGGGGAGAACCAAGGCTACTTCCCTCTGACCAGGGCAGAGGATATTAAAGCTGAGCTTTCCAAAGACCTTTCGGGAAGTCAGCTCAAAGTCACTGCAATTAAATGAGCCAAGGAATTCCCCCAAGGCTGTGCAAGAATCTCCACTATGTTCTGCTGAGCTGCTCTCTCAAAGTCGCCAAAACAAGTGTCACCCACCTACCACACCTTTACATGCATTTGCACTTTCCTACACACCACCAGGCCATCAGTTTGGGATGTTTCCAGAGGACTGTGCAAAGGCCATCAAGCCCACCAGTCATTAATTCTCAGGAAGCACCCACTGCCTCATTGGTAATTACTTAAATAAACTTCCCTTTCATGGTGTCTGAGCCAAGGCCTTTCTTTCTGACACGTCCCAATAAAGTTTTATTTAAGGTAAGATAACATGAGGGTAATGCACACGGGCTGGACTGCACCTGACTAAACACTGGGCCCATCGGCGATAGCCGGATGGCTCGAGCAAGATTTCACCGCCTCGCTCTCCTCTCCTCCGTGGCCAGTACAGTCCCCTCCAGCTCACAGCGAAACAGCTCGTGTATGATTTCCCCTTATATATGCAGTGTATATCCTTCATGCAAATCTGTCTCATAAATCACTGCATCCCAGGTGCACCACAGAGTAATTTGCTAGGAAAATACTGTTCCAACCAAAGGACCCAGCATACCACAGTGGTCTTTATGAGGGGTAATATCCAGGATAGGGGTGACTTGGAAACCTGCCAGCCTCCGAAAATGATTCATCCTGCCTGACCTTAAATCTTGGATCCTGACTAGTGCAGATGGAGCTGTCTTCGCAGGCAGGAAGCATCAGTCATGGCCATGTTCATATCCCCTCCCTGCCTGTGGCTACAGGGCCCCAGGGGCACGTGGGAACCCCCAGCTTGAGAATCTGGGGTTTGGGTTATGAACTGCTCCAAAATAACCAAAACGAAAGTCTCCAGAAACTGACCCAAAGCATCATTTAGCACTCTGCACAGAACCAACCCTAGCATTTCGCTTACTGCCACTTCAGTAAAAGCCGCAGCCTGTGTTTTTCTCACCTGAGTGGTTTTGAGAAACCTTATTGGTCTTAAGTGATTTATGCTTCTATCAGCTGGAATCCTGGTCCCAAACTTCCAGGAATTTCTTAAATTTTAAGACTTCTGGTCTGTCAAGTGATCGTGTTATCTCTGATAAAGAATTCAACCCAGACATCTCAGTTTGCTGCAGTTAATCCAACAATAACCCAAGCATCTCTAGTTCTCAGAAGTTTCCACGGTATTTAGTATACTCCCAAACAACTTATTCTTATTTGCAGATGTCAGGAATACGCTTTGCTAGCCAGACCTTTGACCCGCTTCCATGTAGACCCGTGAGATACTGTAGAGTTGCTTACAAGTGTAGGACTCCTTTTTCAGAGAGGCAGCATTAAGTTACCAAAGTAAAGATCCACTTAAAAAACTTTAAGTCAAAAGTTTAATAGTTTTGCTGTGGCAAGAGAAAAATCTCAGGATATCAAAGAGTCAAGAGAGGAATATTGTACTCTGCTGAGAAAATGGACAAGCAGACACAAAAGCCTTTCTACAGCTCTGACAAAGAAACAATAAACTCAAGCTCCTGTAGAGCTTAGCTTAAACCAAAAGGATAGAAAAAGGAGAAAAAATATGGAATTGAGATATTTCCCCTCTATTGATACTAAATACAGTAATGGGGTGACATATAATAGCATAAGAAATCTTAATGTTCATAAGAAAAAATAAACTAGAAAGACACAGAGGTCGGAGATTTTCAGTAACATCCTGGAAATGGACATTTTAGACCACATCACAGGTATTCAAGACCTTATCCACATTCATCACAGCCAGTACTAGCTGTCAGGCAACGGCAGCAGACATCAGGAGCCCAGAGTAGCTCTCGGTGGGTCTCTGGTCCCACAGTGCTGGAGTTACCAGTACCTCAAGGTATTTATAACCCTGAGGACATAGAGGTGGTTGAACAGGATCGAACAGAAGGGACAAACAGCAGCATGGGACTGCGCAAACACAACCCCCTATCAACTGCTTTACTGGCAAGCAACCCTCCTGCAGACAGCGGAAGGATGGTGACACGTCTCCTCCCAGGCAGCTCGTGGTTGGCGTGTGCTGCCAAGCAGCGGGATTGCTATTCCTCTGTGTGTTCATTACTGCACCTCGCAATACTGTGGGCCAGTTGATGTCCACCAGACACCACTGTCAGTGCAAACATTCCCCAAAGAGGTCCTGGTACATACACTCCTAGGTCCACTGTTAGGTCCAGACACACAAATGTCTAAACCAGAGGGAGTCCAGGAGGGAGCAGACTTGTCCAAACACACACCAGGGACAGAGCTCCTCGCCATTCACCAAAATGCTTTGACCCCTGCCCTCCTGGAATGAAACCAGCTCCTCAAAACTACCAGCATGAGGAACAGAAAATTGCAAATGACTTAAAGTGGGACAGAAAACTCCGAGTTCGACAATCACAAGCTGAGGCCGCTAATCATCTTGTCATGGGAGTAGACTCACCCGGCAGAAGGGAATTCCTGCCTTTGACTGGACTAATTAAAGGCATCGAACTCTGCACCCGTTATGGCTTGATGTGCCTTAATCCAATGTGACATTCGACATACGTGAGGAACGCAGACGCGCACATACGGTTCTCATTGCTTAAAGGGGTTTGGCATCCGCGGGGGTGTACCAGCTGCAGCACGCTTCCTCCACACGCCCTGCTGGGGTGAGCTGTGTGGGGTGGAAAAGTGGGGAATAATTACTCATCCCACCTCAGCGCCACTACCAGCCCTGGGTGGCTAGACACTCTGCAGAAGGTCCCATTTTGGGGAGAGGAGTGTGGTCTGACTCAACACTGAAAGGTCATTCGAGAGGGTGGGGATGGGACTGGGATTCAAAGCTTTCCCCAAGTGAAATGAAAACAGAAGCTCCCAAATGAGCAGCACCCATTTCTGTTCTGTGCACGTACAGGCACAATCAGCTGATGTGCCTTGGGAGTGCAGAGTATTTCCAAGTGTGATAATACACAAGATTGTAAAGATCTCAAATTAGAGAAGATTTAAGACGCAAGATAAACCAACGGGGTATTTGGACAGGGATGTGAATCATGGCTATTGCTGCATTCCTCACCTCCTGTCCAGGACTGGCCTCTTGGAAGTCCAGGGATATGCTGCCACACTTGATCATGCTCAGCACAATCCTGGACCAGCCCTGGGAAGAAAACTGGCTTTAGACACAGATGGGAAGGAGACAAACCTCCTCATATTTCAAAACCCAAAGAGCACCTCCCCTGATGCTCTGAGCAGCGGTCCCTGGGGTCGCTGCCCAGCTGGGGGCTGTGCCACCACCTTGGCACTCCTACACTGCGAGGCACAGGGCCACCCTCACGCTCTCTCCAGAGCAGCCAAGCACTCACACCACAGAAGGGCAGCCAGTGGCAGAAGAGTTGGGGTGTCTGTGTCATGGGAGCACCTGGCTCTGAAGTCCAGGGTCGAGACACAGGCCCTGAGAAACAATAAAGCTTTCTCAATGGCACTGCAAGAAACCCAACTTTCCTCTTCAATTATTGGTTTTTCTGTAAAAGATTAGAGTCCCATACCACTATTACTTGTCCTGTCAACTAAAAGTGTTGGTCTGCTAGGTCATATGGCAGCAGGTGGTGTGTTTACATCTGAAGGTCCCAAGTTCATTTCCAGTTAATGATCCATAAGAGGGACTGCAGCATTTCTCCTAGGAAGATTGCTTGGAAGCAACTGATAGACTGCTTAGGCTAGGCTAGAAACAAAGTGCTGAAATATTATCATGAGTTATAAATCAGATGAAGTCAGGGATGCTCTATAAGGAACAGTAACATTTGGTGTGCACTAGTAGCAATAGCTGGTCAGTAAAAGCTCCTTCAAAGTAAAAAAAAAAAAAAATAGATGGTGATTTCAGTATGACTGAAATGCAGAACATGTTCAAATTCATATTTAATAAAGCAATTATTGTTTATTATTAAAGTACCAATTGATTATTAAAAACACATTTATTGAGGCTGGACCACAAGGTAACAGATATGTACCTCTGGCATAGTCGCGAAACCTCAGTAAATAGCGATTATTAGAAACAGATTTATTGAGGCCTAACGATACCATAAGATGCGTATCGGTTACAGAGCTCTTAAAACCCGATCAGTATGTTCTTAAGCCATTTTTACCGAGGGTTTATAGCTCAGCAGTAGGGCTACATGTCTTCATTTAGGGTTGTTAAGCCACATGGAATATCATCTTAATGCTCATTTGATACTTAATTAAGGTAGCGTTTGCAGGGAAAAAAACTACACCAACCAATGAGAACCAGGAAAAAACATAATCATTTTCCTGCTTCCAAAAAACACAGATCAGAGCCGCTATTTGACTTGTTGCTGAATCTTTCAATTAATCTCTGAACCCCCTGTCAGTGTGTGGACCACGGCTGACCTGAGGATGCGACCATGCAACGCACAGTCATGTCCATCCCAGTGCCTGAGGCCGCGGGCAGAGCGTGTCCTCCTGCCCTCAGCCACGCAGCTCAAAGTTCTGCTCAGCTGTGACCAACCTGCACTCAACAAGCCCTCGTGCTCCCAGAGGGCCTTCGCCGAGTCTCTGTGTCAGCACTGTTGTTGTAAATTGACTGCAATCAAAATGGCAATGACACTAAAATTAGACAGAGAGCAGGGGAGAGAGATGAGCATGGTGAGACCAGCGCTGGCCACAGACCATAAGCAGAGGTACCCCAGACGTGCCGTCCTTGCTTACTCACAGAGAACAAGCCCCTTCCCATCGCTCCCTCCATAAATGTTTAAACACTTGCCCAGTAAAGCCACTCTTCCCCTTGTCCTTCCCTGCCAGCCCCCACAGCACCTGCTTCTGCTGCCAGATCCAACGATTCCATCCCCCACACATGAGTACCAGACTCCAGCACAGCCACCGGAGACTCCCCAGCACCAACCGAGCCTTTCCCATCTCTCAGGATGAGTACGGGAGACCATATCCCCAGAGACACCAAACAAAGAGGCAGTATGGAAACTACAGCCGGAGTGAAGGCAGGGATTTTGCCCAGATCATGCAGAACGGCTGAGGCAAAGCCCAGGGGAGAAGAGAGGTCTGCTCCTTTTCTTTTGCCATGCCTTAAGACCTCCCGGCCTCGCCACCAGAGGAGGAGGGGAGAAGGGAGCCCAGATTACTGAAGAATTCCCCTAGCTCCAGTCTCCTCTGTTCAAATTTATATATTCCACTACAGGTGACATCATGATTGCTGGAGTCTGACAGGTGATGCTGTAAAATGCATGAAACCATAAAAATTTCAACAGCAGCAAGCTCCATTGCCGCTACATCTGACAGCACTTAGCTGCCCAGCTAACACAAATATTATAAAAGCACTCGGGAAAGAAATCCAACCTGCCTGACCTCAGTTTTGGACTAATAAACAGTACAGCATAACCAGATTTCACCCACATATAATAAACAGACAGCTTTTAAAGAAACCAAAGCAGGGTGTTGGTAGGTGTAAAGAACTAGGGAAAAAGATGAGCTAAAAGTGGGCAAAGTCATTGCTGAATGCGGAAGGCTCGGCTCTCAGCCTGCTCTGCTTTCTGTCACTCAGTCTCCCTACCAGGAGGAGATCTATCTTAGGAACTGCATAACTATAGCTGCAAAAAGATGCTCACTGGTGTTACACAGCCAGACCAGGGGTGGGTGATTGCCTAAGCCGTGTCAGAGCATCTGATGTTCATTTCTGCCCTCTCCACAGGGAAATGGTGAATAATCTTGTCTCCAAAGGTTGGACAGTAAGTGAATCCAAGAGAATTATTGCCCTTTCTTTCATCACCCTCAGCACTACATTTTAAAAGGCCCAGGATCTGCTTTCTATTTCTTTCTGCTGTAAGGTCCCTCTGGTCTCCCAGAGGAGGAGAGCACCTTGCTTTGGCTCTGTGGAAAGCTCACTCTGAAGGAGGAGAAGGAGGATGGAGAACAGCCTCCCAAAACCACCGAGGAGAGTTAGGCAGATGTGGGCTGATGGCTCCAGCCAGGGCAGGGGTTTTCAAACCAGACATGCTGAAATGGACCTTCAGCTTCAACAGGGAGAACTGGTTTCCACGGTCTCTTTTGGGATTAGTCAGATGGATGGGCAGAAGGAGCTTGTCACCTTTCAACTGGCTACTGCAAAAGCTTTCCAAGCAGACGTGGGCACCCTTGGGAACCAACGCTGGTTGTTCTTAGTCACCCCTCAGAGACTCTCTGGATAACCCACAGGGTCCAACTGCCAACCCACCCTGCACCCTGAACCCATGCGCCAGGCACCACCACCCCCAGCACAGCTCAGCCAAGGACTGTCCCAGCATACAGGGCCTCCGGAGTCTGTGCCCAGTAATCAAACGGGAACCCAACCCATTTGGCACCTGTGCCAAACAGTGCACCTGGAATCTGATTTGCTGTGAGATAGCAGCGACAGTCTATTGAGACAGGCAAGCAAAAGAAGTTACTATAAATACATATACAGCTCCATTAAACCCCCCTTTATTCAAATGACTGGAGAGCTGTCTTTGAGCTCACTTGCTCTCACAGATGCATATACAAGGAGGGAGTGAGCAGAGCAGCAGGCACCAATGGGGATGCCCTGCTCTGGAGCCGTGTTACCAGGCAAAACAAACATCATCATCAAAACCACATTATTACCCACAGCTACAGTAATTGGCTATGGTGGTCAATCTTCTAAGTATGGCTTGTGATATTAAAGATAGACATATTTAGATGTCATTTTTTTCAACCAAAGATAAAACGTTATTGCAAAATTCTATAGAGTATTTTCAATCACAGGTTTTACCAAGCACTTCAGTGGAAAGTGTATGATAATTTCTTCACAAAATCATCGCTGTTTTTTCAACATTACAGATCTCCTTTTTCTATAGATCCAGCAGATTTTTCAAACAGTTTTTAGTTACTGGAAAAATATGCATAATGAAAAAAATGAAAAGTGCATTCACCGGACTGAGTTTAAATCTTTTTCACATAAATGGTTCCCTATTTTGCAGTCAGATTTATCAGAATTGACACCAACTGATGGAAATGTGATGGCTACAGACAGTGATTAAAAGCACTGATACAGAGCAATACAGGACAGCAATTCCTTGGAGAGGAACATCAGCCCTTACTGTACTGGGGGGCAGGACAAATTGCTCCCAGGTAGGACTTCACCTTTCCTGCTCTAGTTCTTCTAAATCTCCAGTTCACCTGCCAGGTCCAGCTACAAAAACCCCAAATCACATATTTTTACAAATACAAGCAGACATCGAGATGATCTGAGTGTGGTCTTTGCAGTCACCCTCATGCAAAGCCAGAAGAACATTTAGGCACCTAATTTCAGTTAAAATAAAGTGGATGCCCTGATGCCCATGGGAAGTTTCCTGACTAATCCCTCCCTGGATCACATCCCACACCTCCCTGCTGCTCTCCACTGAAAAATGTGGTGGAAAATGCTAATGGGACTTCCCAGAGTCGTATCATTTCCAAGTTGGGTTGCGCAAGGGCTCAGCTACTCTAATTAAAACAAAGCCATTACCAGGAAATGAGCTCTCCCCAACTAGCACAGGAGAGCAGCTCTGGATTAAGTGCTCCCATCTCCTGCTGCTGCCAACCTCTCTGGATGATTTCCTGACCGGGACACCAGCCTGAAGGGAGCAGAAGCAGCTGCCCCGGGCTCCCTACAGGCCGTGTGGAGCTGCGGGAGTCCCAGTTAATTCATCTCAAGCCAGGAGATGGCACTCCACAACATGCAGAATAACACCTGGGCTTTGCACGCCCCAAAACCCTCCCTTTTGTGCCTACCAAGCAGTTTCTTCCATCTATCAGCATCTACTCGAGTCAGGAGCTGCAGCATGTCTGTACCCGGCCCCTGGGAGGTGACATCCAGCAGCGAAAAGGGGACGTGGCACCACCAGCAGCTGCAGCAGCGTGGCCCTACACCTGCAGCAGGCCTAAGGCACCACCTGGCTCCCAGCGGCTCCAGTTTGCAACCGCAGGGTCTCTTTAATGCAATCCCCCTTTCTTTTTATGGAATAGGCAAAAAAAGTAATAATAACTGATCATAAAAATTCAAAATCGTTTACCTTTCAGGAGGCAACTCAGCGCAGGCTATTACAGGGTAATTTGGTACATCATAAAGTTTCCTATTAGAACAGAAAATAGGGCTGCTTGCATGAGCTGCCAATTGGAAATAAAATAGTACTCGGATTGTGATCATTAGCACCACTTTTTCTATAAGGTTTGCTTTCTTTCGGGGTAGGAAGAGGAGGGAGTTTGAGATACAGGTGAAAGCAGATGAAGCAGGTCTGGAAGACAGGAGAGAAGAACAGAAGGTGGCTCTTTGTGAAGGGTGTCTCCTTGCACCTATTGCATTTACAGCGGGGAGCCCCACAGAGCGAGGGCGGATGCAGGAGGAGTCCCCAGAACACAGCGGAGTGTCCAGTCTCCCGAGGTGCACAACACCACAGCAACAGCAGAAGCAAGAGCAGCTCAGAAGAGTGGCAGCTCATTTGTGCTACTTGGGAACACAGCATATGTTTTGAAAAAGAAAAAATAATTACTGAAGTTGAGGTAAAAACAGGCCAGAATGAGAGCAAGCTGGCCTGTTACTGTGACTGGCCACTGTTGTAAATAAAGGCCTCAAAGTTCTGGCATTCACATGCTCTTCTCAGCACATTTCCCTTTGCTGCTGGCAATCTTTGACATTGATCCTGTGCCTCTTAGGCTTCTCCAGTTACTAGTTATACTGGAGTGCATGCAAAGCATCCAGCAAAGCCCAGTCTCCTGCCAGCTGCATTACAACTGCCAGAAACAACTTCCCTGGGCTTGTCTGTGCATGGCACACCAAAGCACTGCCCCACATCACACTGGTGAAGTGACATGACCAAGGCCACAGAGGAGAGCAGTGACAGAGGCAGTAATGACGTCTGGGCTCTTGAGATTACTCTCCCTAGGATGTCCTGAGTTGTCCTGAAGCTATCATCCCAGTCCTTAGGGACAGTGGCGCAGGAGGAAGGCTGAAGCATTTTGCTTCAGGAAAGCAGCAACAGAGCTGAAAGCAGCATAAATGATGCTTTTATTTCTGTGAAGGAGGAAAAAAGCCCCTTCCTTCTGTCAGGAATTTTATTACTCTGATGCTCACGCTAACAGCATGCTTCCCTGGGTGACTGCTTGGTGAGATGGAGGGATCAGCTCACCTCCACGGTGCAGCACAGTGATGGATCCCTGTCACATAAACCACAGACACCATAAAAGAAACTGGTCCATGGAGATCAGAGGGCATCAGCTTAGAGTTTGGGGCACAGAGGCCATGAAGAGCTGTGGAGCCCAGGTCACGAACCATGAGTAAGCAATAACGACACGATCTGTTTGTTAATATTCACCCCATGGTTCCCATAAAAACCCTCACACCCTCTCGAGAGCTCTGTCCTATTGCATTATTCCTCACAATTTATTAAGACAAATTGTTCCTGCACCACAGTTGGAAACTAACTGAAACCAGCAGCGCTGTCTCCATCTCGTGGGGGAACTGAAACCCAGCCAACACTGAGTCGCTGCTCGCTAAACAGATCTGTGGTTTCGTTACCTCCTCACTTCTTCCCTCAGCTTTTGAGTGGTTTGCTTCTCAGCTGCTCACGACATCCAAGTCTCTCCTGTCCCAGCACCGCAATCACCCCATGCCAGCACGCTCCTCTGCTGCCAGGACGGCCACCCACAGCCGGGCAAGACCGCGGGCAGGGGGAAGCCTCCCCAAGCTGCCCATGGGAAACCTCTTTTGCCAGCAGCAGCAGCAGCAGCATGTGCAAGAGGACCCCTGGTACAGCCATAGCCACAGACACGCCTCCAGCCTGGAAACCCCCAACAGACCCCACACAACCTTCGTGCCTCCTCAGAGAAGAGCACGCTCTGCACTTTCACAGCAGAAGGAGGGAGAGGGCACGTGTGCAGGGGAATCAGCACAGCTCCTGATGCTCCTGGAGCTGCTGCCTGACTTGGCTTTCATTTGCCTTCACCTCTCAATGGAGAATAAGTGAAAGGGGTTTCCTGCCAAGGCATAATGAGTCTCACATGGGCATCACCGCCTCCATCCCCTGGAGCTCTGCAAACTGGCACCTTGCAGGGACATCCTGACACTTGTGACTGCTCAGACACGGGAAACACAAGCCGAGTTCACACCCAGGCGCACACTTCGTGTTTCCAGCAGCAAAGCACCATGAAAATAAGTGAGTTGCATGTTGATATTTTTGTAAACCTCCTGGCAGAATAACATTGACAAGGACTTCTGCTGCCCCACAGCTACGCTGCTCTGACCACGTGGCCAGCAATCCATGTGGCCCAGAGGCTGAAAAGCCCCCAGGTTCCCACCATGTCTGCTCTCCCTTGCCTTTGCAAACCCCATTACATGATCTCAAGAGCAGCGTATTGGGAAGCATTATGTAAACCTGCTCATCCTGTGCCCCCCGCAGCAAGGAGTTGGGCCATGCGTGCTCCTCCTGCACACACACACACAGCTCTGCAAGCCCAATGTGCATCCACACCCCAAATACCAAGTGGATGTGACACCGAGAGGGGCCGATCTGTTGATACTAAAGCCAGAAAGGTCAGCTCAGAGGTTGAGCACTGAGGTGAGTGTTTGATTAAACCAGGTGGGTGAGGGTTTTTCAGGGATGTGTTGCAGACGGAAGTGAAAGCTTTGTGGAATGCTGGCGGGTGCTCCTGACAGCACTGCAGACGACATGGATTTGGCACAGGCTGCAGCAGTGGTTTTTCCTCACCATCTGACTCCCAAGCTCCAAAGGCCTTAGGGTGACTGATGAAACTTTGCTACAAAACATTTTTGGTTTTATGTTCCGTTATATCACAACGAGCCTTGAATCTTGTTCCATGAAAGGGGCTGTTCACATTTATGCTTAACATTTTCCTAAAAGATTTTGCTACTCATAAATTTACCCCGACCATCACAGATTTGATAGCCCGTAGCAGAGTTATTAGCCAACAGCAGGTACTCCATGATGCAGCTTTCAGTCATAGTCATCTTTTATGACAAGGATTCATTCCTTAAACCTTTTCCTTCTATCTTCCTTCAATTTTGGCTTCTTATTAATTAAATGGCAAGTTTCAATAGCCTAAGATTGAATTATAAGGCTTGTTTAGAGCAAGCAGAATGATCAGACCAAAGGGTAGAAGCTATATATGTAATATATACATATACTTAAGATACAGAACTTTGCTTCCAGACGTTTGGAACAAATTAAATAGAGGATCAAATTAACTAGTGATTGAATTAAGTGGAAAGCATCTCATTACCTAAAAGACGGAAACATGTGTCATTTTAAAACAGCTAAAAATAAAGCAAGAATGGGTCGAAATGAAAAGCAGGAACCTTGCAAATGTCAGCCAAATTTGGGCTCTGTTGAGCCCTCCAAATGTGAAGGCTGTAAATAAGGTGGGTTTTGCTGCATAGTGGGAGCTGCTGGGAAATGATGGACTTGGAAAACAGATGTTGCAAAAAATGAGCTGCTACACATCTCATTTCAAACATCTGCAATTGAAGAAACGTGTGCAGGGTGAAGGAGGTCTCACCATGGACCACAGCTTCGCAGAAGGTTTGGGATGCCCAGGGCATTGTCTTCACCCACAGGCAGGCACCCTGGGCTTTGGATCTACTACTCGGTTGAAAATCCACAGTAACTCCGCTTCCTCTGTCAACTGGATGAACAGTTCACTGTCAGTCAATGACTTTAATTTGCTCTTGCTGCTCACTGCCCAGAGAATTTTTCAATCGGATTGAATTTCAAGTATTTCACAAAGAAGACCAAACCTGATGATACAAATGTATCTTTTTAACCCAAGACTAAGACATCCTGTTGCTGACTTAATTCAGCACCTTTATTCAAGGGCTCACTCTTCTGTTTTCCAGACACTTAATTTCCCTTGAAATAGATGTGAAAACCAGAGACAGCATTTAGATCTAGTCTTTTGTTTCTTCATGAAAGAACCGAGATCATTTCACGTTTCTCTCCTCCTGTGCTACTGATGTTCATCTTCCTTCCTACTCATCTGGACCTTACAAATTCCAGTCACTTCTCTCCCTGACACATTTCACTTAGTGATGCATCAGATGGAAATTGTTCTGAGCTGCCACGGAGCGCAGGAAATCAGTTTTTCACTCCACCAAACTCCAGTCCCAAATTCAGGATGAGGAATAAGGCCTTAGCCCTTTCCTATCTAATGTCGTATTTTTTCCTTTTGTTCCTTTTATATATTACACTTTGACAAATGCAAGTGGAACTTTTCCAAGATAAATAACGTTATCTTTGCAGAACCCTAGAGCACCCCATGGCAACTCATTATTTTTCAATTAAATTTGCTGTTCATTGGCAGTTGTTCTGCTCTAATTTTCTGCCATTTGTTTACTGAAGAACGAAATGCAGAAGACAAAGCCCTATAAAAGTCAGACTAAGTTAATTAAATGTGAAACTGGGAAACCCTAACTTTGCCTCCAGAGCAATTTTATCATGAGATCTCCTTAAAAATGTCACTTTTTGCAGGAATTTATTTAGACATATGCAACCACTATTAATTAAATGTGCGGTCCCTTCACAACTCTCTCCAAAAGACACTTAGCAGTATTTTGTAACCACTGATTGTAGAAACAAGAGTTCACAAGTCCAGATGAAGAAAATATTTTTCAGTCAGACCAATATTTTTAGACTCCTTACATGTTTCTGAGTTATTTCAGCTGAATGCAGGATACCTAAGTACCAGTTTGAAAGCAATGCACCGTATTATTTTCCTTCTATTGTCAAGAAGATGCGATTTCATTCCTTGATAGTACCACAGGTTTGATCGATTGCAAAGCTGTCAAGTGCATAGACTTTTATCAGCCATTTTACATACTAACAAAAATACTCTGCTTAGGGTCCGCCACTAGCTGCATCCTGCATGTCACATGGATCAAGAAATGACTGCACAATAGATGTCAAAAATTAATCAAGACACAAACCTTGGCTGATGACATTCTTTGACAATGTCAGAAATAATTTTTAAGCACAGCATTCAATATTTGCATGTTCCTCTCCATCTGAGCTAGACAGCCCAGATAAATCACACCTTACAAGTACCTATTTCTCTGTATGGGTAATAGAAACCTTGATGTCTTCTCAGATATGGATGTCTACACCGCAAATCACTGTATCTGTGCAGGTGAAGTCCATCCTCACAGTCTCAGAGTGGGGTGTCTAACACAAACCCACCACCCAGACACCTCTGCCAACCATGGAAACATCCAGCTCTGAGAGGTACGTAAAACGGGTGAGATGAATCACCACTTGGAAGTGCCAACGTCCCACCCCTGTTTGTAGCAACAGCCTATACAATTTTCTCAAGTAAGTCACCAAATTTTAGGTTGAAAGCTGGAGGCAACTTATTCCAATCCAAGAGTAGAATTCGACAGAATCTGACATGTCAGAAATAGCTTTCCACTGCTCAAAGATTCCCAGCTTGGAATTTGAAACTCCAGGTTTATTTCTAAAACCATCGTTCTGATGAGAAAAGGGAAAGAGCAATCTTTTCTGAGAGACACAAATTAGGAACAACATGAATAATTAACAGAGGACTATGAAGGTGGATAAAAGTCTCCACTTAGGTACACAAAAGCTAGTTTGAACAAAACTGAAGCCAGGGGTTCAATATTTTGTTGAGACGAATTACTTCAGAAGAGAGACACACTGATTGCACTTATAAGGGTTTGGCCCAGGTTCTTACTGCTGGAATTAGCAACCCCAACTCCAGCTCGATGGGAAGAAGGGATGTCCAGGTAAGTGCAACACACTAAGGTCTAGCCAGAGCATATTGCACACATTGGAGTGTGCGCTTGATCTCTCTGCTACTGATCTCCTGGGACAGCAGCACCTTGAGTCAGGTGCAAGTGAAAGGCAGCGTGACGGTGTTGAGGTGAGCTTTACATCTTGTGCAAGGTGAGAGAAGCACAGTGTCAGCAGCTAATAAGTTTATAACAGGGTTTCTTCTTCAAGCCAAATTCAGCCCAGATTTATAACTCCCCCATACCACTCTGAACTTTCTGACACTCCTCCTGAAACATTTCATTATTGCTCAATTACTGTCATGTTCTTTTAAGGACCTGGAAGGGGGAGAAGGTCTCCATTTGGCAACCAGATGCCATTTCCATAGATACTCACAAAACTGTGCTACACAATAAACAATCCATTTACCCTTCAGAAACAGGCTTTGAGGATATGGTAAGTCAAAAAAAAGTGAAAACTGTGACACATTCTATGTGTAATGGAAGCTAACCAGAAACTAAGATACTGAAATTGGTGGCGGGGCATCTCTGGCTTGTAACAGGGCCAGACTCTCTCTGACCTGGAGGTAACAAAAGCAGAAATTCCCCACCGCCTCAGCAGAGCAATAATGCCGGTCACACTGAAAGACACAGAACGTTCAGGGCTGTCACCTACCACCAGGAGATGTGCCCAAAAGGGACCTCTAGCAACAATTCTCAGCAGCTTGTTCCAGGCACCCGTGGCGGGCTGGCCCCAGAGTGGGACTGAGGCACACACCAGAGGGTTAATGGTGAGAGCATGGACTGGAGCCCACTCTCCAGGACACTCCATGACTTACCATCAACACACAAGCAAGCACTCAGCACCCACTGCAAGCTGAGCTCTGGAAATTCAGAAACCAAGCTTTTTCCAGATCTAAAAGGCAGTCTGACCCCTTGTTCATAAGGTCTGCATACACTGGACTTCAGGCATTACAGCCCGCTCCAGCACTGGATGTCTTAAATTCAGCATCCTTAACCAGAAGACACAGGGTTCACAGATCCTACCGGGCTTAAGCCCCACCCTTGAGCTAGGTTTGTGTTTCAGGATTTGTGAATCAACTGTCGGCTCTCATGCATTCACTGGACAGACACTTCCACAGCACATTATCATCCAAAACGTTCTTTCTGCTTTGATACTTGTAACAAGTCTCTGTTTGTACATATGGAAACCACATTATATATTCCAGATGGAAATTCATACTCTATTTCAGAGAAGGAAACGAGAGCTATTTCATACTAGATGCATAATTTGTTGTGTGAATATGAAATACGTGACTGCCTCACATGTTATGTTGTGAGCTAATCATAAAAAAATATAATGAAAAAGGTCCCATCTGTCTCTAAATCCTATAATCCAACTGTTCTCAGCTAACTCCAGCTCTGCCAGTACCTGGTATACATACAGCAAGGAGAGTTTTCTGTGCCAGGGAAATACTGAAAACCAGAAGAGCATGCGTAAAGCTGCAGCTAAAGTTTCATCCGAGGCAGTGAGAACACGTCTTGGAGAGAATAGAGACCTTATGACACCTCTTCAGCTGACTGAACTCATTCCCCAACTCTTCAGATTGTTCTTGACCTGCCTCTTTATCTGGGCTACCCTATAATTATCTTCTTAACATAATTTCCCCACATTTCCCTGAAGAGCCTTAATGGGATCACTGGGAAAGATCCAGCTGCACATTAGAAAGCGTGGGGGCAAAGTGCTGTCACCAAAAGACAATGGGAATATTGCCACTCACATCAGCAAGGCTGCGATTTCAAAATGGAGCTTGCTGGCTGCAGAAGCAGCTCTGCCATGCGGAGTCAGCAGATCTGTGGCAAACAGCAGTAGGTGGGTCTGGTGTGATCTGCCTCTTCTGTTGTGGTCTCATTTATCTGCAACCAAATTCCTGAGCCTGACCTTACAGTTCTACTGCAGCATGACCAAAGGAGCTCCTCCCCAGGCACCTAAGGGACCGTTTATGGAGAACTACTCCATAGGAAATAGCACTATTTGTCTGTTCCTTTGTACTTAGCTTTCAGTGTTTTACTGCAACTCCTTCAGCTTGCTCACCTCAAAAAATAAAACGGATATGAAACCACAGCAGGAGGTGTTACCAAGTTCCCAGGATTGTTAAGACATATTCATCTAAAGGCGCCAAAAAGAAGCCCCAGTTCTCAGCTGGCAGTTCACTGAAATTTTTTGTTTTCAGTCTTCCATATTAACAGTTTCAGTTTGTTAGGTGGTTTTGGGTCTGATTTGCACCTAAGATGGGCAAAGGACATAGATGGGATGGCTACAGGCTCTCCTATACCTAAATGTCTATCACGTGGTTGCCTGAAGTTAGGGGGTGCCAGACCTTTTGACAAACACAGTGGCTTCCACTCCTCTCCATTAACCACCACCCACTCCCTGTGGGGACCACTGTTACCCCTCTGTCACCTTCTGCACCATCTGCAATGCCATGCTACAGCCACAGCAGCATGGCTATGCTCAACCACTCATGGAGGATTTGCATCCCTCTTGGTGCTGGATGGGGATGGGGCAAGGTGAAGGAGATCTGTCACTTAAGAAGGATGATGGCACTCCACAGCTGCATCATTGGATCTCCCTGCCCAGGACCCATGGATTTCAATGTCAGAAGGTGCAGCTACTTTACACGGCTCTTTTTTAACCTCAGAGAAACTATTTTCAAACAAGAGCCCTTTTATTGCTATGCCAGTTTCAAGCCATGCTGAAGTTCTTAAACATCTGGGCCTGGGTCGTTCCCTTTTAAATTTAACCGGTCCATCAGCAATTGCATTCCAGTAGTATGAGTTGTATCTGTCTCTCTCCAGGCCTGCACTCCATTTCCCCTTCAAAAGAGGCCTTATTTACCATCACCCCCTTACGTCTCTTTTCCTATCTTTCACGTGAAGTCTGGCAGAAATGGTGTGGCAGAGGCTCTCTCCCCTGAGGGCTCCTCCTCAGACATAGGAAACACACGGACAGCATTAGCAGGGAATTTGTTAAATATGGCTCTTAGGGGAACATGAGAAGCAGATCTTGTTATTTGGATGGGAAAAAAAAAAAAAAAAAAAAGGAAAAAAAAACTATATCATTACTACCAAGCAATCCCCTGCAACCCTTATCAAATGAACCTGAAAGGAAAATCCCCTCTTGACCCCAGGTTTGGAGACTGAGTGCAGAAGTTGGGCACTGAAAAGAACACAATGCCACCAGAAGGTCTGAAGTGAGCTGCTTGCCCCCTGCCACACTGGAGGCTCCAGTGCTACAGAGACCTGAAAGAGCTCCCCCAACCCACCAGAAACCAAGTTATGCATCAAAGGAGAAAGCCATTCCTTCATGATCTCAAAGGTAAACAGAAGCAGCCAGAGAACACCAAATTTATATAAATATGATACAAAGAGTGATCTGATCTCTTTTCAAACCCATCGGAGATACCAACAGATTAAGTACGCTTTTCAAGCCCAAGGAATTCTGCTGCTTTGTCATACAATCCCTTACATAAATTTATCAGACTTCATCTTAAAACACTCACTCAAACCGATCCAAGGGTACCTCAGCCCTTTTAATCACAACAATTCGCTAGAATTCTGACTGACAGGGATATCTACAATATTTCTTTCTAATGCGTATCCCTCCAAACTGTAGGTCCAGATTGTCCCCACCAAACAGCAGGCACTTCCCTCAGCTCGCTCTTTACCCAGAGAGAGACAAAAGGCAGCCACCAAATCAGTGAGACTACTAAAATCCAGATCACCCTCTGGTCATTCCTCTCCCTCTCCACTGTTGAGGGCGATGACCCTCTACCTTAGATGCCACAGCGAAGTCCCCAACTTTAATGGGATGAAAGTCTTTGCCATCCTACAAGTTTAACCCATTTACAGGACTACACAAAAGGAGTTCCCTGGATTAAGATAATTTTGCTGGTTTGAATCCATTTAACTAAGCAGTGCAGATCACTGTAACCTCACCTCTTCTCCTTGGGGATTTACCACACCACCACCTTTGTCCAACTGTACGCACAGCACTTATACTGTCCCTTTAGAGGGTTCCATATTGACAGTTACTTTAAGGCTTGACTCAAAGCCTACTTCAGCCAATTAAAGACTTAGAAGTACACTTCAACAGGTTTTGGATTCGATCCTTTAGGAACTTTTTAAGTTACAAACCATGTAAATGTTTTAATCAAGAGGTCATGCACTAATGAATTAAAAATTACTTCATAAGTGTTTTGGCCAACTAGACCACATGGACAGATCCTGTTTCTGACAGGATCTGTTTTCCATCATACCAGTGACTGACACCCATGAATTCTGCCATCTCTGTTGAGAGAAAGGCAAATTAGCAATTATGTTAATTTACACATCTCATCTCCCAGAGATCTCTCCAAGCCTATTGCCTCATGCACCCTGTGCCTGCTTGCCTGGAAACCTCCCCAGGCTGGGATGTGTCTGCTTACTGCTGACAGCAAAAATGGTGTAAGAAAATAACCAGAATAACAGATAACATGGAAAGGAAGGGGAAGGGGTTGATGGTGGATGGGCAGGACTGGCCTAATGTGTCACACACCTTTGGAAAACTGGTCAACTCTGGTCTTCAGTTTTAGTTCCGTTTTTGAGATCCGCAAGAGGACGGCTGCCGCCTTCTATGTGTTTTCCAAGTCCCCCCCCCAGTTGCACCAGTGCTCAGCTAGAGCTGTTAGATACCAACAGAGTGAAAACAGCAACAGGAGCGTTTGCTCAGGTGTGCTTTACTCCTGACTCTGTCACCTTTCCTCTTGACTGGTTGTAAATCCCTCCTGGACCCCTTTTAGGATGAGAGACAGGGAAAGGAAATAATCCCTTGGGTTAAAACAAAGCATCTCATTCAAGAGCAGTTGTTTACCTTGGGAGGCAAATGCTGACTTTTACAAACAGCAGACAACGTCCTGGGGATTTTGGGTGACTGCTGCAATGTTTTCTAGCTGGATAGTAAACAGCCAGGTAACCACTGACACTGTCTTGACGCAGGGTTTGAGGTTCCTTTCCTTCCCTCTGGGGATCATAAGCCATGATCCTACTAGAGAAACAAATTATTTATCATAGTCGAGGTGCCTTGTTAAGATTTATTACAAACCCTTGTGATAGCCCAGGAAAACTGCTTCCAGGAGTCATCCAATATACCAGAATTAACAAGACAGCCCCTCCGATGGAACTATGCTATCCAAATCCCTTTACACTGACCTGCAGCCCAGAAACGCTACGACAGCCACAGCAGCTGCCCGACATTAACAGATATCTGCAACTTTTAACAAGAATCAGGCACAGAGCTGTTCCAAGCCCCAGCTATAAAACTGATGAACTGAGAGGAGTATCACAAAGAGGAAAAAACACAGCATCATACCATAGCTATTTGATTGTGATTTATGTCCCATTTCACCTTGCCTTATCATAGCTAAGCCTTTCAGGAGAAAAACACTACACACACTGTATAGAAATGGCTTCTGATCCTGGGTGTGCAGCTCTGCTGCCTCATACAACTGCAACAGGGACAGTAGACAGTCCTGCCACACAAACCCAGTGCTTGCTCCCTCCAAGAAAGTGTGTGTGCAGCTGTTGGATGCACTGATGGCACCTGCACAGCCACACAGCACTGCCCACACTCCTGAGGTTTCGCTGCAGCCTTGCAAAGGGTACAGTGTAAACCACGGCATCAATTCCTGTGACAGCATCGCTGCCTTGGCTGCACTAAGGTCTTCATCAGCAGTCATAAGCAGGCTTCAACGCACAGACAGCTGGGAGAGAGAGGTGATACCTGGCACAGAGCTGACAACCAGATCATTTTGCCAGTTTTCCAAACCAGATTTTTCACTGCTTTGTTTCAAAGCGACTTTTTTGTTTGCTCATCTACAAGCCAATCACATTTTAAAGAAAAATAGCCAAACATACAAGTCAGCAATAACTCCAAAATGAAGCAAAATATTGGGGTAAAATGAAACAACTCAGTTGTGCCAAAAAAAAAAAAAAAAAAAAAAAAAAGAAAAAAGGAAGCAGCAACTTTTCTGTTTAGGGTGAACACTCTTTACTTCAAGATTTCTGAGTTGGCCAGCCACACCACATGTCTGTATTTCCCACACCTACCCCCTAACACATTGGAGGGAGGCTGAACGTGTCTACTTAAAGCATCAAAGTGAAGGGCTCCGAATTGTCCTTGTGACAGGTAACCAGCTTTCACCATTTAAGGAGCGTAGACCCAGCCCTCTGCATTGCCCTTAAAGTAACTTTAAAAAGGTGCAGAGCCCAGAGCAGCTACTGCCTTTCAATGGTGAAATAACTATTTTTGTGGTGAGCTCAGTAACACAAGGGAAAGCTGCCCAGTGTGTGAAAAGATCCAGGACACCATTTTTCAGTTTGTTTTTCCCATCAGTATGTAATGCTATCCAGCTCACACACAGCTGAACTAGAGCATTCCTTCCAGGAGGATATCCAGGTTCAAGGTGAAGCATCCAAGCTAGAATGAATTTCCCCCTTGCCTTGGTCAGCTGCTCCACTGGGTAATTATCGTGTTGCTCCACAGTTGTCTTATTTCCAACCTAACTTCAACATCCATCCACTGGATCTTCTTATATCCGTTACACATCAGAAATCTTCTCCTGGTACAGGAAATTATCTACCATGGTCACACTGCCTTCAGACTTTCTTTACAGCAAGCCAGACAGACTGAGCTATTTAAGCCTGCCTCTCATTCCAGATCTTGGCTCACCACATTACAGCTGAGATATCCTCAAATATGTATCCAAGAAGAGAACAAAAGCCATCATGCCATTTGTAGGGTCATAAACTTTGTGCTTTGCCAACCGAAATTGCCCCAGATGCAAATGCTGACCTGCTAGAAATTGGGTGTGTCGGAAGGAAATCACAGGCTCCAGAACTCCTCAAAGGCTTTCACGAGCAGCCAGTTGCGAATGTTTCCTGATGTCAATTATCCATCAGCTCACAAATATCTGGCAATCTCGCCTCAGTTAGTGAACTTCAAAGTCTGCTCTTTGCCACGGCACTGTGCAGTGTCCGTGAGAGCTGTGTATGCTGCCTGAGATGGTTTCACTCACAGTGGCACCTGTCCATGGGGAAGGAGACAATTCTCCAAACAAATGGCTCATTCTTCCAGCACTTGTGTGGGAGAAGTCCAAGCAACGGTTTTCATCAACAAAACTCTCTCTGGGTACCTCTGACAGCCAGAGCTTCCAGTCAAGGCATGCCGAGGTGAGAGTCCAAGGAATGCCATTCCTTCTTGGAGCCAATTCATCCCCTGTCAAATCACCATCCAAAGAAAACACATTAAAATCAATGCCCTTAAAAATGACAAGCTCTGAAAAAACGCACTCTGCAAACAGAGATGGTCAAACCAAAGCTGTTCAGGAGGCAACCTCCAGCTGCCAGGCTGCCTGTCACAACATTCACCCCTGGTTTTTCCCCAGTGAAATACTGCTCACCTTGCTGGAGCCAGCAGACTGCTGCTCATTTGCTCAGGCAGCACTACAGAAGCGTGGAGCAGGCTGCACCTCGCCGTATTTGTTCAGTCCAGAGAAAGGCAAATCTGCCTATTGACTCACACAGTCACTCTGCAGAAAGAACATCCCGATGCAGCAGGGGCTCGATGTTTCCCCCCGGGCTGTGCTGGTGGCCTCCCGCACCATGCTTTTTGCTGTCTCAGCAGCAGCTGTAATTATGAAGCCCAAGAAGCAGAGAAACAAGGAGTTGAATGATTTTCTGAGTGAATTTAGGGATTCTGATAACAAAGACAGAAAAGCACTGCAGCCAGGAAAGGCATAGGGGAACACTGTAGTTTCTCATCTAGTTTGACCAAGGCAACCCAGCAGGAACCTGCTGAATCAGCCCTGACACCGTGCACAGCAGAAGCAGTGAGGAGTCATCCTCTGCAGAGCTCCAGGGGACCCCTGGGACCCCATCCAGCTCTGCTGACACCCCTAACATAGAGAAACCCTCCAGCCAAGTCCTGACCTTCATCTGCACAGACTGCAAACTACAGTGAACCACGGATTAGATACATGACAGGAGCAGCAGGGATAACTACTGATGTAAGTGAAGAGACAGGGCAGCCGTTAGAAGAAACCGTTAAGGAAAATGGTGGATTATCCACCACATGGTCTCTTCAGACCAAGAGTCAAAGAGATGTTTTAGCCAGAAATGAGTTAGTGGGCTCAGTGGTGAGGTTAATGGACAAAATTTTACAGTCTGATATTCAGCAGGTCAGATAGGCTTTAGATGTTTCCAGCACTCATATGCCCATATCTCTGAACAAATGGATGAGGGAATAATAAAGAGCCTCTTCAAGGCCACTCTGCTCATAAGTTCAATTATGGGGAAGTCGAGGAAAGTTTATAAAACAGTAGCATTTTCTCCTGTGCTTGACAGGGAAGGAAGCCAGCACTGATCTCTATATTCCAAACCTTATATATCACAATTCAGCGCTTTCTAGATCAGGTTACCAGACCTTCCAGTCTCATTCATACCACTGCAAAGAACAAAACTGTCCATCAAGCACATCTTCACTCGGGAGCAATGGCTTGTGCTCAGGCTGTCCTCAAATGGCCTGTGCTATCCTCAGAGGTTCCAGCATGACCGAAGGAAATACTGGCACTGGAGAGGCATTATGTTGGTGTTAGCAAATATCTGCTGCTGGAGCCAACAAAGTCCTCTGGGGGCCACGCTCTGGGCAGCAGCAGCCGCTTCACCTGCTCTCTTTGAGCTCACTCGATCGCCAGCAGCAGGACAGTTTCTGCAGAATAACTGAAAGCACATGATGCCGCAGCTGGTGACTTGCGAAGAATCAACATCTTCCTACACCATTGTCTGGGCACTGAGAGCTCCTGTTTCTGCAGCATTTCTCCAGTGCCCCTGAAGTAATTAGCAATAGCTCTTACCACTGTCCTCTAATGGAAGATGGCCTCATTAATTACATTACACTGAGTCAGCTTAGCATGCTCAGAGATAATAAAAACACTGTTAGCCCTTCTTCCAAAATAAGCACCAAACTCACATTTTACAGACGCTTACACAAAGATCCCACAATAAAAAATATACACCTTGTGTTTAAGTATTTTCCATCATGCCTTAGACTATGTGAATCTCTAATTATTTCCTACAAGAACCAGTTCACCCACTTATGCATTGCCTGCACCAGACAAAACACTGTGTGGTGTATTTTAGGGTATCCAGCAGCAATGGCAAAACGGATCTCGTTAAGAGGATGGAACGACCCTGCTCAGACTTGAACAAAGCCTTGGTATTAATACATACCTGCACCACCTTAAAGCATCCAGAGGCCTTAACAGTATTACCATATTTTACAGTATGACCTCTCCTGCCCCCACACAAGGTCACTGGTACAATACTCACTTCATGGAGAAACCTCCTCTGCTGGCTCATCAACTTCATCTAAATTAATGTGGTTGTTAATATCAACCAATCTACATATTGTTCGTGATGTTAATGCCTTTCACTTACGAACCCCTCTGTTTTCTGCTATATAACTACATTTATACCCTAAACATGCAAGTGAGCCTGCTTAAGGACTTCACAGTATACACTGTGCTTAACATAGTATATCCACAGGCCCATGTTTGTCCTCTCTGACCTTAAAGGTATGAAAGAACATAATTAGGAGAGCTATCCCTATGGTTATTAGAGGAAGGCAGACAGGTTGAATCACCTTCCAGAGGCATCTCTTTTACTTGGCTGATTTTTTAGGGAGCCTACACTAACTAGGGTTGGGAACCTTCCCATGGTAACTACTACATGGTAAGAAAGAGGCCATAACATCTTTAAGGGACTAAAAATGGTATATTTGGGAAAAGAAAAATTGTTTCTACTTAGCATTTGGAAGATGTTTTGAAATGTTTAAATTTTTCCTTCCTAAGGACATTTGTTTCAAAAAATCATCAGTATTTAATTTTTAAAGAGGGATTTAAATGGTTTCAGAGCATGCAGCTGAAGCAAAATGAATCAAACTAAACATTTAGGGTATTCTATTTATTTTGCCAAATAATCTTCCTCTTAGTGTGATCAGAAAGAAATTAAGAAACATTCTTAGTTTAGCAACCAAAAGTAAAAAAATCAATTATTCAGAGTTCTAGTTCTGAGCTCTTCTGAAAAATCTACTTTTTGATATGCTTGAGATCATTTAAAGATATTAAGAAATATAGCTATGTGCACCAAATTAAAGAGAGCATCAAAATCTTAGATGCAAAATAAAGGCTTAAAAACAAATCTCCATGAAAATCAATTAAAACATTTGACAATTATTTATATTTCCAATAAAACAGGTGATTTTTCAATTAAAATGGAGATACAATCTTTCTTTAAAGTAATGAAAATGCAAACACTCAGTACTAGATAAATTAGGCTGGGAAACCACATATATACAGAAAACAGGTCATGTTGCACTGAGTGAAAGGGGGAGGGAAAGGTGGAAAATTAAAGGGAAAAGGCAAATTGAACTCAAGTTCTTATTTCTCAACAGTGTCCTCTTAAAAAACCCACCCTTTAAGTTTTCTCTCCAAACACTGAAGCAACAAGGAAAAGGGCACTGGGATCTGACCTCACTTAAATAATACATTGCCAGTTTTTCCTTTGGAGGGAAAAACATTTTGTAAGAGGAAAGACAAATAATCCCAATTAGATTAATAACTTTGTTAACAGAAAGCGCTGAAAAAAGGAAGTGCCACAAATCAGGACAGACCCTCTGGTTTTATTTTAGCACCTTTTCTTTTTTTAATGCATAAAATAATATTTGGAATACCACTGGGTGTTAGGGAAAACAGAGCCTACCCCGAGCTGCCAGGAGGAGCTCAGCCTCGCTGGGCAGCTGAAGAAAGAAGCACTGGAGATGCAGAGACACAGTGGGGAAAAAACCCACTCTCCTCCTTTCGTTCTTGTTTTCACTCCTGTCTCAGAGGTCACCAGTTTATTTAATTAACCAAGTGATGTCTCCCAGGACCGTGAGGCTGATCCTGCTCTTGGTTATCCCACAGGAGAAGAGTTTCAATGACACTTCTGCGGTGTTGAAACCATGGTGTGTTGGTCCAAGTCCTGGGTCTCTCACGGGGATGGGACCAAGTTTAAGTATATCATCAACGTTTCAGGTAACCTGGATTGGAGGAGCAAAAATATTAGGGAGGGAAAAATACAGGTCAAAAATCGGCACTGCTGTCAGATGTGTTAGAGATTCCTAACACAGGGATCAGTCTTTTGGTCACAGATGCCAGAACCCCCATCCACACACAATTTCTCCATGTGAATAGGGCACATTATTGCTCTATACCCTGCAAGATCAATCCAGCAATGATCTGAATGAAGCAACAGTCAAGACTTCCCTTGAGTGTCTACAACATTCAAAATTCCAGCTACACATGAGGAGCTGGACTGTTCTTCAGCAGCAGATTCATTCCCAGAGAGGGCTTTTGCCCCCAGCAAAGTCCATCCTAAAATATGCCAGAAGCAAGAGCAAGAGGAGAATCAAACTCTTCAAGTTCAAGGAAAAATATTTAGCCCCTGACATGAAACAGTTATTCCCTCTGAATCAGGCACAAAACTCCAAGGAACAAAGCTACACCCTGGCCCCAGAAGAGACTGAGATCTTGCCCTGAGATGGAGGCTGGACATCCTTTGTGCCAACATCCCCCTTTCCCTAATCTTCTCATTCATTTTGTAGACTCACTCATCTCATGCTTTGAAAACAAAAAATCCCCAAACAACCAAAATACAGAAATGAATTCTTACTAAAATTCTTTTCATGATTGCTGTGTAAATAATAATCCAGTAAAATGAGTGATACAAATCTCTTTTAATGACTCAGTCACCAGATTTCTGTCCTTGCCTTTCAAGACCTCAGCATCAGTAGTGCAGCGTTTCGTCTTCTACACATCAATTGATACTTAAATAATGCATAAAACTGTCTTATTAAATGCATGTTGAATATTTATTTGGAAGCTCATCACAAGTTGAAAGATAACCTTCATTTTCAATTCCCTTTGGGATAATCAGCTAATTGGGTATCAGCAGAAGCTCAGCCTCTTCAGCCTGCTGCTAGTCAGCATTAGGGCCCCTTCTAACAATGCCTTCAACATGCACCAAGATGCTCAGGGCCTCGTGCTGCTTTGTCCAACCCAAGCTAATCCACAAGATGGGCATAAAAGGGAAGATAATAAATGTGGTCACAGTCACCCACTTCTTCTTTAGTCTCGTTTGTACTTCTGGATTTGGGCCAGACACAGGCAGGAAAGACCCAACTACTTCCTTGACATAACTGCTTAAACTAAGTCCTGGCAGCTGTGGCTTTCACATAAGCTTAAGAGCTATATGGGACCTCCTGGCCTAAGTGCAGCAAGATCTCAGGCTTGCTTGTTCCTAATGGACCTTGCATTAAAGCATCTTGCGATAAATTCAGTTCTCTGAATTACGGGGTCTGTGATACAGCCTGGACCACATCTGACTCCGACTGACAGAGTTGTTTCCTGTTCATCATAATCAGGTAGTTGTTACCGAAGTCAGATAAGTAATCCCACTGCAAAGGCAGAAACCAACTCTACTTTCTGTTGAAGAACCCTCTTTCCTCTTTTAAGAGCACACTGGCTCAGTTTTGGAGGGCTGCTCCAGACCCCTAGAATGTAACTGGAAAGCTGTTGGTAAATTGCCATTTATTCTGCACTGCTGACTATTTTCTCTTATTTTCTTTGTAAAGAAACACAACTGCATCAACGAATTAGGGAGAGGGAGGTATATTACATGAACCTTGTAAAAAAAATATGAAGGACAGTTCAAATGAGGGGCCGGCCCAGACACACCTCATTTCTGCGAGCATTCCATTAAAAGCCCACTGACAGCACAGGAGCCACCAAACCCTTTCACAGATGGGCAGTTGCCAGTGTCTGACATGTTCTGCAGTACAAGACCTGACAAACCAGCACATGGAAGGAATTTACCCGTGCCCAGAGCTCGTCGAGTCTTTGGCAGCTGCTGCAAATAGCTGCGCAGGGAGCAAACAGAAGCACTTGTGTGTAATAGTGTCTTCCAGGCTTGTCAAATTCACTTCAAGAGGAAATTCAGTCAAACACTTGTATGGCAAACGCCTACTAATTTTCACACACTTGATTATTGCAGGCTAATGTTGTTTCCCTCCTTCTCCTCCCAACACTATTCACACAGAAGAATGCCCCACCACCACACGGCAAGACATCCCATGGGATACAGGAATCGTGCTGCTTAGCATGAACCACTTCTACCTTTGTGCTCAGAAAATATTTTCAATCACATCCCTTTTCTCCCCAAACACATGCATGAGTTTCAGCTGGAATCTTCTTACCTGGGATCAGCAAGGAAATGCAGAAAATGCTCCAGAACCTCCTAATAAGTATAACCTCAGATTTTCACCAGGTACAGGTTTCCTCCTGTGCAGAAAGCAATAGCATGTGTGAAAATCCTAGTGCACATTCCCCAGGCTTACCAAGTTGTAAAGCACAGCATGGATTTTCTATGAATCTAAAGTAAAGTGACAAACTAGTTTGTGATTTAAAACTATTTGACAAACAGGTCCTGTAGGAAAGATCTAATCTGTGGCATTTTTGTCCAAATTAAGTCTAATAATGTTAAATAAGAGGCTTTACACACTTCTGGAATGAGACCTGAGCAGCGTTCAGAGAGCAGCCAAGAACTCAGCCTGCCTCGAAATCAAACTTCATGGTATGATGTCTGGAGGAGAAAATCAACACACAGGGTAACTGACCACAGACACAGATACCTTAGGAGGAGAGGAATCACACAGAGGGCTGGTCTCCACCCACAGGGAGCTGGGGCCCATTTGTTCACCTGGTGGCCTCTATGTTTAGGCAGAAGAGCCTGGCCCTGATGAATAAGAAAAGATCCTTTCAGCCTCATCAGGTAACTCTGACTCCACTCTCCACATATCATTTCACAGCAGGTTTCCCCCATGCCAAATTTCAGTTGGCAGTTTCTTTTGCCAATCCACACATGACCAGCAGAGACAGGGTTGCCCAGTGATGAGGTGAAGGGTCCATGCGTGTCTGGCCACTGGGATCCAAACCAGAGTGACTCACAAGAAGGGAGAGGAGCCGCCTCTCCCTGCACAGCAGCTCTTCCCTGCTCCTAGCCACAAGGACACAGGCATCCAGCGAGATGGATAAACCGTTCCACGGAGCCAGAGATGTCTTCTTGTCTTTCCACATGAATGAATAAAGGCTCTCACTGGAACTTTAAATATTTTCACAATCAATCATCTATATATTAATACCTGACACATGTGGGTGACAAACCAACTATGTTTTTTCTGAGAATGCTGACACTGAGATCTGGCTGTCTCCCATGAAAAAGCGATGAAGAGACACAAGTGTCTCCAAGGTGCATCCGATACCTGAGTAGGCTCCTCATCATGTTAATCAGGTCTCTCTGCCGCATCCACCGCCAGGAAAGCACAGGTTCTCCGGCCTTGCTGGGACTCGGACTGGAAACACTGCACACAAAGAAGTCCTTAGTTTCCAGATGGTTTTAATTTTCTGTATAGTTGTAAAAACTAAAATGACTCTTTAATACTCAGAATAGTTAGTGATACTGGATTTGGGGGTGGGGGGTGGGGGGGGTGTATGTACTTGCCAAACTGCATGGTTGATCTTTCACTGGTGTTTTATACATGCAGATAGAGAATTTTAAAATGTGGCAATTGTTATTTTGTGGGATAACTCATTCCTCTAACTAATTTTGCATGAAACTGGCCTGAGTTTTCTTCCCCCCTTCTATTCATTTTGTTTTGTTCAAGTCTTCCCCATCTTCTCTTTCTTCTTGAAAAAAATGAGGGAAAAGGAGAAATGAAAAACTCACTCTTCCCCATATTTTAATTTTTTTTCAAACTGCTCTGTCAATCTATAACCAACCTTTTCTCCAGGTAGGCCCCAGGTAGCTTTTGATATGTTTTAAAAACTCGACCTCTATAGTAAGGTTCCTAATTCCATACTTCCAGTACCAAAACTGTGAGCTGGTTTTAAAAAACACTGAGCGTGCAGCAACTCCCAATAAATTTCACACCCCTGAAAAAGTCCTGTTGTTGGGAACTTTTTGATCCTTTCATTTGCAGGTTGCCTTCATTACTTCCTTCCCTTGGGTCACGAAAAAACTGCTAGTGACATCTTCCATTTACCAGGCAGCGGTATAAACTCAGAGTAACTTCACTAAACTTAACGTGCTTAATGTAGATACTCTGGATTTGCGTTGCTGCAAATGAGATCAGAATTTGTCCCAGCCACAGGAGCCAGAAGGAGGTCAAATGCTTTACATACATTACCTTCTCTTCAGCATGCTAATGATGTGCAATTTTCAAAAGCTTTTCCCCAGACACTGCAGTTCCAGGAACGGCACTAAAAGCACTGAAAGGATACAAGGCAGACTTCACCACCAGAGCAGGCATACGACCAGCAAAGCTACCAGCCTGACTGCAGCAAACCTTGTTTTTGTGAGCTGGGAGAGGAAAAGGTTTGGCAGCACCCAAAAGATATCAACAAACTCACCCTTGCTGATACTGCTAAGATAGAATGGTTTGGGTTGGAAGGGACCTTTAAAGCTCATCTAGTCCCACCCCACTGCCATGAGCAGGGACATCCTCAAGTAGATCAGGTTGCTCAGAGCCCCATCCAGCCTGACCTTGAATGTTTACAGGGATGAGGCATCTACCACCTCTCAGGGCTATCCCACTTACAGACCTCTCCCCACTCCCAGAAAAATCAGTGCTGGCCACTCCAGCAGTCAGAAGCCACACTGGCCATGAGGACCTTCCTCCACCAGCCAAGGACCTGGGCATGGCAAGAGGTCTGTGAGGGCAGACAGACACTCGTGGGACACACTCCGGTCCCCTCCCCAGGGCACCACCACCCCGAGGCATGGGGACACAGCCCGCTCAGCAGCCTTAAATCACAACTGCTCCTCTGGCTTCTGCTTTGCTTAAAGTGGACAAATGCCTCGCCTGATTTTCGGTTCAGCCATGTCCTGCCATCTGTTCATGGTTTTCCTGAGGTTACCTGTGCAGTTCGAGCGTCTGAACGTGGGTTGAAGCACATGTGGTTTTAAGCTGGATGTTAATTAGAAACATTTAGTGCGTCAAACCTATGATTAATGCACAGAGTTTCAACTGAAACGAACCAGAGTCCCACAGATCCGCTCTCCTTCCATACTGCAAGACTTTGTGGGGGAAAGAGCTTTTTTAAAGCAAAACAAGGTCAGAGGCTTGGCCAGTGTAAAGCAACCTATTTATATTGGAGGCTATGAAGGCTATTTGCTCCATCTTAAAATGTGGCCTGAAAACTGTAGACTACATTAAAAATAATATGAAAAAATGTCACAGTACTACCCTGCTTTGCTTTCTTATTAACAAACATAGCTGCAAGGCATGACTAAGGGTGCTCATCATTCCCATTGTAATTATGAGGTATTATTTGTAATACCATTTTAAATTTGCCTCTCAGTAATCCACTGAAGAAAATCTGATTTCAGTTCACTTCATTATTATGTTATTGGTGTCAGAATAATACAGAACTGCTTTGTTTTGACCAGTGGAACAGACCCAGTTTTCATGGGGCAAAAAGGATTGCAATGACTGAAAAAAAAAAAAAAGAGTAAGAAACAAAGAAGTATTCTGGAATTCATCAGGTCCAATACTAACTTAATGGTTTTCTTTTTTTAAAAAAAGCACAGACCATTCAGCAGATGAAAGCTGCCTCCCACCTCCACTATTCTGAACTTCCACGACTTCACCAAACTGTGCAAGAAGCTTCTTCAGGTCAATTTTGGGACAGCTTTGCTTTGGCAGTGAATCACGATGCTCCAGATCTCAGAGGTCCAAACCAAATATGTTTTGAATTTTGCCATATCTGGCTTATTACATTCCTGATAAGGAGTCCCAAGATACTGTCAGTGAACTATGGAGTGTTTCTCAGGAGCAGCATAAACATCCGATAGCACATCCTTTACCCAGGCTATTCACCTCTTACCACTGAATACTCAACAATATTCTGATAAGGTATCTGAAAAAAATAGTGGGTGACCATGAAAAGAAAGGCAATCATATCTACATTTAGCCAAGGCAGCAACTTAAATTCTGGCCTGTTATAATCATAAATTTTCTTCATATTCTTTAAAGCTTGTTATTTTGCTGTAATTGCCTATGAATATTTGCAATACACTATCAAGTCTTAAAACTGCTGAATACTTCTCAACCTCACTTGCTTAAACAACTTTGCCAAACTTTAATGATTTGAGATTAGATTTTACAGGTGAACAATCTGCCTCCAGCAATAATTTCTCTTTAATTTGTATCTAAAATGACCTGCCCCTTTCTGGGATGAGGACAGAAGCAAAAATAACATTCTTCAGCTAAGTTAAAGAGTTCAAGCAACTTTTTCCTTGAAAATTCCTCACTGCCTTTTCCACCTTGGAGCAGGCATTTTATTTGGGATCTATGTCCCTGCGGTTGTCCTTGAGAAAATGTGGGCAATTTACAAGCTTTTGTAAAGTCAGAGTTTGCACAAGCTCAGAAAAACCTACATTTGCAGAAACCTCAACCCATCCGGGGCATGTTCCAGCCTGGAGCACAGGAATGGAGTTGGCCTTCCCCCAGCTGCAGCTCCAGTGACTGCTGCAGACCAGAACAGGTCGGGGGACTGGTGGAGGGTAGACAGGGTCTCCTGTTATGAATCATTTGGCCTTAACTCACTGTCTCTCAGTAGAGCATAAAAGAATCTCTGTACTGTGCTACCACAAGACTGCTGGTCGGGAAACATTAGAGAGGTTTCTGTGAATAGGTCCTACTCTGAATGGCACCACGATCAGGTAAGAGCAAAGTCAATATTGCACATCACAGTTTGGACACGTGGAGGAAAGGTGTTTAGTCCCTATGAATAAACTCGTATCAAAATAATCCTCCTTGCTGATGCTAATGGGAAAACCCAGGACATGATCTCTGTTGAAGTGGAACAAGGATCCACAGTGTGGAGCTTCCAGACTCAGCAGACAGAAGCTCTACAGAAGTGGTTCGTGATGTCCCTCTTTTGAGTGACCCACCGGAATTGTTCAGAGGGGGGACCAACAGCTTCAGGCCAGGAAAGGCCAGGCACTTCCCAAAAGTCAGCCCCCCTGACTGTATCAGGGGTTTGGCACTAAAAAAATCCAAGTGCCTGGCTCAGAAACATAAGTTCAGCATAGCCAAAAAAGAACAGACTGACCCATTAAATCTTCTACAAACAGTGCTACAAGAACCTTATACTCTCTGAACCTGCAGCAACCTTAAGCAAGCATTCAATTCAGGCTGGTTTCCAGAAGCTGGCAAAATTGGGACCCTCTTTTCTGCTTTAACCTGGCTTCTTTCCTCCAACTGTGCACACACTTTAAAGGACTTCTCATGGTATCCGAGACTATGGTCACTAAAAATAAAGCAGACAACAGGAGCTAATGGACTGCAAATGCAAGCCGTTTCTAGGTTGCAAGTGAAGGTACTGAAGTGTTTCTCCTTTCTTAGTCTGCCTTCTTTCTGCTTTTTCCTTCCCCAGTTCCCTCTTTTCTTAACCCAAATCCCTTAATCTCAGTGTTGATAACTGTAATCACTCCAGTATGTAGCCATCCGAGCAGCTAACATGCTCAGAAATGTCCATCTTAGGCCAGTTCTTCTCATGGTGAGGAAGAATAAATATGAAAAGCACATGAACTCCTCCATAATTTTAATTTAAACCAAATATGGAGTCAAGTGAGGATTAATCACATTTCCACTGAAGGCTGGGTTTTGTTGGGGATTTCTGAATCCATATTGTTCTTTAATCAAAGGAGGAAAACGATGATGGGGGGCGGTTGGAAGAGCTGATGGAGATAGGCTGGATTTTGTCCAATCTCTACTGTTCCGACCTACAACCAGAATTGTGGTTAATATATCAGAGAGATGATTCCCTACTTTGGCTGCTGTTTTTTTGACAAAATACCCAAGGATCATAGGAGGTCAGCACAGAAATACACTGCACAGCAAGTGCCTCTTCCATGGAGAAATGGCACACAAAGAGGCAGGCTGACTCGCTGCAGGGCAGAACGCAACAGTGAGAACAGTGGCTGTGGTGTGTGAACTTCTTCGCCAGTGCCGAAGAAACCTATTTTACAAGCAGCAGAGTGATGACGGGCCTTGGGGAGAGATGATGAGGTCATTAATGCTTGCAGTGGGTCAATACTTCAAAGTCTTCGAGGGGCAAGTCGGGATGGGAATTAGAAAGCAGTGACTGCAATCTGAATTTGTACTACTTTACACATCAGGTACACAGAACGTTGGCTTCCCAGTGAGGTACCCAACTAGAAATTATAATTTTTAATTAAAACACAAATTTCTCTAACAAGACAACCCACTCATTAAAGAGGCCAGGATGCTTTAAACACTGCAAATGTTCAGGGCTGGCTCCCTTGGCCTGTCTCCACAGTGGTGGCTCTTAGTCCACCAAATGTAGAACAGGTGAGAGAGGTTTGACTAGAAATGTCAGACCCGCAAGTGAATCTGGCCCATGGTATAGTTGACTTACTTTCAGGTGAGTATATCAAGCCAGGAAAGCAGGCATCAATGGTATCTCATGGTAGCCAAGGCCAGGAGTGGGTTGCCATATATCAGAGCACTCATGCCTGCCCTGGCAGGCGCTTCTGCACATCTACTGCAACAGCGGTGGGGGCATCTAGCCCTGAGCTACACTAAGTGTAAAAGCAAAAAGCACGTCTGAGTACAAACAGATGCTCTAATCTGAAAAATGCAAAGCATAAGAAAATCTCTAGCCTAGGATGAGAATAAGGTGACCCGCTCCAAGCACAAGGTGACCTGTTTTTTCCCCATTTCTGATGGTTCTGATCCTCCAAGTCCCCATGCAGCCGCACTGTGAAATCCATTTGAAACATCAGAGAGAGACTGTGCATCAAACTAAAATAAATTCTTCTACCCACCCAGCCCCCTTATAGGCCAACAAAATGCTCCCCCTTTCTCTGCTATACCCATTTCACTGCCCTTTGGCTCAGCAGCTCAAGTACTTCATGGAAATCAAGGATGCATTTATTTCTCTTCCAAATTCACATTGAGATGCTTGAGTTTATTTTATTGTATTTTCTTAAGCCCAAATAGAAAAATAGGTTTATACACATAAATAAAAAAATAATAACCTGCCATTTAAATCCTGTTCAGGCAATTAGCTTAGTGCCTAGCTCTGTGTTAATGCGATCGCCTTTCTTTGTTTGTTCCTATTTATACTGCTCTTTAAAGTTCATTAAAATCACTGCTGCTATCTCACACAGAACAACTGTTCAAAACATCAGTGTCATGCAGTCAGGAAATTTATGCTTTGAAGTTCCTTTTTTTTTTTTTTTTTTTTTTTTCTGTTTTTTTTCTTAATGACTAAACCAGTTTTATGCTCTTCACAGTTATTCCAAAATCTGTTCCTCCTGACACGGAGCTGATACATCATTCCTCACTCATAACCCTTTTTCTCATTTTCATCATTTCTCTCCTCGCTTGCTTTGGCTCTCTGCTAAGTCCATCACAGCTTTGTTTTTATATCCTCGTCGCTGTATTTTATAGCCCAGTAAAACCTAGAAAGCTGCTTCAGAAAACACACATGCCAGCCCTTTGATGTTTGTGTTTGTGTGGCAGCTTGCTGGAACGTGTCAGCACTTGCACAGAGACAAAGCCCCACGAACCCACCGGCTGCCCGAGACAGCCCTGCCAGACACCGGCTGCAGGCAGCGGAGCAAAGGCAGGGACGATGTAAGGGGAACAGGTGAACACCTTCCTCTCCGATCCCAGTCGAGATAAATTGCCTTTTTGCCTCAGTCCCTCCACACCACAGTGAATGGCTGCTGGTTTTCCATCATTAAAACCTCCATGGGATACAAGAGGCATCTCCCCCAGGGGATCAGCCCTGGGACCAGAACTGTGAAAATGCTTCTTGCCTTTGCTTTGAGCTCACTGCTCCCCTGCACACTGCCAAAAAGCAAAAGACAGCATCTACAGATAGGGACCATTGCTCAGCGACAAAGAACAGCCTGTGCAGATCCTTGGCAATGGCAGAGTTCGGCCCAGGAGCAGGTGGAGGATGCTTGTAAAAATAATGGGGACTGGCTGTGAGCTGGCTAGAGAAGGAAGAGATGCCAGCTTCACTTTTCTGTATCTTACGAATTGTGTTTGACAGCTTTGCAGCAAAACACCTTTCTTGCCCTGGAGGCAATGTCCTGCCCCTCTCCACCATGTCTGTGGGGAGCCATGGGACACCATCTCCAATGGCACCTGCAGATTGTCTCTAGTGGCCAAGGACAACGTATTCAGCTGCCATAAATCCATCCTAACAGAGACTAGGGGAGCCCAGCCCAATTACTAACCTGGCTTCAGCTTGGAGCAGGGTCAGACCTGGGACAGAAAGCTGCTGCCCCAAATGCATTTACATCTAAGCAGACAACTCAGAGGGTGCAAACAGGAACAGCACTGCAGAGTGCCTGATCTAGGGCCCAAAACTAGACCTGTTTTAATGAACATTAACAAGAAAATTACTTCCAGACTGATGCTGTATCTGCCAGGTAGCACTGCCTCTCCTGGGTACCTGCACAAACCCCAGCTTGCAGAGGACTTGGAGGACAAACGTGGATTGATCCTGGATGCGTCCATTAATGAAGTCCGGATCACTATCCAGTTTTATCCAGAAGCCTGAACTCTTCTGGTCTTCACCAGATTTTGGATTAGACATGGAGGCTTATAAAGACCAAATTACCTGTATGATTATTCAGAAACAGATCTGTAGATCATTTTAGTGGCATGTACTCAAATTTTGTTTTGAATAACAGTTAAAAATATTGTTCAAGACAAACACAGGTTCTATCACTGCGTAATTTTGTACCTATGCCCTTCGGAAAGTGATATTTACCTCCTACCCAGAAGAACTGGGGAAACTTATATGCTGAGAATGAGCAGAAGACCTCTGTCAGGAGCCAGAACTGCTTTTCAGCCTGCAGTAATTAACGAGTGCTGTAGACCATCACTTAATATGATACAAAGAGCACTGCCAAATCTCAGGATTATATCTGGAGCTTTACTCTCAAGTCCCCTGTGTCTGGAAACATGTGATTTTAAGAAAATCTCAGTTTTAGTTTTTATAAATGGTCTTCTCAATTTTACAGCTGCAGAGGAAACTCAAAAATGTGAATAGTAAAGGCTATCTAAAGCAAAACAAAGAGTTCAGTATTAATGCATTTATTTATTTAAACTTTTTCTTCTAAGTTGTCTCTTGAGTTGAGGGCCTGATTCATGGTATTTTGGCCACCAGCAGTTGGTGGTGCTCAATCTGTCATAGTAAATAATGGATGCTGTGAGCCACCCCTCAGTTAGTTTTAGAAATAGTTCTGGCTTCCAGACACAAAGGGCCAGCTGGTGGCTGGGACGTGTTATCACCAACGTGTTAGCACCTTGCTAACATGGAAGAGATACCACCCCATCTCTTCCCGGACTTTTGAAAGAGGAAACCATTTTTTTCTCCACTAAAACATGATTAATACTAGCTGTAAGGTTATCTCATTTGGCTTAGCCAAACACAGCAGAGTTTAACGGTTCCTAGTTCCCGGGTTCATCCCACAGCCCTTTCGGCTCATCCACCACAGATCAAATGAGAATCTGAACAGCAAACCTCCCTTTCTGGTGAGCCAAGGAAACCCTGCCTAGTGCCTACACAGGCAGACATGTAACAGTGATGCCACACTCAGCTCTCCCCATGGATTGCTGCCGTCTTACTCATCTGATGACAGCTCAGGAGCAGTAGAGAAATCTAATTTCTCAGCATCAGATTTATGGCTGAAGTAGGCCTATCTGACAAGAGAAGGCATTGTGCTTATTCAAGCTGATCAAGAACCTGAGAGCAATTTCTATGGAAAAAAGGTCCGCTTTAATAGACAGATATTGAAAGCAAACTCACAAATTGCTTAGGACTTCAGATGAACAAAACACATGAAGGATTTGCTTTTCAACTCCTTCCCTCTTTTTCTTTCTCCAAATCCACATTGGTCTCAACATGGATGTGGTGCCTAAACAGCCCCTAAGCATGCACGAGGCTCTGTCCAGACCTCTGTGCCCCTCATTTTCACACAACAGGGAAAGATGACAGCTTGCACACCCTCCAGAGAATGGCAAGTGTCCCCAACACAATGCCCAATACTAACTCAATGCCATCTACTCCACTGCTACTACAACCACCACCACAGCAAGAAGGCAGCAGGTAGTGAGCCACATCTCCAGGAGCCCACATGGGCTAGCACAGTTGGCAGCACCCATCTTACCAGCACTGGAGGCCAAGGGTATTCAAAAAACCCTACAGCATATGATGTGTTAAGTTCAGAGCTTGCCCCCAGTATAGCACACCAAGGGTTAACATCACAGTGCAATTCATGCACTATCAATTTCATCCATTTTTTACAAAGCTAATTTGTCTGCCTTTTCGAGATATTCTCCACCAGGGTCTTGAACACAAGCCTGAAGCAGGGGGTGGATGGAGACCAAGTACGTGAGCAGGGTTTTATGAGGCAAAGTGAAAGGCCATGAGCAGGCACCACCCACCTAATAACCCTGGAGAGAAATTGTGGATTGAAATGCCTAAACCAGGCTCAACCAGCAACAGGACGGAAAGGTTTCTGGTCTGGTTATTGTCATGCTAGGTTTGGGTCCTAAATGTTTACCTCTCTGGTTGGAAGCCCAATATTCAGACTCCCTGATGGTGCAGATGCTGACGGACGCATGGGAAATTTCCAGACAGCGCTGGAATCCTGGTCTCAGAGCAGACCTCCTCTGATTTACTGAGCTGTGAGATGGGCAGGGACAGATCCCATCCCTCTGCTCTCAGTGTTACCCCTCGCTAGCCTCCAGGAAAGCCGTATCTCTCCCAGAGGCACTGCCTCCAAAGGTACAGACAAAACCCCAACTATAGCACTGCCATCACAGGTCTCCACTTGCAAAAGCTGATGCCAGTTCCCTGCCTCCTCCTACACACCACTCGCTGGCACATGGTGAGGTCTTTTCTGTGCTAACTCCATACCCATCCTGGCAGTCCCCAGGCAGTGCTCAGCAACTGCAACACAAGGTGTCCCTTGGTGGATATTCACAGGCTCTCCCATGTCCTTCAAACTCTTCAGAAGGACTCCCTCAGCAGCACTGCTCATACAAGCCCATACTCTGGGACACAGAGGGTTGCACCCAGTAGCAACACTCTACAAACCAGGATTTTGGGGCTGCCCCATCACACAGGTTAGACCCGGGCAGGTCATCAGGTCAGGAGCCTGCACGAGCTGTGCAATGGAAAAAGAGTAACTGGAGATAACACTGCGATAATATCTCTGAGAATAATCACGCACTGAGCTCCCACCATGTTGTTTATAAAGCCAAAACAGGCAGCAATCCAGACAGAACCACACGGGAATGGTGCAGGAATGAGCACACGAGGCTCCTCACTTGCACAGACAGGACATAAAACAGAAACACAGCATTTATTCCACTCTAGACTGGACTGGACTGGATCTTCTCCTCCCTCCGCTCTGTGGATTAGCAGCCACTAACAATGCCTCTCATGGTAACTCTCAGGTTTGTTTCCAAAAAGTTTATTCTGTTTGTAATTTCTCATACCTGCTAATCTCTCCCGGACGTCCTCAACTGCTCCAGAGCAAGGGTCAGGCTGAGCCACGTGTCGCAAGGCTCACTGAGACTTTCTTCACCGTGCTGCCTGCCTGTCATCCCTGCTGCTGCTCACGGTGGCAATTCAAAGACAACGGATGGCTTTTGGATGCTCAGCTCCAGAGCTTCTTTCTGTAGGAAGGAAAATCAGTGGGAAATTTAAGAGCGTGCTGCATGCAAGCTCAGATGGTAAGTCAGTGTCAGCTTGTCCAGAGGACTCACGAGTGGCTACAGCCCTGCCTCAGGCATTTCCAAGGGCCCCAACTGCTTGTCTTTGCAGCTTGGAAGACCTTTCAAAGTCACTTTTGCAATCTCATGACTGCTTCCAGAGTCCATACGCTCCTTCTTCCCAGCATAAAACAAACAAAGCCAGCAAGGTAGCACTCAGAAGCATCCCTACAAAAACTAACAAGCCACTTTCTGGGAAGAAGGCAGGATATGGACACAAGGGAAGGGATCACACAGCAGTTGCTGCAAAGAAAAAGATTCCTGTTTCCAGCATAGAAAGGTCTCCTATGCACATAAACCCTGTGGTGATGTCTTTTATGTCACGCTGATAACAATTTCCTCCAGTCCTGAGCCCTCTTTCAGTAGACAGTACCTTTTCCATACAAAGCTCACCCCCCTCAATCTTCAGGCTGCTCCTGCACCCAGAGCAACAGAAATGATGAAGCCACATGGCCCTGTGGTTTCTGACAGCAAAACCCCAGGCTCTGATGCAGAGCATGGATCTAGAGCTTCTGTGGCAGTCCGGAGTGTAAGAGCCTCTGAATGCTACTCATAAAAGGAACACGAGGAACTGCTTTTCAATACAATTCTCTTATTTTTTCCCCCTTTTCCTTTCTACACTCCAAAGGGTGAACAACTTAGGCTTCAGCGGAAAACCAGAGAAGGACCCCAGAAATTATTTACTTATTGCTGCTCTTTTTTCATCACGTTTTCCTTCCTTTAGGACTTGGCCCTGGCTGGTTTCCCAAGCAAGAACTGAGAGAGCCAACGGTTCATCCATCTCTATTTAAATTACTTTTGTACTGCATTGAATAATTGTGCCTCCATTTTACTCCAGGGCTAAAGGTGACTGACTTAAAGGTGATTATCTTTTGTTAATAGCCTGCATTACTGAGCAAGATCTCGGAATTACCTTTGTAATCCTTCCCCACACTTTAATGTTGCTATTATTATTAATATTGCTCTTTAAAACATACTTTTCTCCTGTCATGTGGAGGCAGCAACTGCTGCTTCTCAGGGATATCGTGAAAAGGCTGCCTGAATCTATGAAGCAGGAAGAATCCAGTGCATCACAGCACTTTTTTTTCTTAAAGGTGGTGGGGGTTCGAGTCCAGCCATGAACAACGAGGACTTGATTAAATCGATACAGGATGGCTGCAGCTGGGCTTCCATAGCCAATACAGACACCACAGATTTGGGAGCAATATTTAACCATTCTGTAAGATTGGTACAATATGTTTTATCTTTTAAATAAAACATTTCCACTTTGACATCCCACTGCAACCCTGGGGCTGACTGGGCACTTGCACCAGTAGACTTTCTTTTCCCAGGTTCGGACTGGGATACCATCCCAAATCCAGTGGATGCAAGTCCAACTTCAGAAGCAGCATCAGTGACTTCAGATTTTCATCCTTCTTAGGATTTAGAGAAGCTCATTGACACTGTTTAAGGAAGGTCTTTAACCAAGCCAGCTCACACAGCACTCCTGAAATACCCCATCAGGAAATCCCAGCACACCATAAATAATTGGTATTAGGCTTATATTTTTCATGGCCCAGACTTTCTACAGTTTCTGCTCTAACAAATCACGTTTGTCAAGCTTTCCCCACATTGTCCGCTGAACACTGAGCACCAGCATTGTTTGACGGGTGTTTGCTAAGCACTCAGAGGACAGGCTCTGGAAGGACTCTGTGCTCAGCAGCACTGCTATAGCTTGAATCTACAGTATTTCACACATACTTGCACACTGTATGTTACTTCCAATGTCTTCTACCTGTTCTGTCTTCTCCTTCTGTATCTCTATTATTGTTTGCTGCCTCCCATATAGAGGAAACTAGCTGAAGGCTTGTGAAGAAATGCCTAATTTGGTTTAAGTCAGGCTAACATTTTCTATAGTCACCAGCGTTGCACCCAGGTATGTAGTATGTAAATTTACCAGTGTATTGCAGGCAAAAGGTAAATGTCTTGCTATTACAGATAAAATTTTATGAACTTTTAATATGAACTATTATTATTAAACAGTTAAACATCCAGAGGTGGAAAGAAGAAATACCCTTCCCATATTGAATTTTAAGTGGCAAGCTGCATAAACAAGTGATGTATTTCTGTCACATAAAATGCATATTAGAATGCCATTACTAAGCTCAAAACAACAGGCGTTCAGCGGTAAGGAAATAGCCATGGCACCTCATCAATTAATCCCACACTACTTTTCCTGCCACATTTGGTGCCAACTGCTGCTTATGAGACTCTAAAAATTTAACACAGCCTTGAAGCCTGTTCTCCACTCACCAGCATCCAGCTCCCAGCAACTCCCCACGGACAGGCAGGAGAGCCAGCAGAGATCTGATCTCCCTGCCCTCCAGGTGCTCACCCTGCAGTGCCATTCAGAGGAGGATGGGTCTGATACCATCCAGTACAACCAGAAATCTGCCACTGTAACCAGGTCAGGCTGGGAAATAAGATTGTATGAGGCTACTGAAGTCACCTGGAAATTTAGTTTCATTCCCTGCTTTTACCTGGATGTGGGTTGAAAGCTAAACTCGCGTGCAAGAAATGCAAGAGGCCAGATCCAGGATGCAAATGTCCCACACAGGTGTGCAGTCAGGTTCTGCCACCTCCCCTTCACATCTTCTTCCAGTGCACAAGACACCAGCCCGAGTTTCTACCAAAAAAAGCCCCCATAAGCAGCAGCTCTAAAGGGAAAGGAGCCGAGAGCAGCAGGGAAAGACCCCCAGCCTGCAGACAGCAAATGCATCAGCACTTCACAACACAAAACCACACAATTTCTGGAGAGCCACACATGTCCCCAGCTCACTGTGGCTCTTCAGGGAAGGGGAGGCCACACTTCAGGCTGGAAGCACCTTCCTGCCCCTGACAAATTATAAACTTATTTAACAACTCATCATCTGTCATTACTTACAGCTTTACGCATAACCAGAACTTCTTAGCTGGCTGCACACATGGCCACGGTTGCCAGCAAATAAATGCCCATGGCTGATGGCCTCACTTCTATGCAGAAATTCCACCCAGGGACTGAATACAAAATATTTAAGGTTAATCACTGCACTTGTCAGATGATTAAATCCACTCAGCATTTGGCCTCTCATCTTGTCATACCCGTTTAGATTAAAATCATCCGTGCTTGCCCTGCCCATAGCACCTTATCATTCAGCAGAGGCTAGGCTCAGGTGGATAAAGTGCTGGTATATATCTCAGTCCTGAAAATAACCTTTCAAATAGCTCCCACTGCGAAACTTGCATTATTGTGGCTGCAATCAGTCCGCAGTGCTATCCAGGAAGGTGGTTTCACTGGCCCAAAACAGTGAGCTGGGCAATAGTAACACAAAACTCCATTTCTCATATTGGTTTTCAAGTAGAGTTAAGCAAGTCAAGGGAAGTGGTCTAAGCAGTAAGAGGGAAGAAAGAGACATGAGGAAAAAATGTAGAAATGTCTGTTTGAGAAAACAGTACTTGGATTCTGAGAATAAAAAGCTTACTAGTCAGAATAGGCCTTCCCCAAAGCAGAAATTTTCCAGTGTTCCCATAAAAATGAAAGCCGTAAAAAAGGATTTTCAATTCCAAAACATACACATTTTCAACTGAAAAGCTTTCAAATGTAAACAGTTTTGTTCAGCCATGATGTTCTGGCTTTGAGTTACTGATAAAGCATAGATGCTTTTAGAAAACAGCAGATACATTCCACAGAAATTTGTATTTAATTAAAATACTTTTTTTCTTTTTCCTTTTTTTTCTTCTTAAATCAAAGAAAAGTTTTGGCAGAAAAGTTACAACAGGCTTAACTGTGGTTAGGATTTTTGAATGTGGCCAGGACTGACTTAACTATGCCTCTGAACGACAGCTGTCCTTTGGCTTCGACAGGACATTGCACTGCATCAGAGCTGAGACAAGGGGGTTCTCTGACCCACGAAAAAACATAGCAATCCCAAGTTTGATGGCCAAATACATTATTAGTGACAGGAAATCTTCAGAAAGTTCTGTAATTCAGTTCAGCATCTACATTTTGATAACTTGTCTAAAGCTGCAAGATCTGGAAAACAAGACTGAAAATCCCCCAAAGCCGGGCCCTCAAGAAATGTTCTGTATGTCTTTCTCTGAAGCATGTAGAAAAACCACAAGAATAGCCTTTCCTCAAGGTATTTTGAAACCTCAGCTCCTAGTTAGACTGAAGAAGGGCATAGGCAAGCGGAAATGAAAATCATCTGGGGAAATGTTCACAAGGCTGCTTAAAACCTTGTGGAAACCTCTGTCTGGATTTGGATGAAAGATGGAGACAAGGGCAGCTTCAGGGAACGAAGGAGATTAGAGGCAAAGAAGCTGTTTGCATTTTAGCAGGAAACTTCAGCAATCTTGAATTTCAAAATGGCTGAGAAAAGTGAAATTAGACCAGGCACTGTCCCAGCAGCAGCTGTGATGATCTGAAGAAAGCTCTAAACCTGAATTTAGAGGTGGATGAAGAACGAAACCCAGCTCTATTCTCCAGTGTCACATCTAGTCTTTAACACTCAGCACCATGAACATCTTCTTGTCCATCTACTTTCAAACTGAACAATTGAGCAAAATTCACTCTTAACGGGGTCAAAAAGTAGACTTGAGTCTTTTAACTTCACAAAAAAATAATTCTCAAATGATTGCATGCATGCATGCAGATTACATGTAAAGGAGGCCTGACTTACCTAATCAACCCCTTTCCTGGCACCAGGAAGCTGGCTGCCCAACATCCACATGGTATTTCTGGAGGCTCCGGCAGCTCCTCTCTATGCCACTGACGGGTGCCAGCACCAACTCTCTAAGCTTCTAGGGCCTTATGCTTGGCTTACCAGCAGCCTGTTGGCTAAAGATAACATGAACTATGGGACAAATGTACAGCAACTGTTTTGATTTACAGGGTTGAGCTGTGGCAAAAGTACCTGTGTAGGTGGGGAGGAAGCAGTCTGAACAAAGGATTTCCTTCTTCAGCTCCTTCTGCCTGGCAAAAGGCTGCAGAAATCACTCAAAGCCCGGCAGAGCAGGCTGGGAAGGACCCCCCATCACCAGGAACACCCATGGCTTTGTACAACTTACCATGTTCTTCTCCACAGCTGAGGAACCTCACTGACTTCAGGTCAGTCACTTGCTCACAGGCAGTCAACAGTGAGAACAGCTCTATACCTTGCCGTATACCTCAAAATACACATCCCCACTGCAGGAAGGACAGTGGACCAGCCTCGTTACTCATGTCTCCCAGTGATGACAGGAGACAATGCACTGCCCTCAGAAAGGCTGATAGACCATCAGCTCCCATGGAAAGACGCCAGTTTACAATGGGGCAGATCTAACCTTGCTCCTGCACAAGACAGAGTAGAAAAATATTAAAGCCTTGTTCATAAATCATTGTCAGCCTGTGATGAGGGTTGTCCAAGCTACAATGAGATTAATTGCTCAAGTCGTGATTCCTTCTCCATTCCCCTCCCTGCCCACTCCAGAAGTTGGAGGATACAGAAACCATAATCCAGCAAATGTGTCTTTTCTTTTCCTTTAACCTGATGGGATTTCGGATGGATCAGCTGCAAAAACACTTCAAAACCATACACAATCTTTCAGAAAATCCAAAAAGGGCTGGGGGGCTCCCTGGGCAAACAAGTGCCTAATTATGCAGGCAAAGATGTCATGCAACACTATCACCAACTAACTGTTATGTGGCAGATGCCCCTCACAAATCACTCCTCATGCTTATTTTTATATTTTTCTCTGTCTAGTCACCACATGCAGCCTAAAACAGATCAGCATTTAAAAAACTCACTGCTCTGGAGCAGTACTGAGAAAGACTCTCCTCCTCATCAGAGCAGGAACTGACACTGAAAACAGAGAAAATACTGGAGAGCACATCTATAGCAAAATCATCCCCCTACAATTATCATTTGACTTTAAATACATCTTAACATTCCAAAAACACATCTAGTTGTTGAAATAAGAAGGGCTGAGATTTCACCTGTGTATAATACCTCAGAGCTTTTACTGCTCTCCAGAAGACAGGTAACCTGCACTGAACTCCATCTGCAGCTGTCTTAAAACAATCAGCAAGAGACCAGAAAATGGATGCAACTCAAATGCATCCCAGCAAATGACAGTGAAACTGCCCTGGTTCAGGCTGAGGCCAGGTGTATGCAACAAAGCTCTGGGTAGAAACTAATCTGAGGATTTAAACTGAAGATTGTCGGGAAGATGTATATCAGTGCTACTACAGGCATTACTAACCTGTGCACAGTGCCACAGTCACTCCTCAGAACAAAATCCATCAGCTCCCAGACCAGAGCTGCCTTGTACCAGCTAAGCTTGGATCTCAAGCATAACACTCACTGGCCCGGCTGCCGCTGCTCCAAAACACTTACAGAGCGTTTAAGGATGTAAGGTTTATTTAGCCTGTGAACTTTTCAGGACAGATGATGTCTCTTTGCTACCTGCATGTACACCATGAAGCACAGTGGGTCTCTCCTGTTTGGAAACAGTACACAGGTGATGCCACAGCAGAGTTTATTACCAACATTGCTCAGGCTTTCCCATTCTTAGATGTCACTGCTTTTTTCTACACTTTCAGCCTTTCCTGAGACAGGAGGTGGCAGCAGGTCAGTGTGGTTCAGCGCTTTCCTTGCTGTTGACCTTACTGTTGTGAACTCAGGAGCTCACCTCCTCCCACCTCCACACTCACCAGAGGCCCTGCCAGCCTCCTGCTCTGCAACCCGAGTCCTTCTGCAGGCCGTCAGCTCAGCCTTGACTGTTCTCAGTAGGAACCACATAGGCTCCATTAATCATCTTTTCTCCAAGTCACCAGTTTTCCGCTCGGCCTCCCACCCAGTGCTCGAGCATCCTGTACTCCGTGCCACTCCTGGGCTGCGGCCAGCCAGCCCCGCATTCACATCCTGACTTCTTTGCACCATGCACATCTGACACCATCTATTAAACACCATTTACTAATCCATGGCATGCTGGGCTGTACCGTATCTCTTTTCCTGCTCAGATATAACTCTAGGAACAATCTAGATGAGATCATATATAGAGGAAATGACACTTCTTGCCTGTACTGAGGACCAAACGGCAGCACTGTACGGTGAACTGCCACGGACCTTTGATACAGCTGCATTTTTAGCCATTCCCTCCCTTCCAAAATCAAAACAATAAGAGGGGTTTCTCAGTGCCTTTTGCTATACAACGTCTGCTAGATTGCAACTAGAAACATCTCATGAAATCAAAGGCTTGAAAAGCCCAGGTACAGACCAGCATGACTGGCTTGAACACTCCTATCAGCTGCATTGGCAGCATTCACTGTCCTCCTGGCACATGGAAGAGACAGCAACAACAACTCTCCATTCAGGAATGAGACTTCAGCTCCTCCAAGGCTCCGGGTTTGTGAATGGTGCTTCACAGCTCCCCTGTGTTTTCCACAGCCACGCAAAACTGTGGCAGGCAGGCAGACAAAACACCAAACTCAACAGAAAATGTGATCCTCTCTGGGGAAAATTTCAACTTTTCAGCCAGAAAGAGCAAACTGTGTCCCAGAGTGCTTTGAACTTAATGAGGCATGTTATTTTTAGCTTTTATAGATGAAAATGTCATTAAAAGCAAACATATTTCTGGGAAAAAAAGCTAAATTCCCTGCAGTTTGGACTCTTTCAAAGGCCACCTCTACTTTCAACAGAAGATGATGGGTTATAATAATAATAAACACACTGGGCACCTTTTTCCTTTCCACACAGGGTACTGCAGTGTTGCTTCCAAATAGATAACAATATAATTTCCTTCCATTTAAAAATCCATTTGTTACTACCATGTAATTGAGAACCTGGTCTTCTCCTGCCAGAACAACCATCTGAAGTCTGGCTGAAGAGGCAGCACATGGAAACATAACAGAAGGCAGATGGCTCTGTACCCAGTCAGGCACAATAATAATCAGTCAAAATCCGTACTCATAAATTGAACTAAACGAAAACTCTGTATGGGCAAGGAAGTTAGTTCATTTTGGGTTTAGTTTTATTTGTCCTAAGGGCTACTGGCATAGAGGATAAGTAGGAGGGTAACTTGAAATCAATCTTGCTAGCAAGCTTTCATCCCAGTGAAAACATCCATGAGCAAAGTAGTTTTCAGAAAATGATCACCTGGTGCCTGGGTCTGAATTATAAGAGCACAAAGTTAGGCTCTGACTCCATCTCCGGGCATTCAGGCACTCTGCACCAGAAGCACCTGCAATTCAAAGACGCAGTTGTTCAGTGCCAGTAGAAATCAAGTTTCTTTTAATACAGGTCCTAAAGCTGAATTTAGGAACCATTCTGGGAATCATGTTGTGAACATTTTTGTTCAAATCCTCGTCCATCTGATAATCTTCCATCACTCTTCAAGAAGCATCTTAAGTAGCAATTTAATGACTTTATCCACATGGATCTTGCCACCTCCTTGCTTTCCCCAGCCCCTCGCACTGGTAAATGTGGCTCCTCAGAACTCACAGTGTGAGGAATGCAGAATTTTCTCCAGGAAAAACACATCCATCTCCCAGGTCAGGGAAATCTGACTCAGTTGTAACATTAACAAAGCCTCTCATGGACGGACATGAACAAGGGGGACATAATCAACATTCTTCCCTAGGTCTAATCTGCTGCTGCACTGGTGCCGATCCCAGAATCCATCTGAGCAACACCATTACAGTGTCTCCAAAGAGGTGTAGCTGGAGGAGGGTGAGAGGCTCTAACTCTGCTTTACAGACCTTTTGCTACAGGGTCAAACACCCATGCCGAAACTCTACACTTCCAAAAGCTTCCAGATATTGCTTCACCGCAGCCCACACATCACTGAGGTCACAGGGGTATCATTCAGGGTTTGATTTACCAAAGGATTAAAAACATCACTGGGAAATGTTTAAACCAAGCACACATTACATTTGCAGATGTTTACAGGGAGGACTCCATGATCTGTTTTCTGTTTGCACCCTTTCCTGAAGAGCAATCTGTAAGCACATCTATGCTATCATCCTGGCAGCTGCAGGACACCACAAGAGCCAGAGCGTAGGTGGGAAAAGAGCAAAGGACTTGGATAAGAGAGCACCCAGGGTCTGGCAGCATCCTCTACGTGCACATGGGGCAGTAAGAACCATCCTGCAGAAAGGAGATGCCTTGGGGACACTTGGCCACCAGTCAACCAGTAACTGACACAAGCTTATCAGTTCCTGGACTCTCCAGGATCCAAACAGGGTAAGACAAATGCAAGGGCTAGAGGGAGCAACAATTCGAGAATTGTATATGAAATACAGCGCCTGCACATACGTGTGCTTAGGGAACATCAGAGGCCTCAGGACATGTTTGACTTTCTTCTGAAAAAGACATGCAATGAAGTCTTGCTGAGTAGTAGTTCAGGAAAAATATAATTTCTGAAATGGGTGGGCTCCAAACCAGAGCTTTAACACTATTGACTTTAAGCTCTGCCTCTCTGGAGTAAGTTTTGATGGATTTATTCTAAGCACCAGGCTAGATTCCCAAATGGTGCCAACCAGCTTTTCATGGAGGCCAGTGGAGCTCTGCCAATCTACACTAACTCTGTATTTACAAGGACTTTCGATAGGTAGTATTCAGAGATTTTGAGAGGTCCAGATTATAAAGAGTAGCACTAAATCAGGAGGGTGAAAAAGGGAGCGATGGCAGATTTCAAGAGACCATTCATGAGCCTTTGCTTTAGAAGAACATGGGCCACAGCCAGAACAAAACACACACATGTGGCCCTACAGCCTAATTCCAGGAAACCAGAAAGTGAAGTGATATCTACTTTATCATTGTCATAAGTAGACAAAAATCCAGCAAATGCTTCAAGAGAAAAACCCCTCTGATGTTAAAAGGGAAACTGCCCTCAACTTCTATCCACTTTGGATCAGGCTTTAAAAAAAAAAAAGTGGCAATTTTTTAAAAGTTTGGGATGAGTAAGGTGCAAATAGGTTGCCAGTTCAAGCATCTTTGTGTCTGTAGGTTAGGTGGACAGCTGTGAAAAATCCCTTCCCTCCCCACAATGTTACCAGGCAGCCAGTTCAGCCAGTAAAGATCCCCAGAGCACCCAGCCATGTCCCTGCTGTAACTGCTCAAGTCCTTCACAAACCATCACCTCCACTGCAGCAAAGGGAGAGCCAGCTCTGCTCTTGGGCAGCCTTTTTTTGTCCATACAAATATGACATGAGAAATTTCAGTGCATAACTACCTTGCTAAGTAGCATGTAATAGGTAGAAACAATTCAACATATTTTTCAGTCCGTTTTCAGCTCAGATTAACTCACAAATTCTGTCTCTGAGCATCTTGGCACGTAGCAAGCTTTACTCCAGACAGAAGTGAGATCAGCATTTGCTCTATATGTTTTTTCAAAGGGGTAAAAAGAAAAAAAAAAAAAAGACATTTGAAGGGTGGCATTCTTTTTAAAAAGGGGTCAACAATAGGTCAACAATACAAGAAAATAGGTCATGTCGTGTTAATTGGGAAATCGTGAATTTGGGGCTGTCCTCATCCTGGTCACACAGCAAGGATCTTTGTTCCAAGCATTAGGCAAAAGCCAGCACTGTTAGCCAAAATAACTTTTCAAGCAAACTCTCATTGAATAAATCTTTTACACTGAAGGGAACATTTTTCAGTACTCTGTTTTTTAACACCATTAACTTTAACTGTCAAGCCTGACAAGTATGGAAAACTGTTTTCTTACAAAAGTTAACATAAAAAACATTTTCCACTAAAAGGAGTTTTGCTCCCTACACATTAACTCTCCATTTTGCCATTTAACTCTAATTGCTATTTTTCTCCGTTCCAAATCTTTTTTCCTCTCCAAGATCTGGACTTTAAAGAGTCTGAGTAGACAGACGTTAACGCTTGTTTATAGAAGTTCTGTAACATGGATGTATTGTAATGAACTAATTATATTTAAGAGAAGGAGCTGGGAATAACCATGACCCGTTAATCACATTCATTCACGTGCTCCTGTTCGTTTTCCCTACTGTTTCCAAGTGTCTAGATGAATTGTTGAAAATATTCTGGAGTCTAAAAACGTTTTGGGACTTTCGGAGCCAAATCATGACATGAATTAACAGCCACAGGGGGTGAAAAAGGAAAAGGAGTCTTGGTCCATTAGGACATCAGCTTACCATTGGGGACAGGCTGGCTCAGCAACCTGCAGGCACACGTCTCAGGAGGGGTTCAAGTCTCCTGACTTCACCTTCTGAACATCGCATCTAGTGTCAGGTCTCTCCTTAGTCAGTGGAAAGCATTAATACCTCCTGGTGACGGTGTGGGCTGACAGGGGACAGAGCTGTGCTGCACATGCTGACGTTAACCGCCGGGGTTGGTGTGCCCTGGGACTCCCTGCTGCTCCCAGCACGCCGCAGCAACAGGCTAGATTACAAAAGGATAAAGCCTGAAGTGATTTAAGACATGTAACTTGATTTTAAAACGTGCACACTAGTGGGATTTGCGTTGATTTACCTCCATACATTTCTAAACCGAGTTAAGTGGCTGCACAAATGGTCCAGAGATGTTCCTTAAAACGGGCTCTCAGGAGACGCAGCGATGAGAGGAGCCTGCTGAGCTGCTTGTCTGCGTGGATGCGCTTCTCATCTCTGAGCAGGTGAGGGAATCAATATGAAGCTAAGTGAATTAATCTGTATCTGGAACACTTTAATAAATAAAAAGATTTTCAGAAAATTCAGTCCCCCGTTCATTGGTTTTTCCAGAAATCCTCATCTAAGCTGGTAAGAAACAAATAAAACTCCTAAATCACTTCTAGATCAGCCTATTTTTGTGAAACCACCTCTTGTGTTACACCGTGACACACAGGCTGCTGAGCTGGTAGCATACGTAGTGTCAGGGGTTGTTGGATTAATCAGTTGCAAAACCAGACAAGACTACTGTGATTTTCACTTCTGACCCCCTGGATAACCCAAGCCATAAGACTTCCCGGAACTTATTCCTTCTAAAACTAGAGTAGATATTTTAGGAAAAGAAAAACATGTAAAAACTTCCAATGAAACAGAAAGCTTTATGTTTCTTGGTGCGCTGTTGTGAGTGGTTAATTGCTCTCACTGCTGAAAATGTGTTTTATGAGTAGTCTGGGTTCACCTGCCTTCTGTATCTCTCTACTGTTTTTTATTGCATGTTTATTTGATGGACTGAAGTCAGCCTTTTAATTTTATTTATGTTTCTCAACACTGGAGTGTTCAAGTCTCCCCATCACTTTCCTCTTTATTAGATGATGCAAACTGTCTCCTTCAGTCAGTGGTTAGATGTGCTTTCCAATCATTTAACAATTCTTAAAACCTTTTTCTCAGTTCGCTCCAGTTGTTGATAACAACACCTTCCTTGAACTACCAAAGTCACAACTGGAAACTGCAGGAAGAGAACATTCCTCCTTGTCTCAATATTCCTCTTTTTACACACCTAAATACAACATTTCCCTTCTTTGCCACACTCCCATGTAGGGGCCTGTACCTGGCTGATGGTCCCCACAACTTCACACATCTTTTTCAGAGTCAACATGTCCCAGGATACATCCCAGATCTACGTGGGTCCTACTAAAACACATTGCTTGTTTTTATCCAGGTTACTAACGGGATCTAAATAATTCTGCATCTATCTTTTATTTCAGTTACCTGTTCTTCAGATTTTGATCTCGTCATAAAGATAGATCCATGATAATCTCAGGACTCCATTAGTCTACTCACTGATGAATTCCCATTTAAAACTGGAGACTACAGCAGTTTCTTATCCATTTCAGAGATGCCTAACTGGTTTTCTATCATTCCAGTCTTGTTTAAAAAGCTACTCATAGCCAAAAGCAATGCTTTTGCGGGGACTGCAGGGTGTTTCAGGTTGGAAAGGGCCTCAAGAGGTCACTTCGTCCAACCTGCTCCTCAAAGCAGGGTCAGCCATGTGATCGGACCAGGATCCCTAGGCCTTTCCAGAAGTTTATCACACCAGTACTATTACATTTATCAACACAACTTGTAATCTTCCTGAAAAAAAAAAAATCTAATTAGACAAGAACCATATTCTATAAGCCCATGTTGATTGACACTACTTACATTAATCCCTTTAATTCTTTACTAATTACATGCCCTATCAGCAATTCCATTATTTTGTCTGGGATTAATGTCAGGCAGAAAAATCCGTAGTTATGTGAGCCACCTTGTTTATCCCTTAAAAAATAATGGCACAAAACTAAACTTCTTCCACATAGCTGTAACTTCTGGTATTAATGATCTCTAATTAAGAGCTGTTATACAATATTCTTTCAATATAAAAGGTGTTTTATTGTTGAAGGACATGATCACACAATCTCCCTTTTCACTGTAAGAAACAGAAATATTTATTGACTTCAAAATTCTGTACAATATTACTAACAACACTATCATTTTCATGTAGCACTGATCTATTGTAAACATAATTATATCACTCAAGAAAGAGAGCTGCATTTCTATGGGGATTTCATTTTGAAAGCCATATGTTGGAGCCTTGTGCTGCAAATACTAAAAATGTGCTCGGAATTCCTAAAATTATACTTGAAAATATCCAGACACAAAAACAATCGCATCTAACATAGAAGAAATTCTATATTAGGCCTCATTTTTACAGATCAAGGGGAACTGATGACAGAATGTAAAAATATAGTAGCAGCTTAGGTACAAGAGACTGATTCGATTACATTTGTTATGTGCAAATAGAATAAAGTCCAAACGAGTAATATATCTACTTGATGATTTAAAATGCCAGCTTAACAAAGCTGAAAATAATTACAAAGCAAAACAATTGGGAGAAAGAATTTGAGCAGGAATCTGTGAATGATAATTGGGAACTGTTCAAGACCATTTTACTGCCTACACAGAGGAACCACAATCCCACGGAAAAGAAAGAAGGCTGTGCTGGCTAAAAGCTGCTCTGGCTTGGAGGACGAGTGAAAGCCAAATCATAAAGTAATAAGTAAATGGGAAATTCTTCCCCATGAAAGACAAGAAACATTAATGGCAATAAATATAAGTAAGCAGCAAGGAATGTGACAAAACTGGTAAGGGACGTCATGCATGGATTGGAAAAAAATAAAGATAATGGGGACAAAAGAGGAGATGAAGGTTTTGTCTTCTGTGTGCAGTCAAAGATCCAGATCAGTAAGCAGCGAACGTGCTGCAATGGGCAACGCACGAGAAACCTTCTGTTGGCACGCTCAGTTCTGCTGTTGCTGGATCTGGTAGCTCCAGCAATCCGGTCACACGCAATGTAACACAGACATTAACTAAAAACACAAAAGGAGTGCCAAGTTGCCCCACATGGGATTAAAGACTGTGCATTTCCTGAGCTGGTCGCTCTCCTGGGCTGTAGTGGCATGGAGAAGATGACGGGCTGGCAGGAACAGGAGCATAAGCAGAGGCAGCACTGAAGGAGAGATGAGCCATCATAGGATGCTCTTGCAGGCAGGCCACTCGTGGTGGCTGTGGCATGCACTGGGTGCCTGTATATTGTTAGCAGCAGGATGCTGGGGTAGGGTTTTGCCCAGCCAAAGACTGCTAGACATCTTCTAGGGTTAAGAAATACCATTCTGTCTTCAGGCCTTTCCAGCTAATGTTGACCTATGTCTGCACAAGTTCTGAAAATAACACACATCACTGCATCAGCATTTTGCTGTACTATGTCCATCCAACCCACCTCCAGAAACACAAAGGACCAAGAACGAGTGCTTTGGAGCTAGTCCAAGCCTTCAGAACAACCATATACAAAGCTGGTAGAGCCATTCCCAAACCAATCATTCCAGACAGCAAACACCTCACGGCAGGCAGCATGTGCATGCTCTAAAGCCTCCCTGACCACCACATCTGCCAGGTTTCCCCTACCCAAATACAAGAGTACATGATGATGATGAGATCTCAATATTGAGTATGTTGGGTGGCAGGGAAGCAGCAAAGACCTCTTTCAGAATAAAGGCAGTTATGAATGCCAGGAAACAGTCCTGGAGTGACCCAGAATGTCCAAAGGTCCAACAAAATACTTGAGTGCAGGCCTGACTTGAGTAAGTATCTCCCAGCATCACATGTGGAGTCTGAGCCAGCTACTAAGGAAGCAAACCCAAATGCTATGTTAATCCTCTGTCAGATGCTCCCCAAAAGCTAAGGGTACTTCTGAGAACTGCAATAAGCAGATGATACACAGCAAAAGTCATTAGGCTGCTCAGACTTGTATGGCTGAGCCTGGAGAGGGCATGCAAAGACTTTCCTGTATGTTCTCCCTCCAGCCCAGAATACAGAGGATGATCTGCTTTAATACAGTGAAACAGGAGAGTTACCAACAGCTCTTTCACAAAAGCATGCCAGCTGCTCTCTATAGAGACAGAAAATAACTCACTCATGGGTGAGGTGATGTTCCTGTGGCAATGACTTCTTTGCAAAGCAAGGTTTTCAGCGGAAGGCCCTTAAGGGTTAAATACCCTCCCTGTCTCCTCCTTTTCTCCACCCCCTCCCTCCTCCCCACTCCAGCAAAGGATCCTTGTGAAAGAATCTGTATTCTATATGCACCAAGAGAGACTCTGGTCTGGGCTTTTTAATAAAGAGCAATTCCTTTGCATTCTCAGGTGTCCCCTAAAATCAAGCTCCGATATTTCTGCTGCATTATTACCATGGTCTGTAGATGTCTTCAGACTCAGAAAAGCCGTTTGCTCTGCAGGTAAGCTTTGCCCCTGCAGTGCCGAACAGTTTCTCTCTGTTAAGAAAAGCCCCTCTAGAGAAATTGGTACTTGGAGCCAATTAATGGACCTCTTCCACCTTCTGTCTTGCCAGTTTTTCTTGGCAACAGCATCCAATCCCTGTGGCTGAGGAACCGGTCCTTACAACATGCCATTAAAAAGTGAAACTGGGGAAATAGCATGTGTAACCTCAGCAAAAGGGAGGTGCCTGAAACATTGCTGCCCTTACTTTTTTCTAACCTGTGCACCATTCTTAACGATGCACTTCATGATTCAGCTTTTGAGGTGCCGCTAATTAACTCCGGAGAGCATAAGAGCTGCATGGCACCGAGATAAATTTAACTCTAAAGATGAGCAAAATCCCCATATTACAAGCAGGGGAGAACGGTGTTCCTGGAATCATGAGGAAATGAGGAGTGAATACTTGACTCCCAAAGGTGCAACTGCTCACCAACACCTCTGACCACAGGGCTATCTCTAGATAACCACATAAAACCGGGACTTTATCAACCACCTGAGATCTGGGATGAGAAAGAGCCATTCTGTACAGCCCAAAGTGAAGGTTCAAGCTCTCCAGCACCTCTGCCAAAATCCCCATAGACCTTCCTGGGCTGAGAAGACTGCATTAAACTCTCTAAATTACTGCATCAGAAAATCCCCTCTTCTTCTCCAAGCAGACTGAATGAAGGGGGGAAATTTAGGCTCAAATTTAGTTTAAATGCAGGGCTTGGAATCAAGGGATCATGTTTGGGTTCAGATTCACAGATTCTTATCTCTTCAGATATGATAGGCTGACCTCCTCCATTGTCCAGGTCACGCAATTGCAATTAAAAAAAAAAAATAAAAAAAATCTGTATTGAGCCCCTTAACTTCTGTTTGAGCTACAGAGTATTTCTGAGGAAGACACGCATTCTTGATTTGAAGAGATCAAACCATGGAGAATCCATCACATACCCCAGTAAACTGTTCCAGAGGTTAATTACTCTCACTGTTAAAAATTTGTACCTTATTTCCAATTTGAATTTTTCTGGCTTCAGTTTCCAGCCATTGGACCTTGTCATGCCTTTGAGTGCTCAATTAAAGAACGCTAAAGCATCAGATACCATTTCCATCTGTCAGTGCTTAAACACAGAAATCTCAGTAGCTGGTTCTCATGAGGTTTTTGGCAGGGTCTGAACTACCAACAGTAACTTTTCTGTCTGTCTTCAGATCTGACTTAGATGCCAAGTCAAAAGGGTGAATGTAATTAATTTTTAATAATTTGTGATTCCTGTGAGAGCTGGGCAATAAATAGATCTGATTGAAAAAACTCTAATTAATCTCTTTTTTTTATCAGAATTCACCATTTTCTCCACAGTTAAGTGTTTCCCTGGAAGAGTCCAGCTTCAAATGAAGGCAATGAAGGCTGAGCAGGTTCTGCCCCTACATGTGCCCAGAGCCTGGACCATCACGGCATTTGCACTCAGCATCTCACAGCAAGTCGGCCCATGATGTGGCTATAACATTACAGGGCAAAATGAAACTGCAGTTCCCCTGGGAGCTGGATTGCAACCAAAACAACCATCCCTACCGTGACACTTCTGTCCCCCCAGACACCTCTGGAAATGAACCCAAACATATCCCATGAGAGTGTTGGAGGGTTTTCCTCCTTCCTCTGCTATGGAGCAAATCAAATTCTTGACAAGCAACTCACAAAAAATCATCTACATCTTCAAATGAATAGCAAATGACATCACGTCCCAATGTTATGGGACAGGCACCCTTCTTGGTAACTCCCATTCCTCATTGGTACCTGCCCAAATGAAGATACAGTGATGCTTCCACTAACAGCACTTTTTCTCTTTCTAAAGATCCACAAACAGCTTTAGACAGCAAAAAACGGTGTCAAAGGAGACCTGGACAAGACTCACGAATTCAGACTGCCTGAATCTGAACAGATGGAGCAGTCAGTGACTGCTTCCAAGTGAACTTTAGATGGATAGGTGGGAAAATGGGGACTTGTGACGGAACCAGACTTGCAATCTCATTTTTGGAGCTACTGCCACGTCTCCTGCATACAAGATGTTACTTCATTGCTACTCTGATACGCTGCTCACAAGCCAGCTATTAGGATGAACTATGCTTCCTGCAGAATGGTACTTGCCTGCTTGAGGCAATGGTGCCATATTCTGTCATTGAATTAATTTGCCATATGACAGGCAGACAGAGTAGTCGAATACACCTGGAGCCCAGTGATTCTGGCTTGCTTTCACAAGGGATATTTCCGCTATGCATGCAGCCTCCATTATGATTAGGGAAAAAAGGAACCAAGTTTATTTCCTAGACAAATATTAATTTGCTGGCCTATCAACAAAGGGTCACTTTGGGTTTTTAGTGCCTCAGTTTGAACAATTACTTCCCCCATTGCTTTTCTTATTCAGCCTGAAAGAACAAGATACTACTGCAAAGATCCAAACTCACAGGTGAGAATATATGCAAGACCTTATAGCCAAGAGCCATATGGACTTGGATAAATCATTGTAGCAAATCCTCAAGGTCTGTCCAATTCAGCTACAGACTTTTTTTTTGTCACAGTAAGTGTTCAGAAAATGAAAACAGGTTACAAAGGTCTATTATTTCCTATAAAATACTAAATGCTTACCTGGGGGAGGCTGATCCCTGTGCCTGACATCTGCTTCTATAAAGCCAGATCCAGCAGGTCACAGGGAAGAGGCTTGTACAGGAACTGAGAACCCTTTTGGTGGATGATACTATTCATTAAGAATCCTGACACAAAACCAGAGACACCTATAAACAGAAAAGACCTCACATGTTCCCCCTGCCTTTCCTCTGGCCACCACAGGACTGTTCCCAAACCTTCACCTGTCCACAATAGCTTTAAATGCCCTTGAGCAGGGAAACCCACCCTACAAAAGGCAGTTCTGTGAACCAGGGGAACCCAAATGCTCCCCTTCTGTTGCTGACCTCGGGGACAGCCCAGACCACCTTTGTCTGCTACACGCTTATACCTCTCCCAAGGTCAGATTTTCCAAGCCTGTGGGCAAGAAATCAGGCAGCAGGAGGTCGGGCTCATTTCTCACATTCTTCAGGTCATCTTTCCCAAAGATTTCTGTTACTGAGCCTATTTTTGACCCCATAGCCTTGGCCAACTTAATCTTCCTATTATCAGGGGGAAATAGTGATAGTGTTTATTGTATCTACCTGCCTCAGATTTATTGTACCCAGATGGATGACTCTGGGCTGTGTTTTCTATTAAGAAGTATCTTTATTTTATCACATCAGTAAGAGAGGTATGCAGGTCCTGAAAGCTATTCAGCTCAACCATCAGACACATAATATTTTTTCGTTGCTAAAGAAAACTGCAGGAGTTACTAAGGCCTTAAATTAGCAAAACTGAGTATAAATGTAGCTTAAAAATACATGCTTAATTCCCATTTAGACCATGGGAAATTAGAGTTCAATTCCAACAGGCACCTTTAGTTTTTTATACATACATTTATAAATATATAATTACATGTTAGCTGAATAAGTACACCTCAAAGCACGTGCTTCAATATATTGCTGAATCAAAGCTCAAACACCCTCCATACAACCCTGCAGCAAAACACAATAGCGTTATTGGAAATACTATTAGCAGCAACCACATCTTTTATAAAATGCAGTTTTAATGCTAGGAAATGTCCTGGGTTATCTAACCTAATCAAAACACCAGTGGCTGCTAAATGACAAGACCTGCATTTGATCTCGCCTTTATACAGCGAATGCGGGAACACAAGCTCATAAACAAGTGAGGAAACACATTTAACCAACAACCCACAACTTACTTTCAACAAGCTTACCGATGTCAGCACATGCGATAAAATTAGCCTGTTGGAGTCTGCGATTTTGGCATGATTATCTGCTAATTACATGCTGTAAGCTGAGAGGGGTGGGCTTAGCAGCTCGCCGGGGGCTGCTGGCTGCTTGTCTTCCCACAAAACTTGCTCACAAGGCATCTAAAAATAACTTTATAGGCAAATCTTCTTCTGAAGAGAGAGGAAGGGCAAAACAAAAGAGCACAGACAGCTTAACCTCTTCATGCCCAAATATCCACACTTGCAGCAAGATATCCAACATCCACATCAGAACAATTTAAACCTTTGGCTCCTTTTCATCAAGAAGCCAAGACCTAGACCCTCTTCTTTATCTCATTTCTTCCAAATTCATCTTTCTACATCTTCACCTCTGCCCTATGCCTTTAGCATCCAGCACACGACCATTCACTCTGTTCCACAAGTTGGATGCTTTCAATCCCAAATGAACGTTTTGGACTCTGCTACAACGTACCTACTAACTGAGGATAACCTGCTTTCACGCACAGCGAGGACAGGTTGTCCTGTCTCCTCAAGCCCTGTGGCTGATAGCAGCACAGGTTACACGCCTGCACGGACAATATGAGCAGAGGTTTATCCAGCAGCTTTCATGTGCTTGATCTTCTCTGCCCTGCTTCTGTTTCCCCAGCAGCAGCTGCTGATTTCCACCCAACTCTGATTTTATGCAGAGGATGTATTCATCCCAGTTCTGTTCAAAGGATGCAAGTTACCTGTGTCCTGGAGTACGTGTGGGAAAATATGATGATGTTCATTGTCACAGGCATACGACAAGTGCGTGATCATTTTCAGTAGTTATTTTGATAGAGTAAATCTATCAAAAGAGTGAAATAGCTAAGTGGATGAAACACAAGCAAAATTTTATCCATTAAGCAATTCTATTAGGTTACCAACCAAAGGGAGTTATTGATTCAAGGAGCACAGCGTGAGTGACGAAATACTTATGAGCATCAAAGACCCACTGCAGTCAATTACTGCTCACAGTCAGGAACTGGAGCTTCACATTAGGAAAGGATGTGTTTTTCCAGCATCAGTGATTTGGTGAAAAACTATGCTGTTGGCACTAAATATGATAGAGCATGTATAAGGACTACAGACAACTGATCATACAGGGACTATTTAAGCTCCTCAACAAACTAATTATCCTGCTAATAATAAGCAAACCAGATGAAAGCACAAAAACACAAACAGACTGCACGTAAGACTTGTTCTCCATGAAGGTTGAACTCATACTTTTTTATACAAAATTCAAAAGAGATCAAGCTTATCCACTTCTTGGACAATCAGTCATGTTTTTCATCGCAAGTTTATCTCCATATTCAATCTGATGAACTTCTACCTTAGTCTAAAGTCAACCAACAACATTAGCAACTGTTACAGCTGAAGTCTCCCTGAGACAGCAGATGGGCAGGTGGGTGACATCTACAAAAAACACACAGTTAAAAGCATAATTACAAGGAGGAACAAAATGACAACTTTCAAAAATAAAGGCCAACTCCTATGGGCAGTGGCAGAGAAGCAGCGTTAGAGGCAAAAGCTATAGCTAAACCTCATTAAGGATCCTAAACTTTCCAAATGACTTCATATTGCCATGCAGACAAGATGTCATTTTTTTAAAGGCTTAGTTTTTAGAGGTAGCTGAAAAAGAGGTGAAGACACTCACACATCTTGTACACCTTTCCTGCCTTTCATCCAGATTGAAGACATGAGCCAGGCCTATTATGTATTAAACTGAAATACAACCACACTTGCAAGTCTCCTGATGCTTGCCCATCATTATGCTTCCACTTGTAGATAAGGCTCAGCTTGTTTCCCCAAAACAAAACTCAGTATCTGCTGAGGGAAAAGCAGAAGATTGCTGGCAGAAGGGAGGCATTTTGCATAACCATTTCCTTTTTTCTGCATTAAACCCCCTCCCTGTATAGCTCCTATGTGGATAGAATTAAATTATTTTTAAAGCTCGTTTTTCTTCCAATAGCATCACCACTGTTTTCCACTAGAAGCAAATGCACATAAACACAAGTTCCACAAGTTCAAGCTGATTTAACAAATCCCCCTGTTCTCTGATCCTATTGTTCCTTGGCGGGGCTGGCTAACATCAGCTTTCACAAGTCAGAAGAAGCTTCCCCCTCCCCATAGCGTGGGATCCACTGGGAGCTTTGGCTTCAAAGCGTGTGTTTTGTATTCTTTTTAATTCTCAAATGCTAAAAATGAATTGGGGAACTAGGACAGCTGCTGGAGGCTGTTGCAAGGCAGTAATTTAGCAGGGTTTATGAAGCCAGGCACCCTGCCTTTTACAGAAAACATTGTATTCCTCAGAGACATTTTAAAATAATAGGATAGGATATAGTACTAGTATTTGCTCATGTAAATTGTTTTTCTTCACCCTTTTTTTATTCTGTTGGCTGATGCAAAGGATTAAAAGTATCAGCGTGTGGAAGTCATGCAGGCAAACCCTCATTTTTACCCAACTTGGATATCGTCAGCCTTCAGTCTGAGAGCTCAGAGACTGAAACCAATGGGTACACTGCAACCGAAACTGCTTGCAACCTAAAATGTCACAAAAAAAGGAGCTAGTTTCTACATTTTATTCCCTGATTGATATTGGGATTGATATTTGATTATTGATATTGGATTCTTTTCTAGCTGTCTGGTTCAGGGCAGGGATTGTAGTGTGGTACGTGTGGATTTTCCAATGTGGATGCGTGTGTGCAACCCTGCAAAGCCAGTCCGTGCCGTCCGGCACAGGTCCAGGCTGTGGATGCGCCCACACAGTTCCGCGTGCACTTCTGTGCAGGTGAGCAGGGACACAACTCATGCTATCACTTAACGCACCTCCTGCATGGCTGCACATAATGTGTATCTGCCGCAGGAGGCTGGATGGGAGTTAATTTTCTGTGCAAACATCTTACTGGAAAAAGAAAGCGCTGGTGTATATGGCCAAGTTGCGCTTTCAGCTTCACCTCCTTGCAGAGCCTCCTCCTTCCACCCCACTGTCCATGACGTCCCAGCAGACTTGCCACAGACCATTTCTATGCCATACCCAAGAGGCAAGAGAGGGCAGGTTGGTCCCAGCACCACCACCTCACTGCTGGGTGCTTTGCTGTGAGTGGTAGTATTGCACAGTTTGTAGTGGCCACCATCTAGCAGCTCTCTTTAAAAAAAAAGAAAGATGCTTAAAGCCAGAGGTGTAAAGGCTCTGGCTTCTCCTAGGGCACAAAAAATGGGATTTTTGACACAATCCATTTTCTGCCCAGTGGAGAGGTGTGAAAGTGCAGAATTACAGACACAACAGATTAGAAAAAACATTATTTTGTTGTGAGCAAAATGTATAATCTGAACCAGCCTGGGTTTAAGAAGATTTGCCACAGTCTAGGCAGAATTCCCACATTCTTCCAGAAGCTCTAGGTTTGGAGCAAAGCTATCCAGCAGTATACCATGGGCTGAATATCCTTACCATCCAGCAGTGTATCATATCCTCAGCTCTGAGTAAGACCCACCAAAGCAATAGGGCAAGGACTTGTCCAAGCCCAGGACACCACCAGTCATGCTCCAGGCCTTTCAAGGCTGCCCACAGAGAAGGCAGCCCTGCAGCTGCGCTTCTGTAAGAGCAGCTTGAGACCTTAGACTGCCAGACAGCCACTGAAACAGAATTTGTCACAGATGCTGCTACTACTATCAAGAAGGTCACTCGTCCCAAGAACATCCAAGACCCAAGATTAATTTTGGGCCATAAAATGCTCTGTCCATATGTCCAGAACAGATCAAATTTGGATTAAAACCAAATTTTTAAGGAACTCCATAAACACTCTTCCCACAGGAGCTGGGTGATCATCAAGAAGACCTGCACAGTCCTTCATTAACCTCCTGACGTGGCTGTTGGTCCCAACTGGTTTGATACTACCTCTTTCCATAAAAGCACATGCTTTCCTGACTGTGTACAACATGCATAATGCATCCCATCATCATGAAAGCATTTCTCACCAGCATGGCGTTTTGGAAGTCTGCAACATGCCAAATCAATTGTCCATCTGTTGGCAATTTTACAACATGTAGAGCATAGACTGCACTTGATTTTCTTCACTACATCACTTACCTATCAATATCCAGAGTCTCTCTTCTCTCAAAACAAGTATTTCATTTTATTAAAAAAGACCAAGGCAACCTATTGATGGTTTGGTACCAATTCCACAGAACAATTCAATATGTGTATGAATTTATACTTCCATTAATCAATACTTATTCATAGATGAAGTGAAGGAATAGCCTTCTGGGCACATATGTTTAGCGTCAATTCATGACTACAAGCTAAATATACCTCCCATGGCTCCAAAAACCTCAAACAAAGAGCTCCTGTTCACTTGAGATGCACAGCCAGGGTCAGGTAAAGGTTATGAGTTATCCCTATCTCAAGGTTACTTACACAGTACATAAACTCCAGGATCAAGTTGCAGAGTCTGCAGCAATTGCTCACTCAAAGTCAATCATCTTCAGTGGAGACCAAGTAAAGCAGAGGCCTTTGGGTCCACCCAGTTTCCAGGAGTGAGCTTTGCTGTTTTATCAACTTTCTGTCTCCAGGGAGCCTCCTTGGATGTCAGGGCTTCTACTGTCAGCCCTGTGAACCAGTTTGAAACAACATGACTATTACAATTTTTTGACATATTTTGGAGTGACTTCAAAATCAACAGAGCAGGAGAAGTGAGGCAAGGTCAGGAAGAGAGGTGTGAGAGGGCCCTGTGAAGGTCTGACCGCCTAGACACAAGACGAGCTGTTATTTCACCTTGAGACGCATCTCTGGCCAAAGGTGCACCAGGACCACAGTTCACAGGACTTCTCTGTGGAGGGCTGCCATCTTATTTAAAAATCAGCAAGCAACCAAGTATGTTCAGCTTATCCTTCACACCCAAAGGCTCAATAGCGAAGAACAATGTTGTCTTACAAAGAACAGCCAGGAAAATGAAGTACCCAAATTCTCTATGATTTTCATGTCTATTAAAAAAGTATTTACCTTAAAAGAAATATATAACCTAATAATCAGGAAAGATAAAACAATGAACCACTGTTATGCCTTAAATTTGTGCATTCAGCGAGGCAAAAACTTCAACTTGCGAGTACATTTTGCAGTTCCTCTTGGAAGCATCCACCAGGATCTCATTTGCTTTAAAGGGATTTCTTCTGAAGAATGGGCATGATTGCACTGCCCATATTCACAGTCCAAGCATCTGATGGGACGATCGCTATTTTGAAGATTATGATCAGCCTTTACATTTAAAAAATTAATTGCTCACTCTCACCAGCAAAGCACATATTTGGAAGAAGGCTTGTTCCCTTCCTGCTGTGGAATTCTCTTAGCAGCACTAAGTCCTGACAAATTTCTAGCCTGTCTCACTGGGGAATTTGCAAGGCTTAGGCCGGTATTATTTGCAAAGTGCTTTGAAACTATTCTATGAAAGCTTTACATAAATACAAAGTATTATTATTGTATTACTTTTCCTAAGCTTTCACCCAGACTGTGGAGCTTTCCACTTCTCACATAAGCATGTCAGAGGGAGAAATCTTTTCTCCCTCACTAAATTGCTTTTAACTTTCTTTCTTGACAAAAACTCATCAGTTTCCGTGTAGCTGTAGGAACTGCCCAACAATGTCCCTGCTGCTCCAGGTGGCCTGAAGCCCCTGGCTGCCTCTGAGCCCCATCCTGATGCTGAGGAGCAGAGCGAGTACAAAGTTCCTGCTAACATGGCGTTTTGTCCCACGGCAGAAAACAAAAGCGCCGAGTCCCCGCGCCAAGTGCTCCACCTGCCAAAAAGCTTTGCACCCCTGGCACGAGCAGCGCTTCCCCGGCAAAGGCCGGAGGAGCTACCGCAGGGCAGGATCAGCTGGCGCTTTTGCCTGCTCCATGTAACACATTTCCCTTTTATTCTTTCCCTCTCCTTTTACAGAGGTAGGTGGGAAAACAAAACACCAATTTTGCATCGACATCAGAAGCCATCAATCATCCTCTAAAAACAGTTGAATAATAGAACAAAAAAGAGAAAGAGAGAGAGAAAAGAGTTGGGGCGTGTCCTTGGGTATGGAAATGCCTGTCCTGGTGAAATATACTGTAAATTAGTCTGAGACAGGGGCATTTGGAGCAAGCAGGGTCCCCAAAGCTCACTTAATATCAACTCCAGAAACATTACACTAATGTATTTTTAAATATGATTTACAGGACGCTCTATCTGAGAGCATCAAGTGGGTAGAGGAAAGTGAAGAGCTGACCTGGCATGAGTAATGTGTTTTGGGTAGGCAGCCACTGCCTCCCTGCTGCAGGATGCCAAGCTGGGTGGGAAAAAAAAATAAAAGCACTTAAAGGGCAACACAGCTCAAAGGTGGGCAACTGCCCCACACACTTTGGAAATGCCTCCCAAGGTACCCAATTTCCTTTGCAAATCAGAGCAGTGGGGATTTAGGCACATGCTTCCCATCACCAAAAGCAATCGGAACATGTAGAAATCTGTATCCCATGGAGTTTAAATGGCTTGAACCCCTCTGCACAGCCTAACCTCAAGGGGCAAAGTCCCAAACCTCTTTTGGGGTGCATGAGGCTGAACCACAGCCACCTCTATGTAGGGATGTAATTGCCCATGTGCCTCCGTGCTCCCTGAAGAACATGGCTCCTCCCCAGGCCAAGTCCTCCTACATACATTGAACTACTCTATTAGGATGAATCTCAGGTGGTTCAAATGGGGAAGCCAAAGCCCATCCACAGGGACAGACTCCTTTAAAAACGCCTCTGTGATGGGCTGAACTCCAGCCATTGGGATGGAGGAGAAATCCTCTCCAAGCAGCAAAAGGGGCTCCTTCCATCAACATTAGCACAGCCTTCTGCATGGAGAGCAAACAAGCTGCTCCCCACAGTGAGAGTCCCGACAACTGATATAGGACTTGTCAGCAGAGCAGTGCAGAGTGAGGGCGTCCAGCCCACTGTCCCCCCATGCTAAGGACAAACAGATGGCTCCAACTGCGCAGGGACGGGTTAAGCATTCGCTTAAGTGTCCGCACGTTAGGAACTGTCCCCTAGCCAGCAAAGCACTTACAACTGTGAAGTAAAGGAGACTCTGGCAAGGGATTGGAATTAAGCATGGTTTGGTGAACTTGGCTATGATGCTGACATTCCATTTTCACCTGCCTAGACTTCTTTTTTTTTAATAGCTCATTTTTTAATTAAAATGTCCTTCAAGAAAGAAAATAAATACTTGCCCAGCTTAATGCTCTGTTTCTAATCTTGGCTGATTAGAGGATAACTGAATAAAATACACACAAATAATACCACTGTAACAATCTCCTATAGCACCATCATGTGATTCTGACAATGTATTTCAAATTATTAACAGTCATTGCAGCTCTATTCATCATCATCTTCAATGTCAAGATACTTCAAGAGGCAAGTGAGCTTTTAATGAGCTCTCAGACCAAAACAGGAAAGGAAAAATATATCCAGTGCACACTACTTTAATGATCACCTAATTCATTCTATTGTATCTGCTGTTATGATTTATGAATTAGGCAGAAAGATCAGAGACATTAGAAAAACACTCATTTATACAATATCCAAAATAAGAAAAATATGCATTTATATATATTGAATATATATACCCGGACATTGTATAACATTGTATCTTCACAGTGGCATCCGTTTTTCCTTATAAACCCATGATGTTCTCACTGCACAAGTCACTACGTAATTATGGATTTGTCATATTGATTTAAACTCCTACAGCCCATGGGTTCGCCTGCTCGCCTTTGTGTTTTATACCAACACAAAGAAAACAGCTCAGAAAGGTGGTTCTTTGGCCCCAGGGTATTAATGAGTTGTTCCCTACGGGCTCTGCCTCTCTCCCTCGCTGACCCCGGCTCACACCCCCTGGGCTGAAATGATTTCCATCTGTCAGCTGCACCAGGGACAAGAGGCACTGGACATTTCACAAATGCAAGTGACCCCTCTAACCCTCTCAGTGTAAGCACTTAAAACTTGCTCTCACTTCGAATTTACCCTGCAGTCATCTCCCATGAATAAAGGGGAACAATTTCCCTTTCACAGCAATGGCTACCTAACTAAAGGTGGATATTCCCTGCAGATGCCTGTTGCAGGGTTTAAGAAGTGATTGGTGATTTCTCAGTGTCCTTCTGGAGACCCTGCAAAGATCCTGGAGCTGCAGTGCAATACCACCTTGGGCTCTCTGTGCCACCACAGCTCAGGAATCCATCGCAGGGAATAAAACAAAGAGCCAAAGTCTTTCTCAACACACATCTGAAATAAAATCTTACTTTTTTAAAGCAAAACCAAAACAGACAGAAGCCTCATGAAGATGCTGGAATATAGAGAATGGATGTGTTGGGTTATACGTTGTATGTGTGCCAGGAGCTGGGTGGAAGGGCAGGGAGCAGCCCCTGCCCTGCAGCCAGGGGCATGCGTGCCGCAGGCTGCACTAGCCCAAAAAGCTGATGCCCCATGCCGGGAAATCTGCCCCCACGTTCACATGACTCACAGAGCGCAAAAGCAGGGGAATGGACGCTGCCTCTGGAGAAACCTTCCTCAGCAGATGACCTTCTGAGACTCCTTATAGCCTACAGTCAAATTTATCATGCCAAGCACCCACACAGGCTCCAGGACCTTCAGCCACTCACACTCAGCATCAGCCCAGCCTTCACCTGGGGATGAGTGTGTAATCTCTTTCCAGGCATTAGCAGAGGTAATGTGAAACATCTGTAGCTTAATTTGAAGCTCTCCCTCTACCAGCTGTGTGCAGAGGGTAATGCTCATATTGTGATGGCAAAGGGGGGACAGGGATCCCAAACCCACCACCACCCTGTAAAGTCTCAGAAGTAGCTACCGAGGGAGAGTGCTCCTGCAGGGAGAAACACGGCTGTTAGCACACACAGAGAGTTACAGCTCGGAGCTGCCCCAGCACACCCTTCCCCCTGACTTCGAGCACTCACTTCTGCGTTTTGTCTCTCTGCTACTTCAGCAACAATTCCAGTCATCTTGGTGCAACCTAAAGCTGACAACATGAATAAGTGAAATTGAGGAACACTTCCATTTGGGAGTAGAATTCATGAGCGCACCCACTCTGGACAGTACTCAGGTAGCTACTGATTCAAGCACAAGCCTTGGAGGGGTAGCCCTTACCTTCTAAGCTGCTCGCTTTATTTAGGGTTGAAATCACAACAGCAAACCTGCACTTTGGAAAGCCTTCGGCCACTAAACACTCAGTCTCCAGAACAGACCATTTAGTTGTCTCAGTCCTTTGTCACAGCAGCACATACTAAAGAACTGGGTATTCAGAGCAAGCAGGTAAACACAGCAGCCAAGAAGACCTACAAAGCCCATCACTGTCACTTTATAAAACAGACTATTGTTTGCCATTACCTCTTTAAGAGAGCTTATCTCTCCAGCTCTAATATCAATTTCCCAATTAGAAAAACTGCTGGACAATTGCATTAACAAATGCTTCTTCATGTCACTGAAGGTCTTGTTGACCACCTGCCCCCAGCTACTATCAGAGGGGCACAAAACCTTCATGACCACCACAGGGACTGGCGTCCCTCCAAGGCAGGTTGTCGTGATTCTCCCACAGTCTGGGTTCTCCCCGAGTGATCTCTGATGTCAGTTTGCAGATGATACATGATGCTTTCTCTCACCCCAAGTCCCCAACCTCTGTCACCACAAATTGAACCCAATTCTTCCTTTACTATGTAAGCCATGTATATCTGTCACATGCTTCTCCAATGGCCTGGACATAACAGCAAGCATCCCTTTGTCTTTACTTTCCAAATGCCAGCTCCAATCATCTCCTTAGAAAGCTTCAAATGGCTTCTTCCTTTCTCACCAAGCACTATAATTCCCCCAAAATTCAGTCCAGCACCTTCATGAATGCAAATATAGTCTTCTCACCAGGAAGAACCTGCCCACCACTCTATTTTGTGGAACTTTCAGGCCTAAAAGTCCACCACAAAGTGCTTTAATTGGGTCATTTTTATCTGTACCCTGCTGCGGTACTTTGCAATGAGAGATAGACAGGTTTCCCACTGCTGTCCGTTTGTTCTGTTCTACTGGGTGTTTTTTCACAGATCTCAGATTCCTTGCTACAAATATTCTCCTCCAACTGAAAGCAGTAAAAGATCAATAAAAATAGGAACTTTGCTGAGGGTGCAGGAATCAAACACCACCTGAAATATCCCTGAAATAATAGGTACATCCAGCAGTTCCAACCCAAAATGGAGATCTCTACATCTGGAGGAAATTGTGTACACTAGTTTGAACATGAACCTTGGGAGAGCACCAAGGCAAATCAGCAGAATTATTCAAAGTGATCAGTGATCATAGTATTGCTCTCAGGTGAAAAATTTGTAAAGATATATTGATGCCTGGAAATCAGCCAGTCAATTCAATGAAAGGAATCTGATCATGCGAAGGGTCACGTGAAATATTGTAACTATCACAGCATCTCTCTGATGGTCAAGCATGGCACGACATAATTCAAGACATGTGAAGTAAATGATAGAAGCAGAACTAATGCCACCATCAGCTGGTTCCTGAGATGGAAAAGGAACCTATGGGGAAATTAAAAACATCCTTCATGTCACTGAAAAAATAGAGTTTCAGCATTGGTTGTGCATTTCACAGGCTGCTCAAAATATCCAATACATCCCTCTCTGCCATCAGATAAAGGAACTCCAGAGCACCTCACCAAATTCAGTGTGATTTTCTTATTGTAAACAGAAACCATCCCCATGAACAGCAGCAGTGAACAAGTGGTTTTGCACTGGGTAGACGTGACACACATGTCCTGCCACCAAGCCTCTGCAGCATGTACATTGATTTTATTTTAAAACAACCCTGGCTAAAGTGGAAGCAGCTGGGAATTGCACTGACAGACACCTATTAACCTACATCACACATGACAGTGACAGACATAGCTCATTTCTACAACCCCCAGAAATGTCAAAAAGGCTATCGATGAGTATGGGCTACCCTCAAGCATGGTGAAAACAAAGTGTGTGTGCATGTGGATGCAAGTAGTCAATGTATTAAAGGAACTGATGACTTTGATTATATGGGACCACAGACAGCAGACCAAAGAGGCAATTCCCAAAAAAAACGGAGATCACCCAGCTTCCTTGGCCATGGCCTCCCTCCTGAAAGTGTGGAAAAAAAATGTGGAGTCTCAAAATATTTAAGAGTTTGATAAAAAGTTTAATGTTTCCCATAGCAATTTATGGATATGAATCATGGGGAAAGAATGCTGCTGACAGGGAAAAAAATCTGAAGCCTTAGTGATGTGGTACTGACATATCTTTTAGATTGAAAGGAAGATGAATGCTGATGCTAGAAATATTAGTGGAGAACAAGCAGACTCTGCTGTCAGAAATCAATAGATACAGACTTATGTACTTTGGTCACATCAGGCAGCAAGATGAAAATAAATGTCAAGAAAGTAATTATGGAAGGGAAAGAGGAGGATCATTGCAGAAGAAAACAAGCAGGCAGGAGATGGAGAGGACAGTCACTGCAAGGTGGGCTGTCGACCACTTGGAGCTGGTGGGAGCTCATGGCAGCACCTAAACGCCACTGCCACAACATCATCCACACATGGAAAAAAGGATTGTGCTTTGCTCAGGTACCACAGCACGGTGATGAGACAACCAGGAAAACAGACAGCAAGGGCTGTGCAGGGACGAAGGGAGAGTAGAGAAAGCAAGCAAGCAAGGTGAAAAGAGGAAAGTTTGCAGTATGCTCTGTATCCACTTAGAGCAAGATTTTGGGGCTTGATCTCATGCAAATTTGTTCTTTGACCATTTTCACAAGTCTGTCATAACCCGTTCCTTTTTACAGCTTTGCAAAAGGGAATGGGGGAGAATCAAAAGATTTTCTTTGGTAGGAGTGGCCCTTCCCCATACCCCTCCTATGTTCCCATCACCACCACGCGCTGATGCCACAGACACAAGGTGACCACTAGCACAAGGCTCTGTGCACCAGAAGGTCTGACCAGGCTATGCAGGATGCCCAGACCTGGGCTGGCCTTCCAAGAAAGTTGTCAAGAGTCTTCACCCAAAACACAGGCAGGGCAGCAACAACACACCCAGTCATCCTCCAGCAGCTTTGCACTCCAGAAGCGGAAAATAAAAAGCCAGGGCAAGTCTTAATCTGAAATAGGATTGCTAGTGGGAGCGAGTTTTATGTGCACATGTGTGTCTATACGCATACGCTTGTCTGTGTGTGTGTGCAGATCCACCTGAGATGTACAACCAGCGTGTGCTCACACGTGCCCAAATAGAGTGATACATGGCACCCAAAGGTCTTACCACTGCGAACAAATGCCACCTGCTTTTCTTCCCTGTCCCTTCCCCTGCCCACTGGCCTCGTACCACCACCGCAGGTCTCTTCACCTTCATTTGAACCTGTCCCTGCTTTTTTCCAGCTCAGCGGCTGCTGCTCTCCTCCCGTATCCTCTGCGGTTGTGGGGACACAGCAGACCCTGCCGCTGCGCAGGGCCACCCTGAGGACAGTGCTCTGCAGTGGGGCTATCACGAAATCACGCCTGCACAAAAGGCAGCAGCTCCTCATAAATTTCCAGAGGTGAAATCTCTGGCACAAGCTCTTAAAACTGTGATTTAAAAGCGTGGTCAAAAGCAGAATGGCAGAGATAGGAACCTAATTCATCCGAGCCAAGTACCACTTCCATGAGTTGCTGCTTCAAAAGGAAAAGGAGCCCATGAACCCCAGCAGCATTTCCAGATCTCTGCTACTTCAAGACCCCTGCTAGGACCAGGTATCTGAGAAGCACCAAGTATGCACTTGCCTAAAATCCACCCTCTTTGGGAGCTCTCAAGCATCAAAACATTTTGACAAGAATCCAAATCTACTTAATGATAAAGGAAAATATGAAGCAATTTGAAAGACTGAGAGTCTAATTAGAAGATGAACACACCGCCGAGTGTTTGAGCTGCTCCCAGAGCTGATGTATCTCAAGCCGGGGGTGATTTCTGCAGCTCCCGTGCAAATCTGAAGATTACTGATAAGAGACTGTATCTGAAATACATTTTTTTTATATCAGCTACTCATACCAGACAAGTCTGAAGAAGTTGACTGTAAGATTCATGTAGTCAAGGTCTATTTTGCTCTTTCCAAATACTTAAGGATTAGCTCTGTGAACACCAAGAATAGTTCTAACCGCTGATAACTTTCTCAAAGGTACACAGCTGAACCTTAATATTCCCATTCTGCACCAAAATGCAAATGAAACTGTCTCTCTCAGGCTGCTGTTCAGTTCTGCATGTTGCTTTGCCCATGAAAACCACCCTGAAATGTTTCAAAAATATAATCAGTTGGGAGACAATGACTCAGATTTCACTGGGATTAATTCTGATTTCCTCTGGCTAGAGTATGAGCAAATAATAACAGTTTCTTAAATTAAGAAAATAATTCAAGGTAAGACTGATCCCTCTCCCAAGCCAGCAGGTCAGGGAGGGGACGCCTCTTTCCACTGGGCCTTTGATCTCTGCTGCTTGACCTTGCTTTTGGCAACCTTGGGAGGTCAGGGAAATTGTTTTCGGAGTCCCACTGCCTATTGATTTTTTTACAAGGGGAGGGATGTTGGCATTGTCATGGTAATGTCAGACCCCTGAAGGCTTGTTAGGTATACCACCCCTCCAAGACATGCACCGTGGAGGGCATGCCTGGCTTCTTCTGAGGCCAACAATCTGCCAATCAGTTCCACCCCATGAAAGCTAAGGTGAACGTGAGGAGACCTCACCACCTGTATTATAATCTGCAGCTGTATTGAAATTTTCCTGGCAGAGCTGAAATTTTAATGTTTAATTTACTTGAACTAATGGGTCACAAAATTCCCATCTACACTGAAAATTCTAATGAACCTTTGGATGGACAGGGAGACCTCCAAGCTTTGATCCTTTTCACTGCTGTATTTTAAAACAAGCAGTTCCTTAAGAAGGTTAAGAAAGCAATAATAAAGAATTTTTAGTGTGTGTACATGATCATTCCATACTGATGCACTTCAGCTTTAATAATATTGTATTAAATTTTATTGTAACCTTGCTGACATTTATTGCAAGGGAAAGTGCGTAAGCTTAACAGCCTTATAAAATACAGTCCAGTAATGTACCTATAAAGCATAATATTTCTATACCAATGATGAGCTATTGCAATTGCATCCAATTTAGTGGCTCATTATTAACGAGTGCAATCACCTTCTCAGTCACATGCTCTGAAACGCAGCATAGTATATTGATGCCATTTCACATTTTACAAGGCAGCTGCTCCAATTTTGCTCAGCGGTACAATGATCTGACAGTGGAAATTCTCTTCTCATTATGAATTAGCTGTAAAACGCACCTGATGATAAAGAGGTAAGTCCTCATGCACATCATCGTGGCTCTAGTATATTCAAAGGAGGGAAATTAGTTTACACTAGCTGAGATCAGGCCCATTAAAGCTGACGCCTCCTTCGACTCCTGTAGATAGCCTCTCGCTAAGAAGTGATACTGTTTGGTAAATTTTTGATAGAAAGAACAATTACTGAAGTCCTTTTATGGACTAAAATGGCTCAACAAAATTGGGTCTCCATATAACCTGTGCAAGTGTCCACAGTTTGCTCCAAAAGCCCTTGGCCACCTTTGGAGTCCAGCTCCCCAGAAGGCTTTTAGGAATCCCACCTGGTGCCCACCTGCACCATTAAGTACCTAAATATTTTAGTAAATCTGAGCTCAGGGGTACATGTGGGAAAAGCTCATCTGGTACCAAAAATTGGACTTTGGTGGAATTTAAGCACCTCCTTTCACAAAGGTACATCTGAAAGTCCCTGCATCCACAACCACTTATTCCTAGAAACCCTTAAAATTCTCAACTGACCTCTCTGTGGTCCCTTCATTTCCTAACAGAAGTTTCCAGGCTTTCCCAGACCTCCCTGTTGTGGAGGACGGAAGACCTGATGAGACCCAGAGATCTGGCAAAGAAATGCTAAACTATCCTTGTAATTGCAATAGAGGTCTCCTAAGCAAGTTCCCTGGATCCTTCCCAAAAGCACTAAGAACAAGGTGATGCTTGAAGTAAGAACAGCCTTTCTTTTTAATGAGGACAAGGACACAAATTTCAGCACAAGCAACAGGCTCGGTTGCCACCTCCAATAAACATGCCTTGCCATTTCCTCAACCCTTACTCAAGAACACTTTCAAAGCTTAGCTCAACACGATGCTTTCATTGTCACAGCTGCAGATTAGCATCATTCAAAGACCAAAACCTGATGTTTCTTGAAAGACACAACGTAACAGGCAGAAGGGGAACTCATCCATACTAGAAATCACCTACTAGCTTTATGACCATGGGATTCCGCATTTCCTTCAGCTGCACTGAGATGAGGCACAACAAAAAGACAATGGGGCAAGACCCTACAAGATGCAAGGGGTGGCCCTGGCATGAACTGAAGTCCAGGGTGTCTGAGGAGCTCTATCACATGACAAAAACTCCAGTGCAGTGAAGTCCTCAAAAGCAGCTGGGGATTTTCTGAGCTGTCAAGGTGACACAGCCTCAAAGCAATTGGTGCTGCTCAGCAGGATGAGACAAACACAGCTGGTACCTGGGGGAGATTAATTCAAAGAGTCATCTTGGCTGGAAGACAGGGAAAGATTTTGAGACACTGTGTATGTGGGGTAAAGAAAATAAGTAGTTCATTTTCTTAGAGCATTAAGCTGTAATGGCTGTCAAGGGGGATTACTGATATTGTTATGCCAGTGTCAGCACATGTTGTAGAACAGCTATATTTTGAATTTCCATACTTGCTTAATTTAATGTTCAGATAATCTGGCAAATGAAACAGGAGCCTCAAAGACTCTTTTTTCCCCTCTTCCTTTAAAAAAAAAAAAAATCATTCTATTAAGAATGTTAAATTCTTGGGAGCAAGAGCTGGCGTACATGGAGGGCACATACTAATCTCATTTATGCTGAGATTTGCTTTCTGTTAAGCAACAGAAAAACAGCTAATCAAGCATAATTCAATAATACATCATCTGCAGATGCAAAGACTCAGAAGATTGGTATGGAGCTTTGCCTCTTTACATGAACTGATGAACTAGGCCAGGTGCATTTAATTGCACATGGGGTGTGGGTGCACACCTAAATAACTCCTCTGATAGCTCCTCCCCAGCTTTGGGCTAGCTGAAATCTGGGACAGCTTCCAGCACACGACTGAACAGCCACCATGCTCCTCTACATGTGTCATGGGTCTGTGGCAGCCAAGGCAGCCCCCTTCCCTCGGTAGAGAGCACTGGCCCAGCTGGCAACGTCCTCACAGCCCAGCGTTGCCAGAGGCACAGCCCACTGCTTGAGGATAACGTCAGGTGGAAGCTTAGATCAGCTGTGACGCTGCCATGCCCTCTGTCACACCAAAGTATTTCCAGATATCCTCACAATAACCTTACGCTCCTCACAGAAAACCACAGATGGAAAAACATGGTCTGCTCAGATGCTGCATGGCTATGGCTGGATCAGCACGTTCTTCCCTATTTCCATGCTCACAGCCACCACACAGCAGGAACTCAGAAGAACTGACCCGTTTGTTTTTGACATGGGTCATACTGTAAGAAAAAAGGCTCCCTGTGTCAACAGCCCAGTCTACCTGCCCCAGCAACCTGGCAAACAGAGCAACACGTTTGGCTCCTACATGCCCTGTAGCTGCTACCGACACCGTACAGGGCAGAGCAGAGTCTCAGCTCTGCTGCAGCTGGTGCAAGGGCAGCATTTCACACTGATGGCAAATCTTGTATCACACTGCACTTACAGAGCCGTCTGGAGGAAAGCAACTTTGTTTTGTGGAGGATTTCAATACTCCTTTTCTTTGTTTTAATCAGATACAAGGCAAAATTTAACGTGGTTAAAATTTGCTACCTAAAAAAACAGAGACATGGCCCAGGGAGAGCTGCTGGGGGCTGGAGCCATGGTCTCATGGAGCCCTGGGCTCCTCGTCAGAGACTCTGTGCTAAGGACTGAGAAAGAGGTTCCTTCAAGCCTCTGAAATCAAAAACATCCTCACTGAACAGAATATATGGCAAACTGGAAAATTCTATCCCCTGAATATTTTTTCAGTGTTCCTACTATGCAACTTCAGAGATCATAAAGTCACAGAATAAGGTAAAAAACTCATGTTTCTAACTAACTTAAAAGGTACCACCTCTTGCCAGTGCTTCCTCTAGATAATATCTGATACATAAGAAAAGAGCCATTTTGGGAGGTTGGAGAGTTTGGAGTGCAAAAATTACCAGTAACAGACAGACAAGCAGAGAGATAGCGTTACACACAAGGACAGAGAGACACGCAGACTGATATGCATATAAACAGGAGAGGCCGAGAGACATTCCTCTTTGTTCTCTGTCCCCTGTTTTGTTATTAAGGCTCTATGCTAATTTCCGTGGAATTACTACAGCACATTTGTAAACACACATGAAATGCAGACAGCTCTCTGCAATCACTGCTGTCTTGGGCTATTAAGTATAATATTTAGCTCAGCCAGATGCCGCCAGAAGTTCGCCAAGCCCATAAAACAAGCTCAATCACATATTTCTGAAAACGAGAATATGAAGCCATTTTGGAAGAGTTTACGTATATGTTTGTGTATTTGTTTCCTTCCATCTGGCAAATTCCTTCCCAAGACAGAAAGCTGAGGCCCAAGGGAGGAAGTTTTTGCATGCAGTCACCTCTAGCATCACTCTCCTGAAACAGGATTGCCATCAGTCCCCCTCAGCCAGAGCATACGTCGCTTCTAACGGCATAGAAGATAAGAGAAGATGCTGTTGCTTTTGATGGCATACAAGGGAAAAAAGGACCCTCTACTGTCTGCAAACCTCCAGGGTGGCTGGTTCCAGCATACTGTAGAGGCAGATCTGCAGGTTTTCACATTGCTAAAATCCCAACATCCAGCCACAGCATGTTTCAAGCCTTTCTCTCCCCTTAAGGCTGTTTGAAGGGGCTCTGCAGAGGAAGGATAACACCACAGGCTCCAGACACACAAATTCACCTGCACGTAGGCACCTTTCCAAACCTGAGCACCTCAGTAAGATGCCCTATGGGGTACAGCCATCACATGTGGAGAGCTTGAGGCTGAGGATATCAGAAAGGCATCACTGGATGCACACTTCTGTCTGCATTTGCTCTGAGGCTCAGGACATCTTCAGCCCTGTGCTGTTGCTTTCTATGTTGAACTGAACCCCAGAGCTTGCATAGTCAGATATCCCACACCAAAACAGGGCAGGAACAGGAAGGTAAAGAACAACCAAATTATTAAATTACTTAAACTACAGCCCTAGAGCATATTTATGTATTGATGCAGAAAGTGTTGCAAAGACCAGAAACCTGTAAAAACACAGGAGGCACCCAAGAAGAGCCATACCAGAAGCAGTCAGTCAGACTGATGGCCAGGGCACAGTCTAGCCTGTACCAGCTCCAGTAATGGCCACCATCAGCACAGACGGCAAGAAATCCACAGGAGAGAGAAGTGAAACAATTCTTTTGAGAAAAAAAGGCCCTTAGCCCCCTGATGCCTGAGCCTGTCACTTGCCCTGACATTACCCACCCCCTCGAGCACTCCCATCACAGCACTCAGTACAGCCACATGCGTTACCTGCACAGCTCCAATCCAAGGATTTTTTCTCACATACAGCAAATTTTAGCTTTTTTAGTAGGTTTTAGTACATTTTTTTAGAAGTCTTACTAAGTTCCACAAACATATAATGAAAATATTTTACAGTTCAGACACCTCCAAGTGGCACAAGACCCTGCTGCAGCCACACATGCTTTAGCTTTGCACTTGGGGTGTGTCCACTGAAGTGCCCCTGTACCCCATGTCTCGCTCAAGGTCCTGAGGGGACACGTCTTTTCCCTGTGCACTGGACCCTGCCTGGTACAATAAAAGGCCCCTTAAGTGCTATGACAATACAAATAATAAGTGTAATGCTCCTAAAAACACAAATAGTAAGGATGTAAGTCCAGCAACAGCAGATGCAAACAATCCAGATGAGCAGTTTTAAAGTTAAGACAGCCATAAAGAAAATGACAACTTTGTCTTAATCCAGAGAGCTTCCTCTCTGCTTCTCACAGCCACGTAGCCAAACCAGTGGCTCCAATATCAAAGAACAAAACCAACCCAATAGGCAAAAAACAAAGCTCTTGGCAGATGAGCCGCACACAGATCACACCAACCGCCTGCTTGCACCCTTAGCGGCTCTCCCTCGCCCAGCCCAGCCGTTTCCCCTTGGTTCTGTCCCAGGGGAAGGATGCAGAGGGGCGCACAGGAACGCACCCCTTCCCGCAGCTGTGAGCATGGCCGAGCGGCCAGGGAGCCGCAGCCCCTCATCCCGTGGCCAGCCATTGTGCAGGGGAGCATCGGGGTGGACCTGGCCAGGGGCCCACGCCGCGCACGCGAGTTCCTCTCGCAAGCTAACCAGAGATTTGGTTGCTAGGTCTCAAGTTTATCCACAAAGCTGTAAGTCTGAGATGCCTGGCCCTGCCCAGAGCCAGAACACATGTTTGTGGGATATACAAACTGCTTGAAATAGAGGCCACAGAGGACCCATTAGAAATTCAATATTAGCTTTGTAAAATTGCTAATAATTAGCTACAGCTCTTTTCTCCATCACAGCAGCTGGTGACATGAAAGTGATTAAGTTTCTAATGAATAGATTAGGGTTACTGAATATATTAAATAACAAGGTTTTTAATCAACTGTTTATTGATTCCAGCAAGACAGTTCTGATGGCAAAAAAACCACTGGGTAGCAGTGGAATTTATTTATAGGCCAGAGTTCTACAACAGAAATAATTAAAAATAGATTATTTTTCACCAAATCTAGAGATTTTTTCCTCTTTAAGGCAGCTCAATATGGATTAAATTAACTGCAAATAATAAATTAAGGGAGAATTGAAAGTTAAATTCAGAGTAGAGAGGTGCTCACAGCTTGGCAAACTTTGTTTTCAGTTGTTGTGGCAAAACCAGCCACATATTTATTGTCTGGTTTTAGCCAAGAGAGACAAAAGGCTGGGCATCTTGGGCAAGTGGTTTCTGAGACACCATCCCTGTTGTGCAGCCTCGTGGGAAGGATCCATAAAGACAACATTTCCAAAGATCATTTGGGGATAGAACAGTGTTAACTAACCAGAAGGCAAACCTTTATTCGCACAAGCTCCTTTATGAGGAAAGAACTAAGTATTTTCCACCACAGTGTGGTACAGGCTCTCCGAGGGTACCAAGTCTGCACTCCTGAGTCAGGGCCTGTGCCCAGCGCCACAAGGAGCCACTTGCCTCTGGCTGGGGCTGTGGAGGGGAGGTCTTGGCTACTGCCAGGGCAGGATAGAAACGCTCTGTGAGCAGGGTCCCATAGCACACTCACAGTGCAGCATCTCCCTGCCCCGTCCCTTTGACCCTCCATGCCAGATGCAGCTGGAGAGCAGGGCCAGGGGCTCCCGCATCCCACGAGGTGCAGGGTAAGGGCTGCAAGATGGGTCTCTGGAGAGCCCACACCTGCTGAGCAGAACCACTGCTGTCCCAAAGCCAGGAGCTCTCCCCTTCCCTGCTCCAGGGGTACTTCCCCACCACTCAAGCCATTAACTAGTGTTTATACGCATTTTCTGCCCTACTATTCCCCTCCTTTCTCCATTCACTGGGTACCACAGGGAGCAGGGCAAATGTGCTCAGAGCACTCCTCTCCCCCTAGGAAATTCCTGTGGAAACAAGCAACAGCCTGGAGCCCTGACCCCCTTTTTTTGATTAAGGCAACAGACCCACCCTGTAGCCTGGTGCTCAGGTTATAGCCAACAAACCTCCATGGAAAAACAGCTTTTCTGCTTGGCTCACTGGGTATCAGGGGTTACATATCGCAAAGCAAAGGATCAGCCAAGGGGTCATTCTCACAGCTGAAAAGACCTCTCCAACCAGCAAGAGCAGCTTCGTTGCTAAAAAGCTGTGAACCTGGCAGTGACATCTCATGTCCCAGCCCTTGTAAACGAAGCTAAGAAACAATTTCTCTCTGCTCATCGGAGATCTTTCCAGTGCTGCTCATCGATCTCCTGAGGCCAGCCAGGAGACAAGCAGCACATTTCACATTCTCTTTAAGCAGTTTCCATTTCTGCTCCTGTCAGCTTCGGAGGACCACGACTGCATCCCTTCATGCAATAGGATCCAGGATGTTCTGCGGTTTTAATTGCCCACAGTGGAAACCAGCCAGAGGAAAAAGAAGAAATGTTTAGGAGCGTTAACTTTTTCCGTGGCTCCAAAGGGCCGAACCGCTTTCTGCCAGTATGTATAGCTACCTAGGGGTCTATTATTTTATTAGGGGATATTTGAAGCGCTCCATGACATAAGCAGATCCATAATATATATATATATATATGGTGTGTGCCTACAAAGCCATTTATAGAACAAATCTTTCTAGCCCTGATAGTTTATAATGTAGAGGACCTTTAGTATGGCATTGAACCAAAGACCAAATCTGCATGTGCTCTTTAAATCAACGTAACACTGAGAAGACATTTTTCTTTGGAGCTCCAAGTGGAAGCAGGATTCCATGGAAGGTTTTGCTCTCAAAATGGCAGCTGTTTGAAGCTGGCATACAGGTTTGGATCTGTATAAGCCATGCCTGTGAAAAAGGTGTTGGTGTGCAGAGGGCTGTTGAGGTAATCAAAGGGCCATGATAAATCAGATTATTGTGTTTGTACACAGTGGTCTATAGGGTTACCACTGCTGCACACGTGACGTGGGTTGGCATACAGAGACAGAGCATGTGAAAACGTGACCTTCACAAGCAACATAACCATGCCATGGGAGTGCTGCAGTCCCCTGTTCTCTCCTGGTTTGTGTGCCTGTCTGCTGCTGTCTTCTTTCCCTCAAGGACATTGGCATGCAGAGGAAAAAACCAGATTGCTGACAATTACCTACTAGACTTTTCTTGTATTGATGTCACAGTTTTAAGATCAGACACCAAGATGTGGATCTGTAATACTAATTTCTATATATGATACCAACACTGCAAATACACATTTATGCAATGTATGTGACAGGTAACCATCTATTTAGTCCTAGACAGTTAGATGCATCTACATCTCAAAGCCCAAACCAAATTTGATCAATTTTTTTTCTTTTTTTTCATTCTGCTAAGTCTCACTATCTTAGCTCTTAAAGACGGGAGGGGTGACAACCAAACACGTGCCACATCCCAGCTCAAGTGAACATACCCATAGCACCTGCACCTTGGGACAGTCTTAGAGACTCCCTTGCTGCAGCTCTTCAGCTCAGTGCTCCTTCCAAGACTGGCCTGTGCATACATAAAAAAATCTAAAAACCATAATGCTCTGAGGACCAGTCACTTAAGTCTCTATTCACCTGCTAGACACATCTCTTGTGTTTGGTGATGTTGGTTAAATTCAAAGAAAAGTCCCACTGCAGAAATCAACAGCAGCCAGAACCTTCTTTTTTTACACATGAAAGACTTTTAAGGCAGTTTGGAGTCTTCCTAGGTTTTTGTTGATCATGCCCTTCTGAGCAGGATACCTGGTGAAGAAACAGTTCGATTTTTTTCCCCAACCCCAGCCAGCTGCCACTCAAGCACACACACCTTGTAAGCAAAGGCAGCTTTTTTTCCCAGACAATTAACTCTGACACACCTGACCCCTGGATGGTGGAGATACCCCACAGAGACATGATGCAGTTTGACATACAGGAGTTCACACTCACAGCCATGTATCAAACCAGAATCCCATCTTCAAAGCTGTTTGCGTTTACTACCAAGCCAACAGGGTCTGCTCCAGGCTGGCTTCTCATTTAAAGGGATGATGACTCAGTCGTATGGTTACATGTTTTCTTTAACTTACTTTTTTATTTCTTTAACTTACATTTAACTGTAGTTCAGTTCAGCATGTTGTCTCACTATGTCTATATGGTGATTCTCCTTAGTATCCCAGGTACAAATCAGCAGTCTCTGCAGCCATCCACACACACCTCATCAGGACAGTTTAATTGTCCCTGAAGCTCTAATTCAGCAAAGTCTTCCTGCTTTTATGACACCAAAAGTTTCAGCGGGCTACACTTTGGGAGGAAGGGGCAAAGTCTGGAGCATGGTCCTGCTAACAGGGACTCCCTGGCTTTTGCTCCAATCCTAGATACACCCAGGACAGGGGAATCTAGAGAGGTGATTTAGAGCATGCTTTCCATACCATGACTGAAGAGCACTCTTAGCTGAACTGCAGTTAACATTTAAGTGTGGAGAGCAGAAAAACTTCAACAGAAAATAGAACAAACCCCAGAGGAGGAAGCAGCATCTCCCCCATGTACCAGGACTGCTGCAGGAAACAAGCCCCATTTGGCATCACAAGTCCCAGTTGGCATTAGCAGCACCATGAAACAAATGAAGATGCCTTTGAGGCATCCTTTTCCATCACAGCATCAGCCTTTTTTTTTTTTCTCTCAATCCCAGATGCAAACCAGCTGAACAGCACTGCAGTGAAAGCACTAACAGAAGCAGCATTTCATTTGTGCTTTCCTCCCAAGCCCTGAAAGTTGGGTCTTTTTTACGATAAAATTAAGAATGCTGCTTCAGAGTCATTATCCCTATAGCTTACACTTCTCCCAGTGTGTAGGAAGTGCCACAGGTAAAGAAACATGTATCTTCCTAGTCTTTCTCTTTAAATATGTTTTTAACTTGTTACTATGCTAACTGGCCAGAGGAAAGCCAGGCTTACAGGCATAATTTAGTGAGTGACATAATTGTGCGAGCATGGAGACGGACGCAGAACATTCAAGAGGGAAGGGGAACATGGGCAAGGGCAATGAAAAAGAGGGCTTGGGCTCTCCTGTGGTTGCATCCCAACGACAGCAATTCCTTCTCCTCCAAGCCTTACAAGACCAGATAACAAGACCCATGACATTCTCGAGACATGTGTCAACCAGAAGTGCATCATTAATCTCCACACTTTTCACCTAAAGCACACTGCGTGGGGGCAAGTCTTTGCCCTTGAGTCATGCTGATCATCTTGAAAACACACCTGCACACACCCTGCTCCCTCAGCACTGCGGTTTGAGAGCTGGGAGGCAACGTGGTGGGCTGAGGAAAGCCGTGTGCCCCCAGGCACTCAGCTCACCAGCCACTCCTGCAGAAATCCTCTCTGCCCCTTATCATCTGCAAATTCACACTCCAAGCTTAGTTTATCTCCTGCTAGTGGGGCTGGTATCCAGAACACACTGGCAGAAACATACGGCTTCTTGAGCTAAGCAGCCATCTGGGAGAGCCTTGTTTCCAAGAGGTGACTGGAAATCCAGCAGCGTGGAGCACCAGGAGAGGTATGTGGTGACTGGACCTTATGTCTGGAAGGAGTGCTCAGTGTATTTCTACAAGATCCAACCATGCTGGCAGCTGGCTACACCTTGCTGTTCAGCCCCTAAACTGCTAGCTGTATAGGGCTGTACCGGAGGAGACAGGGTGCATCCTGACACAAGGGCACATGAACTATGGATTCAATCTCTTGAGGTTGTGGGGTCACTCCTGGAAGCCAGTAAGCTCAGCAGGATGAGGTTAGATGGCAAAGATGCACCACAGGAATCATCACAAAAACCCTTTCCAACTCATTAGCCTCCCCCCTTCCTTTCTTTCACCACTCCAGTTTGACAAGTCCCTGGAAAGAACAAGGTCAAAGATGAAAAAAAGTAGCAAATACTTCCAGGGAGACACTGCAGAGAGACAGACCACTAAGACCAATCTGCAGAGAGACAGACCACAGAGCAGAAAGACCACTAAGACCAATTCCATCCTGGGTGTGTTTTCACTATCTGGAGCAGCATTCACTCAAATACACTCCTTGCAGGGAATACCCCACCACCTTCAAACTCAAATTACAATTTATAATGCTGAAACTACAGGAAAATATAGTGCCAAAGATCTTCACAGAAGATAAGCATCACTGGGCTGCCCTAGGATAATCTCCCGCTCTGCTTTTTTCCTCCCATCTCTGCAGTAACTGCAAGGTACCAAACATTCATCCACAGGCACATCCCACCATGGATCCACCCAGGTGCCCCTCCTCGCTCCCAGGAGATGTGATTGCACGAGCCAAGAAGGGGTGCTCAAGGCTGCCCTTATCACACTTCATCTGCATGAGTTCCAGAGAGCCTCTGGGAATTTGAGATTTGTCGGCATTTCCCATCTCACATTTCCTACTGGAAATCCCTCCAGCTGGTGAGATGCTGTAATAGGTACTATTTAGCAAGCTAATGAAATCCATATGTAATTGTCAGAAAGATAATTGACACATTAGGACTCAGAGATTTGCATCTGGCCTTTGCAGTTTATGTCTCATGGCACGGCAGCTGCAGGGATGGCAAACAGGTAGCATTTAACAGTGCTGTATGTGTGTCATCTTTTCTCCCCAGATGAAAAGTTCTACCTGCCTAAAAGGCTGATTTGATGTGGCACAGAGGAGGCCACTCATCTCTGCTCCCTTAATGATACTACACTGTTGCTTTTTGTCTTCCTTTCTGGAACATTTCCACTAGGAAAATGCTTGCAAGGAGCACACTACCAACGCACTGTACTACTACTATTACATGGAGATTAATCAAACTGAAGTGAGGACGGACAGGCAGACTGACACAAACTCAACTGTTCATGTCATCACTGAATGTAGCCTGCCCTGCCTGCTGTTTGGTTAGTCTTGGGTAAACAGCCAAGTTGGACCTCAAATTTTAACACTGATGAAGTTGGGTGGAGGCAGACCCTCCCTTTATCATTTACACCTGCAACTTAAGTTTGGACAATCCTAAGTACTTTTATCACCTGCAAAATCTGTCACTTCACCATACACTTTGGCCATAGGGGAATCCATTAGTGACCTTTCTCTACCAGGAAAACCAACTGATTATTTGTACCTTTAGCCAGATACAAGCTCACAGAAGGACACGCCTTCATCTCCTACCATAATTCAGCGTAAGAGCCTTTGATGAGAAAACTCGACAAAAGCTTTTTTGGAAATCCAAGTACACTCTGCAGTCTGGATTGAGCTTGTGGTGGAAAATGGCCAAAAATGCAAATTCTATGCAATCATCTAAAGTACATTTTCCACAGGTTAAGCATGAACGTCCCTTGGTAGAGGGGAAGCCAAACCTACCACATGGATCTTTACATCCAAGGCTCACAGTTCAGGCCAAGGTATGACTTTAAAGGAGATCCTCTGATTTTCTGTAGAAGCTTCGCAATGTGTGAATGCGTATCCAGACAACCACAACACTTTTGGGCTAGGATGCCATCTGGAAATCATTATAAAGCACAGACTTGCTCATGGGATTTCATGTACTTCCCACCCGACATGGGAACAGCCTGTTCCTCATTGTTCAGCTGCTTCTGTTCCTCGACATATCAACTATAGACAGGAGAGACAGAGCAAGTGCCTCCATGCTGTGAGCTGCCTCTTTTCTTCCTGCCCTTTTAAATCACTCCTTCATCCCCAGTTTCCAGTACAGCAATGCTCCCCATTGGCATTTTGCAAGGGCCATCCCTCCTGCTGGCGCAGAGCGGTGCTCCACTCCCTAGCATGCACAGCTCTCTGCAATCAGGGCAGTTAGCAAAACTCTTGGCCAGGGCCTGGAACCAACTGGAATAGGGAGTTTGGGTTTTTCAGATCTTTTCGTCACTGGTTTGTTGGGCCTTTTTTTCTTTTAAACATGTTTTGCTAAGCACAGAACAATGCGGGAATAGTACAGAATATAAACTTCTTTCTTTTTATAATTAATTTCACAAATTAAACCAGATCCACAGCTTTCCTGGGCTACCTCAGGGACCCTCAGCAGTGTTTCATATGTTCATATTTCAACCTCTTTTCTGTCTGCATTTTATGCTTTCTTCCTCCAAAAATTTTGAACTCCTTCTCCCCTCTCTTCCCTGCTTTTAGAGAGATTTTTACAGGCATTGAGAGGCTCCAGATAAAACACAAAGAGCCCAATTCTCCTTTGCTACACAGGTTTTGCAGTCACTTCCACTACTGAAAAGCAAAATAAAATGTCACCAAGAACATTTCTGATATACATTCAACTTTCTGCTAACTAAAGGAAACTAAAAAAATGCTACTCTGCTGCATATTCTGACTAGTTCTGATTTGATTGTACATCTCGAAGGTGGCAAAGCAGCGGGCAATACATGTTCAAACAGCTTTGATAACTATCACCTCCCAGTCCTGCACTGCAGAAGGGAAGTCTGACAAAGAAGGAACATCTGGATGTAGCCAGAGCAGTTTGTGCGTATTTACCGAACTAGTTTATTTACCATCTAATTGTTTCCAAGCAGTTTCATGTTTTTAATGTTGTGTCAAGAGCAAAGGCAGAGCACTCAACATGTTTAATAACCAACTTAAAGCCCCAGTATAAGGAGTCACGCAATGGCGTGAGAAATAACGCTGCTCTCTAAAATTTCAACCAAGCAGAAAATACCTCCAAAGAGCTTTCTGCAAAGGGGTAGATGGGTAAAAAGCTTGAAAACAGAGACAAATGACCAGAAAACTGAGGGCCAATGAAAGGAAGCTAAATTATGTTTTTAAGAACTCATCATTATTTAACTAAATTCATTATTATGTTTTCATGAAGGAGGGCCCAGCTTGTGCATGAACAATGGTGGAAGTGACAGCTCAGCCCCATACACCACACAGTCGTAGTCAACTTGCGGTCAGGATGGGCTGATGCATTGACTGACGGATTGATGGTGGGGCTGCTGAGCTGCTGGTCCTGGAGCAAACACTCCAAACTTGCTAAAATCAGCAACACTTCAACATTTTTTCATTGACAGCCAATGTGTTGCAAACGAAGGAGAAAAAAAAAAAACAAACCACATTGTTTTTATTGCCTCTTGAATGTCAGCTGGCATACTCTGCCTTGGGATAATATATCCTAATTATATAGCTAGCCTTCCAAACACACTCTTCAAGTCTGCCGCATGTGGCATTTACAGTTGCTGTAATAATACAACAGACAGCCAAGAAGCATAGCATAAGCACACCTCTGACCTGCAAGTGACCCACTAATTAGTGGATGCACAAGGTTAACGAACGGAGCACTTCATACAGGGAGGCATGTTAGTAGTGTGAACTCCAACCTCAGTAAACTGGGAAATCTATTCCAGGAGGTGTTTACACATTCATTAGTGGCATTGGCGAAACAAAACACAACAGAAAAGCCCCTTCCTATTAATATTATGCTCAAAATAAAATGAGAGGTCTCTTTTTTCTGCACGCAACAATTATTGCAGAGGTTGAATCGTAACTATGGAATTAGGCACTGTATTTAGAAACTCCAGGCAATTAGTTCCTGGTTGGAACCTTTGCCAGGGTTTGTCTACCACCACTACCAAGTCACAAATGAGTTTTATCCTTGCTGGCAGTTTTATCCTTTGGTTGGTAGTAGAATGGTTCTGGATGCTTGACATCACAACTGGATTAGTACTTCCAGGGAGCTGGAAGGACTGGGACCTGGGTTCAGAGGGTACATCTGGCCCAACACAAGGGTGCAAGACTTGGACAGCCCCAAGCTCTCCACTGGGGCAAGCAGAGCCATGGTGCTTGCCACAGGGTGGGCTGGAGCATCCCCTGGAGCCAGGAGGCTGCATTTCCAGCCTTGCTCTTCCTCTCCTCCCAGACGGAAACTTATACCACAATAATGCAGAAAAGGAGCACATCTAACTTCTCCCCAGTGCTGACGGGTAGACAGCTAGGACTTAGGGTCAACTCCAGTCAAACAAACAGCTGTAACCCAAGCCACCAAACCAGGAGCTTCAGTGTAAATGGGATCAGATTTCCCTGTTCATGTGTCAGGTGCTCGTATTGGGACAGAAGGGGAAGGTTGCTGGTGTCTCCAGTCAGATATATCAAAGCAGCTCCCAGCTCCGTAGTTTTAAGGGCAAATCACTATCAGGATTATTACTACAAAGTGCTGATCCCAGTCTCTACCACACAACGACACAAGCATGTCCCAAAACGTACTCAATCCTCAGTTAAACCTCCTAAGGCACAATCTAGACCTGACAAGAAATACAACAGGCAAAAACTGCAGAGAAACTGATGGAAGCACAGGCATTGCAGGGAGGACCCAGGGCTGTGCGATCACAGAAGTGCACATAGGTGATGGATGGAGCACGAGCAGTTTGTTATTAAAAAAATGGAAACAGTTATTTTTGTCAAGAGTAATTTTGGTGGGAAAGCCCTTTCTTGACAGAACACCAAAAATCTGGAAGCTATTTTTATTTTTTCTTTTAAAGAAGAATAATCTAAACACTTCCAGCTCAATCAAAACAACCTCAGTGGGCTCTACGGATCTCCCATATTGGAAAGGGAGTGTCAGCTCTGTTGACAAAACGGATAAGCTTTAAGTTCTGCTCATATTTTTCCTATGGAAACACATTTCTTGGGCAGCCCATCACTCCCAGGGCTGTCTCGGTGCCACTGCAGTGACGCAGACCAGGCAGGGACCAGTGCCACATGTCTTCCACCTGGAAGTACCGGCTAAAACCTGCATGCTCCATCACCCCCACAGCAAAGACACAGAGGACCCAGAGGGGAGGATTTCATGTCACATCTCCCACTCAAGAATCCTCTCTTCTCTGGACAACACTGAATTCTTGAGGCAGAGAAAAAGAAAAGTCTGATTTTCCTGGGAAACTCATGGGCTCCATCCGATAAGTTGATCTCTCTCTGTTGCTGCCAAAGTAAGGAAAGACTTCCCATATTTGCCTCCTGCTTTAATGGAGGTGAAGAGCAGAGCACTGCATTTCAGACAGGTATTTTTCAGCTACTTTAGGGAGCAAAGATTTCCTTTGATCCTTAGTCCAAGCTGGGATTTTCAACAAAGTTTCTCCCTCCGAGTTACTTGTGGTGAACATAATTCCCCTCCAGCTAATGCCCATATGGGAAGCAGCCCTCCGAACAGGCCCACTCCTGGAAGGAATGGTCCACAAGGGAGTTTCCACATCATCCCCAGCCCAACTAAGCAATGTGAAAAGCCAAAAGAAAAGCAACGGTAGGAATTTGTTTATCAGCAAAGAAAACAAGTAGCCAGAGGCCAAGAAAAAATGACATCAGAGCAGTGGAGAAGAAGAGGTGACTGTCAGTGACCACTGATTTCGAACAAGGATAACACAGCAGGGTGGTTCTTCCTGGAGAGGTTGGAGTTCAGCTGCTGGTAACCAGCTTATTCACTCCACTCCAGCCTAGAAGGCACAAAGCAGCCTCAAAAAAAAAAAAAAAGGCAGCACAAGCTTTTCCCCCCCTGTTGAAAGATGAGGGGATTTTTGCTCTAATCCCTAAACAAACACATTTAATGCCATTAAACACTTGCTGGCATTACTGAAACATATCATTCTCATGCTGCTGCATGCAGAGCACAGGCTGGATTGCAGAGAGCCGAGCTCCTGTGATCATGTTGCACTCACAACCTGCCCCCGTGGAAAAAAACAACTCCTTTGTCACCATTCACTAGGAATAGAAGGAAAGTGGTGAGTCAACTTCAGGGAAATTAATATTTTTGAAGATTTTATGGATCAATATCTGTAATTAATTTGAAAGAACCAGTGCAAATCTCAAAACAAACCAGTTCTCTCCTTTCTCTTCTTGCGCTACAGTCGTTCTTTATCCCAGTTTACCTCTACTCTTCTTACCACAATTAGCACAGCTCAGAGAGAAGCATCTCTTCTCTTGCAAAGTAACAGGGTAGGGGAATCAAAGAGAAAAGAAAGATGACAGCCAGGCAGGGTATTTCCCAGCTTCTGACACTCCAATACAAAAAGTTTTCTCCCTTCCATCTTAAACCTGGAGAAGACACAAAAAACCAAAATCTCTACAAGGTTGCACAAACCAACATCAGCTGAATTGAGCAGATGTTAATATTTTTTTCAACTGAAACCAAACCAGTTTGTTCCTTCTTTTTCCTCTATTTTTTAAATAAGGAGACAGTTTACCCTGACCTTTCCTTTATTGCAGATTACTGATAATTCCAAAGCAACAGAGCATTTGTATGAAAAGTGACTGCTGGAGCTGGGAGTATTTAATTCTGTAGAATTATAAAAGTCAAATTAGCTCTTAAAATGATCCCTTTCTCATTAAGGGCTATTTGAAAAACTGGATTTCTCAAGACTAACATTTCTCAGACATTCCTGACCAGCTCCTTTCTAGATTACACGGATAGAGATGATTATGTGGTTAGGAATTCAACTCGCCAATATGATGAGTTGGACAGGGGTGGCCCAGCTCCAGCATGTACTCAGAGCCTGCTACCACCTGATTGCTGCTCTGTGGCCCTAGGGCAAGATGAGCTCTGCAGATGCTCATCCTTTGCCCATCACTGTGGTAGGTCTTTTCCAGGCTCCAGGTAAACCAGTTAATATTCACAGCATTAAATGCTTAAAAAAATATATATATATAAAAAAAGAATTTGGAAAGGATCTAAAATCACATTTTTCTAGGCTTAATACAGTGCCTCTGCACAAAGGGCATCTTCCACCCCAACTCTTCCCTTTACACCTTTCTCTGAAGCACATGGCTGCACTGAGACAGGGGTATGGATCCAGCTGGGCAATTCCTGTCTTCCCATGAAGCATTACAGGACAAACAGTGCAGTGGAGCTGGCCCCTCCATGGAAGCAGTAGTAAGGAGAACATGATCACCCTAGTTCATGAAGACTGCCCTCAACTCACACCCTCCTCCTGCTGCAGTCTTCCATCCTCACCAGACACCACCTCTAGCTGCTCATCAGCCACTCTCCCTGGTTTCAACAGTACAACCAGTATAAACAGCAATTCTTTCCTGGTCAGACTTGCTTGGACTGGGACAGGTTAGAGAGCAATCACCACAGCAGCTTTGCTGGTGGACTCGGGGGAAAAAGGTGGACAAACATCTGGAAAAAATAACCCCTACAGCCAGCACAGCTGCAGCCTGAGGTCAAGTCCCCAGTCTCATAAATACCCCTCTGGTTTAGGGCATTGACACTCTTTTCAGATAGATTCTGGCTCTGTCTTCTGAACCAGCAACTTTTTACTGCTCTGCCTCAGGCTCCCAGGCTCTCACAGGGACTCTCAATGACCAAAGGAGACACCAGCACCTTACAGTCCTCAGCTCCTGCAACCCAGGCAGCTTCAAGCACAGAGCAAGTGCTACAGCAAAATAATACACCCAGCTTCAACACACAGAGCTGCCACTGAGCCTGTGGCATCGCCGCAATACTTGAGCAAAATAAAGCTGCAACCATCCCTTTAAAAGAGGAAGAAATTGGCTTCGTAGGACTATAATGATGATGAGGAGTTTAAATGTAACCACAAATATAAAACTTTAAAACTCTCATAAACAGATCTGAAAGAGAGCCAGAGCAACTGGTGCAAATGTGAGCTACTCCAGTACAAAGTAATAACAAAGACACAACTATAAACCTGGGCAAGAGGGAAGAAGGAGAATCAACAAAGAGTTTTCCTTTGTGTGTCAAGGAACCAGCTTGAAAATAGGACATTTTATAAGCAGGGCAAGACTGGTTTTATTTTTAATTTTATTTTATTTTTTACACTCCTGGTTAATTGGTGAGCACAGCCAGAACACAGACACATGCCAAATGCAGATGTGTCAGCCCAAAGAGATTCTTCAGATGGCCACAAGCCAGGTAAACATTTGACCAAAAAAGCCCACCTAATTTTAGTGGGCTGAAGTCTGGAAAAGTGATTAACTACAGAAAGGCCCGTGTGTTGCTTTGTACCTGGGGAATGCTGGAGCAAAGCAAAGGCTCTCAGGCCCTAATTAAGAAACTGCCTTTTCACTCGACGGAAAGCCGGAGTGCTGTGAAATGAAGGAAGCTGGTGCTTTTCCAACAGTGCTCATAAAGCTGTCAATAAGTTGAGAAAGTGGCCTTGATGGTGTGAAAAGCCATCTCCAAAAAAAAAAGAAAAAAATTCTTTGCTGTTCAATAAGGCCTAACAAATCATCTAGGATCATATAAATGGCAAATTTAACAGCAAATTAGTAGTGTTTATGAAATCTAGACAGCCAGCTAGGAAAAACAAAAAAAATCAAGAACAGGCAATTATGAAATCAGATTTGGTGGAATTTTTTATATTTTCTTCCCCCATCCTGGGCCTTTCTATTGTTGCTGAAGACAGCAGGGGATTGTCGTTTTTGAAGCACAATATTCCTTTTGGGAGCATGATGCCAACAGCAAATACACAGCAGGCATGGCACCCTGCAGGCGAACAGGGGCACGTTACCATCCAAGGGATCCCACCATGGGGACCATCCTCTGGCAGGATATGGTTTTGCCGGGCTTCCTGCAGATTCACAGCACAGTGTAGACCTGGCTTCCAGATGTAGCTCTTGCAGCTGTGAGAAAAGTCCATCACCTTATCTTTACAGACTCCAGAGCTTCCAGAGGACTAAAATGGCTACTTCTCTTCATAAAATTAATGGCGTGCTTTTTATGGGTTTCAGCTACAGCTGGGAGCCTGATTCTGCTTAGAAGGGACTGTTAATACAATTACCAGGCTGGTTTTACACTGTAAATTCTCAGTTGTTTTCTTTGCACTGTTTAGGAGTTTCTCATTTAGGCATGCCCTGGAAATCAGGTAGGGTTGTTACTGCAGCTGTACTGAAGGCTATGCTGGCACTTGCTTTATAAAAAACATATTTTCAAGGTTTATAATGGCAATAAAAGTTTTCCCTTCTTGCCGAAACTTGGCATTGACACTTTAGCAGAGCTCCGGAGAACATTTTTTGGAAAATTTTGAAGAAAATATGCACACACGGCATGCATTTTTCAGGCCCAGAGGCTTTAGAGGGCAGACAGGACCAGTGTTTTTTAAATGAGATGCAGGGGCATTTCTACAGCATCTGCAGCATGGTATGAGTTACCCTCTAAACTTCATGCAAGCTCAAAATGTACTTTAATCTCTTGTCTTTCATTAGGAAGTGGTACCACATTAACTTAATTGCAGGCTGATAAACCTCCTGATGTGAATACAGTTATAAATGTTTATTTTTAGGTATTTTATAATCAGTGGAGTTACCCCCTTATGGGGAAAATCAGCTGTACTGTGTAAGCCCTTACACTACTATAATTATGCCAACGCAGTTCTGAATGTGCAGTTATAAAAAAGCCCAACAATTCTGTCCAATGTGGCTATATCAAATATTAGCCAGACTTCATCAAATGAGCAATGAAGGGGAAGAGGAAACACAGCTCAATTTAAGCATATTTATTTACCACTAGAAAAGCAGTCAGGAAACAGTCTTCCCTTCTCAGAAAGGTTTGACATTGCCACATAAGATCAGATGAAAAGTTAGTTTCAAAAATCTTCAGGTGCTGAAAGACAAGAAGAGGGGAAACTTTGTTGGATGAATGAAAAGATCGGAGGATGTTTTGGTTTGGTTTTATCTGTATTGTTTGTTTTTAGGAAAGATGCAGCTTTCAGCCAAAACCAGCCAAAATCTATTTCAGAAGATGTTGACTCGGGCCATTTAGGAAAGTAATGAAACGCAGGAGAAAAGTCATTGCAAGGATAAATCCTGGTTAAAAGCTAAGAAACTGGGAATGGTCAGATCTTGCAAGGGAGCAAGGTCAGCATGGGAGCCCTGGAGAGATCTGTGCCATTAAAAATGCATGTTCATAAGTGACCTGGAAAAGGGCATGAGCGGTGAGGTGAGAAAGTTTGCTGACAATACTAATTTTGAGAGCATCGCGATGAACTACAAAACAATTTTATGATACAATGACAGGTAATAAAATGGCAGATGAAATTCAATGCAGATAAATGTAAAGAGACTCACCCAGGAAAAAAACAATCTCAACTTCCTACATAAAATCATGGGCTCTAAGCTGACCATAACCACACAGGAGTAATAGCCTGAGGTATTGCCACAGCCACTTGGTTTACAGATGGATCCGGGAAACATCAGCTCATTGCTCAGCAGTAATTAAAAATCCATTATTAGAAATTATTAGGAGTAAAGAACAAGCCAGAGAATATAATTATGTCACTGTATAAATCTGTGCTTCACCTGAAGCCTGATCACCACATGTTGTTGTTGCCTCAACTCAAAAAGAATATTGTAGCATTGCAAAAGTCAACAAGGCTGGTCAGCACTAACTACAGCTCCCAGATGTAAGGGTCAAGCAAGCCAGGGCTCTCCAGCCTAGAAAAGACTTGACTCTTAGAAGGTGTTATGGACGCTCTCAAACAAACAACAAGTAAAAATTTATTATCAGCACAGTTAACTGGCACTTCACAAACATTCAACAGCAGATTTGAATACCCATGAGAGAACAGAACTATCACCACTTGTTGGGTTTAACGACAACCCAAAACGCTCTATCACTCGCCTAACAAATGAGGGCTCTCAGCCTCAAGAAACTACTCAGGGCAGCGTCCCAACCCATAGGAACCTCAAGGAGTTTCCCTGGGCTGCGTCCCAACCCAAAGGGAGAATCCTTGACCACAGCATACTATTCCAGGTGGGGACTAGCTGAAAATGGTTCCCCCAAGGGATTCCTTTTATACCCAGCCAAATCTGATCTGTGGTCAATAAGAGCTCCCATTAGCCAAAGGCCCCAGGTATCATAAAGCCCTGAGAACAAGGGCATGGAAAAAGGAAATCAATAGCCACTATACTTCGGCAGCCAAGAAGCCCTGTTTTCAACGGGCGGGTGCACCTGCCACAGAAGGAAAGGACACAAGCTATGAAACCACAAGTGACATGGAGAGGAGGATACTGTTTGCTCCCTCTTCTAATACAAGAATTCAGAAAGACCATCAGATGATGCTATTGGGAGCCAGGCTCCAATCCAGTAAAGTAGATGACTCTCTACCCTGAATATATTAGCTCTCACTGCCAAAAGAGGTGGTGGATGTTAAAGGTTTGCCTAGATTCAAGAGAAAATGAGACAAGTACATGGAAGAAAAAAGTCTACTAAGTGCTACTGAATGCATAAAAATACACATTTATCACTGGCCAACTCCCGAGTTGAAAACTCTTGAAAATGTTGAGTGCTGTGAGAAGTTATCATGCATGTCTGCCCCATTATCACTCTTCCTGATGCCCAAAATTCTGGCCACTGCTGTAGTCTGGTATTGAGCAAACTGTAGCCATCACCTGTCCCAACATGGCCATTCTTAGCTTCTTTTCCCCTACTTTAGAATTTGTTATTTGCAGACTAAGAAGCTCTCTCACACAGGCAGTTTTACTCTCAAACAGCATTTTATAAAGGAAAAAAGGTTCAGTAGAAACCAAAGTCAGCGCAGTGTGGTAACCTGCTTGGAGGCACCCACCATCAGCAAGCACTGTGATCTCCCACTGCCTCCCCACTGGCAGCATCACAGGATGGGACTTATATCCAGGATCAGCAGGCAAGAAACAATCCCCCGCACCCTTACTTTCTTAACCAATTATGGAGTAGACAATTTCCCAAATACTAAGATTTGTAGGACATTTTAAACTTCAGGGCAGAGATTGGCATAACAGATCTATAATCACCAACACAGTGTCAGATCTCACTGCATCAAGTACTGTCCAGGACACCGATACCAAATGGTGGTGAAGAGCCGGACAGCCAGCCTTCAGCGCCGGCTTTAAGGAGCCACTGCTGAGCAAGACATGAGGAGATGAGAGCAGAGGGCTCTGTATGGCAACAAGCAGGAGCTATCTCTGCTCCTTTCCCTTCCAACATATTTCCTTAGTGTGATTTTCCTTCTCATTTACCTCAATCAATCTCTTCTCATTTCCAGCTCAAAACCAATTCTGTAGGGATTCATTACAGTCGTTGTTATTTTCTGTGTGTAAGTTAATTAGCCATCACTTTCCACCTCTTCTTCTTAGAGCAGATTGGAACAACCACTCTTTTAAGTCTACCTTCACCCCTGCCGTAGCCAACCTGCTCAGAGAAGACCCAGACAGTCTAGCAGGGATTAAGAATGGACCCTGAAAAGCCCTTGACATGGTATTTTTAGGATCAAGGCCCCTACAACAAGGGTACACTGCCATTGTGTGTCTGTTGATAAATTTATAAGCTTGGGCTTAAATTAGAGTATGACAGCATTTGACAGCACTGATCTGGAACAGGGAATAAGGTAGGTATGATCTCCAAGGCTTATGAAGGACATTCTTTTTCTGTAGATTGTGATATAACTGTGTAACTAGTAAAACAGGAGATTGGGACATTTCCATCTCTGTTTCAGTTTACCCCTTAGAAATTAGCAAGAGAAGTGTCTGGTTTACACAGGCAGTTCAACAATGGAAAGGAGGGTCTTTGTAGGTCAGCCCTGAAACTGGACAGTGGGCTCTGTTGAAACGGCAGCAATTGGACCTCTGATCATTCACTGGATGAAGTTTTTTCCTGTATCAAAACCTGGCATCAGTCTGAGTTTCAGTATGCCCAAAGGTCCTTCTCCAATGCATTCTCCATTTGGCTGTTCTGGCTTCCTGCACTGCACTAAGTTTAGCCCTGGGCCAAGTCCTGATATCGTTCACATCTCATCACCCCGATGACGTTAATTCAGGCATCCTGTTAGCCACATCTGTCAGCTCTCTTGTGATAAGTGTATTTCTGATCATTGCAGTTACCCTTTATCCACAGCCAAGAAAGTGCCTCCAGCAACATCTCTAGCAAGCAAGCCTGGGCCATAGTGTTTTATGTAGTGGCTGATAACAGCACAAAGGACCGTTTGGGGCTGGAAGGGACCAGAGAGGCACTGCAGAATCCATCTGCAGAGTATCAGAGTGACCACCCTGGCCGCAATTATGAGTATTATAGTTCATTTTTAGAGAAAACAGACATCTCCCCTCTGTAGCTTTCCAACACTGACAAGCATCTGTATTACCTTCCCATCACTCCTGGCAACAGCCCCAGGTACCTGCAGCCTAGACAAATTGAAGATGTTGAAGATGCATTTATGTGTCACCAGAGGCAGCAGCAGACATCCTGGGGAGCAAAGCACAAGGCAGTCTCATACACTGACATCGCTCTTTCTGCTTCCTCGCAAGGAAGGTTCAGGGCACGTCAGGGCATCCCTCTGCAGATCTGAAAGCAGATCTTCCAGGGCTGCTGTCTCTCCCAGGAATAGATTCTTGACCTGACCTTACCTTATGGCAGAGACCACCGCTGTGAAATAAAATATGACTTTTGAAGTTGTGTTTTTATGATCTATGAAATCACCCAGACCTCTTGGGTAAATAAATTCTGGATATGAAGCTGACCTCTTAGCTTTTAGCCTATCAGTAAAGCCTTAAGGTTTTTCATTAAGCTTAAATAACATCTAAAAAGCCCTGTTTTCTACTCTTTCTTAAAAAATCCCAAGAAGGTAAAGCCTCATGGTAAATTTTGCTTCAAATATCAACTGGAGATACAAGTTTAATAAGTGTAATGTCTTAACTGCAGAATGTCAGAGGCAAGCAGTGCTATTCATGCATGGCTTTTGTAATGTTATTTCACTGTGCTGCTTATATTCCTTCTTTAATATTCTATTTTAATCGGTTTCACAGCTTCAACTTATTTCAGTCACTGAGCAAGTGAGACACTAAGAGCCTAGGCCCAGAGAAAAGCACCAAATTTCATTCCTCAGAGTCCTCTTCTGTAAGTCACCAAAGCCCTACTGGCATGATGAAAGCTCAGCTTGGCATCACACAACTGAGCGCCACAAACAGAACCAGAAGTGGACTAACAGCATGGAGAGGAAGGACAAAGGTAAAAATTAGATAAAGCAGTCATCCAAAGAAGAATGCCTTCACAGTCAAAAGGAAAAGCAATGCACCAGTCCCATCACTTCTTACAGGCAATATTCCAGGATATCAGAAATGGAGAAACTGAAATCCAAAGAAACATGCAATTAAACTGCAGAACTGACTAATGCAAGGAATTTTTCAAGCTACAGAGTAAACAGAAATTAGGAAAATATTTGACATTACTTATGTGATATTTGTGATATTAATAAGAATGCTAGAGGAGATCTCAAACTCTGCTATCACCTAGCCTTAATTTCTCAGGAAGCACAAGGCACAATCCAGTCCCAGAGACAGGACACAAAACTGTACAGGTCTGACTGGTCCAATCTAACCAATATGTGGCATGATGTTTTCAAGAAAGACTGGAGTATAACAAGAAGTTTAGTGACAGACAAGACCAGAAAAATCATTCCATGATCAAGGGACAAAAACTCCACATATACTCTCCGCACCAATTTTTAGCACTTCTCCCCAGAAAATGGATAACATTACTTGGAGAGAAAAAAATCCAGCTGCTGCCAATTATAACCCAGCATATCTGTCTGTTCAAAAAAAAAAAAAAAAAGTGTGGTTAAATACCTCACGGGTACAAGTTATAACTTCCCTGAACTCAGTGCCAATTTGCCACTGCCCAGAAGCGAACTGAGCTGTAATTTGGTGTGGTCAGATTATGGTAGGTGTTGTCCCTACACTTCTCAAGCACTTTGCAATCCAAACCTATTGACATGAACAGAAAGTCTCCTGTTGACTTCTCTTGTGCCTGAATCAGCCTCTACATCTCCATCTCTGATGGAAGGGGATGGCGGGCAAATCCTTTCTCCTTCCTACATGAGCCACTTGGTTCATATTAACTATAAAAGCCACATAAGACTACAAAGGAATGATTCATAAGGAAAGGCAGAGAAGGAAGAATAGCAGTTCTCATGCAGCAAAGTCTTTACTAGGAGACTGGAGGTGAGGAGGTCTCAGGATTGTCTGGAACGCACCCAGACCTTGCAGGATTTGTCTATCTTTCAGTATGATGTAACCAAACACACCCATATGCCAGCTGGTTTGTGTAAAGTCTCTCCTACTGCCCTCCAGCCATTCCTCCAGCCCCTGGTATGACACTTTCCCAGCTTGCTGAGCTCACTTCCCCTTGTAAGAAGGATTTTTGATGTAGTGAAGCAATGGTAACCACATGGGCTTATTCACCCTCACCCAAGTCATCTGCTCCAGCAGGCTTGCGCACAGAGGATGCAGGATTTCACACATCAGCTCATAAGAACTCAGCTTTTCAGAAAAGTAATACACACCTGGGATGGAGCGCACCTTGCTGTCTGCATCGTTTTGTTTACTTTTTTTGAAAAAGATCTTCATAGTCAATTTTCCTTCTGTTTTCATTTGTTGACTCAGCTGCAGTCACAGCCCAAAGCAATGGATCTGGCATGGCAGGGCCCTCATTCATGCAATTCAGTTGCTCGTAACAGCTGGGATCACTGAGGGTCTTCAGTCTATAGGTTCTGGTTTAAGCAGAGAAGAAAACAATCTCCCCAGACTGCAGGCCAAAAACATCTCAGCCATATAATGTTGCCATGTTTGGGATTTCCAATTTTTCTCCACTCATCTGTCCTTTAAGGCATCAAAGAAGGAAAGTCGGGAGGTGGTTGGCAGCCTAACTAGTAACGTGGAACTGAGGATCAGTTATTGGGGTTAAAGAACAATTTCTTATTAGTTAACAGGTAACTTGCTGTCATCTGCCTGATCAATGACATATCCTGGACCTTATTCTAACTGTACCTTATTGCCACCTGTTTTTGAGAGACACCCTCCCCATAATAAAACTCGACTGATATTTGACTGAAGGTGGTGTGCAAAGATATTCCCAGTACAGTCCTTAGTTGCAAATTATCCCCATGCTGATCTACTGGAGTGTCCATTATATTTCTAAACTACTTGAAACACCTTGGGCATTTTTATGAATAGACCACTAGTCTATAGGTTATATTCAGCGAAGACATTGTTGTCACAGCCATAATATAAGAAGGGCTGCAAATTCCAGGCATATTTTCTGCACCAAGGTGTTCCTGCTTGTCACCTCACAAAGGAGACACTTGAGCCATAACTGTGCCTTGCTAACCAAAAAATGGTAGGCTTAAAACAAGCACAGATGTTCTGGAAGGTATCAGAAATCCCTTCATTAAGTGTCTTCTCAGGGCCTGATGAGATCCAGAAGAAACTTTAGCGAACGACACTTGCCAATGTGTACACCATTAATATATGGCTGGTGTAACTCTCCCTGAGTCACTTACGCTCAGACAGAATGTGCAAAGAGCTCTGCAGGTGGGATACAGACAATTTATGGGTATAGAGTAATTATTTATTAATATCCCCAGTAGATTTTTTAAGAGTTACATGCTACTAGGTTAAGTATTAGCACACCCAGTGAGTTTCTGCTGGCCAAGCAATCATCAGTCAGGTAGGGATGCATTAGACTTCTTCAAAATAGACTGGTTCTCAATCTTCATAGTTGCTGTCTTCTATTTTTATACATTTTTCCTTGCAGTTTTATAACTTTTTATGTCAACAGTTTCCCTCTTGAATCCTCTAATCATTATCTCAACAATTACTGTTTTCCCTTTTCCTAACCTTGCACGCCTTTAGCTGACAGACTTTCTCACAGCTCAGAAACAATTTTCTCACCAAAACTGAGCCAAGGTCACACAGCTGTGCTGCACCAAACCAGGCCTTGGGTCTGAGAGCACTGAACTCCTGGGCTCTAGGTAACATTGGGTCATCTTGGCAACCTAGGACTCATTTCTCTGGCTTACAAAGATCTCTGCGGATTCCCAAGGCAGAAATCTTACATTGTCATTTGAACACTCAGTTTGAAGCGTGAGCAGCCAGGACAAAGCCCCAAGGGCCAGGCCAGGGCTAGGCAAAAATCACACAGCAGTGTGGGTGTCCTGCAGCACGTGAGGGAAAGACCCAGCCTCCGGACCTGCAATGGGTGCACACACTGTACTGCATGGGATGGGTTACATCAGCATATGCAGTGTCCCACCACCCCTCCCCATCACTAGTGAAACATTACTACAAGGAAAAAAAAAAACACAAACCCAAAAAACCTATTATTTCCTCAAGGTTCTTAATGTGTTGACAGGGGAAGGTTGTGTTGTTGCCAATGAACAGCAATCACTGAACATCCGTGAGGTCAGCAGCTGCTGCCCAAATGCATTTCTTTCAAGGAAAAATGCAAAAAAGAAAAGAGGGGCTGAGCTCTCACGGTGCCGTCCTTCAAAACAACAGCTGGGAGCTCGCCCACAGGAGTGCTGTACTGAGCCTCCCCTACGCTGCAAAGGCCACAACTGCATCTGCATAGGAAATTGCTTCTCTAGTTGAGGGCCAGGGGATACCCACCCCAAAACAGGATGGGCCTCAGCCAGGAACAAGCATCATTTTCACATCTAGCCAAGTGAAAAGATCTAGACAAAGGATGGGGAGACTGGATTCCTGGGAAAACACTGATGGAAGTGAAATGAGTCTGGAAAACTCCAACCCTCCCTGCCAAAGAGGAATTTTGCCATAATATGATGATCCTTAAAAAAAAAAAAAAAAGAGCTTCCGCAATAGCAAACTAACATCTCTCAGCAAAACTGTAGTTCAACACAATCAACCTTCTACTGAGAAGCATTTTTAATAGACAGTTCTCAGTCAGCCCTATCTAAAACATCTGACAGATTATTATGAGAGTAGTGGCTAGATTAAACTAACCTTCCTCCTTCACAAGCACCAACAGAACCAGCACCATTCCTTACTTTAGCTCCTAGATTAGTCAAACAATTAACTGCAAGTAGCAGTCATCATGGCTTTCATCTTCATCACCTGTGAACTAGCCTACGAGTTTTTGTGAGCCAATCCACGACTTCATTACTCAAAACAGCTCACCCCAGAGCTGGAATGAATCATTTTCATCCAAGGGACTGTTCACTCCAGTGTGTTTGCTCTTCATGTGTGAGACTGCTTGTACAAGTCACACAATATCATTTCTACTGCCTCAGTGGATAACAAACTTCCTAAAGACAGAAGGGAGGAAACAAGCCTTTTGTTCATGCGGAAGCACTCCTGTCTTTTAAGAGGACAAGAACAGCCAACTCCCAAACAAGACGTACAAGTAGGAAGGCATTCTTATGACTGCTTGAATGGCCACAGAGAACTAGGAGGATCAGCCCTAGGCAAGACAACTGATGTCACTACTGAAAGAGAGAGAGATGCAGTCATGGACATTGCCTTGTGACAGTGAGAAATTCACCCACAGACAACTAAAAGAATGTCTAAAGAGGCCAGGGTATGCCATACAGAATATCAAGGTGAATGTATTCCGACCCTACTGTGATAACATCCCACAAATGCAGTTTAGATTATCATTAACAACAGGTTATCGTCCAAGATGCTTAACCATTAGACGGTATGTTTAACCAAAATCTTTATCATTTCTCTGCTGCCACCCAAACGGCACCCTTTTGGCTTATCCCATTGTAAGGACTTCTGTGGCTCCCAGCACACATACTGTGTTTATCATGAGGCTATCTCCTCCTGCATTTTCTGTCCTTGAGAAGGTTCTTCTTTAGCAGCTTTCATGTAGTGAAAGTTCTACCCCATCCACCTAGAAGCACTGACGATCAGAAACTTGCCATTAAAATCTCACTCCCAGGGTCTTACAGCAGAGCTGGAAGGAAGCTGGGCCAGAAACTGGACTGTAACTCATGGGAACGACAAGTCATTTGAGATGAAACCAGCAGACAATATTTGACAAATTAACCTTCTTGGAGAAAAGTAAGTTTCTAATACACCTGCTCCAGATTAGAGTGTCAAGATTTAAATAGGCACCAGATTTGCATAATACCCTTAAGATAAGCAGCACTACACCGAAGCTCTGCAATGTATGAAGGATTTATTTCATGTCTTATACATTTCTGTATTCCAGAAGAGGCCATTCATCATTGTGCCAATACTTCAGAGATTTCAGTGAAAGCTCCAACAGCTCTAGATTATCAGGGAATTATATATTTTTCCCCACTGAATAATCATTCCCAGAAGCCTGATAGAAAAAAAAAAAAATGCCATTTTCATCATGTAGGCTAATGACACTGTAAGAGATGACATTCACTTTTAATGACTACCCAAAGACATTGAAACCTCTCTTTTTGACCAGTTGGATGGATTGTTCATTACCACTTAATTTCCAGCTCTATTTAGAAACACACTCAGCATCTTCAGACAGGTCTTCATCAGTGCCCTAGCTACACAGGACCTCTACAAGAAGAAAAAAATCCAAGAGTTAATCTGCTATCACTGTACTGAGAGATTCCTCCTGATACAGGGACCATAAGAATGGATATGCCCATAGGAGGCCAGCACGTTTAGCTTGCTATTCACAGGTCCTACCCACACTGCCTGAGACCCCACGCCAACACAGCCACATCCTGGAATGCAGGTCTCTGAAAACTCACTATTGCCTTCCTCGGCACTCAAGCTGCCCAGCAAGGACAAGAACATGTCTAGCAGTCGGCAGCTGGACAGCAGCAACGGATTTAACCGAGTGTGACTATTTTGTTCATCAGTACACCAGAGGAATCTGGGAAAGCCAACACCAGCTCAAAGCTTGTGGGCAGATGGGATATTAAGAGAGGTAGAAGCTTGTATCCCAGGGGTTTGAGGGCTTAACTCACTTAAGCTCCTCTGCCAGAAACTGCCAGACCAGAGATGATGGCAATGAGGCTATTAAACTTTCCTGATCAGCCTGACATATTGATCGATCCAGAAGCTACATGAAATTTGTCCCATCCGGAAAGAACTCTGCATGTGGTATCTTACCTTCGGCGTTCTGTGATAGCCTTTAAACCTCCAGCTTCTGCTTTCATACACATGTGGTTTAATTCAATCAGCTTTCCTTAAATAAGAAAGTGATTTTCAGGGTGCAAGGATCATGTCAGACAGTGATGTTCAGACTGGGAAAACCTTTTGATAAGCCGAAGGAGGCTACTGTATATCAAAATACTTGTACCATCACTGCTGGAACCACTGGAATTTACTGCTGTGTTATTCATTTTCTCTGAATCTTCTGCTGCTTCTGCAGAGGCCCCTGGAAAAGATCATTAAAGAAAGCATGCTTATACTTTAAAGGGATGCTGTCACAGACCATGTACAGAAAGCATGCACAAATCTCAATATTATGATCACTCTTACTTGCACTACCTGTTAACACTTGAAAACACCTTTGAAGACTATTGACTAAATACACATGGTCCCTAAAAGGAGGATGTCAGTGCAGAGAGTGGAATTACTTCAGGGGTTTCCTTGCTCTGCTGTTTTCAGCCCAGGTGCTAAAAACAACCTTGGTAATGCAGATCTTATGACCTTGCTGCAAGATCACAGGTCTGCCTCTGCCACCCAACCCAGTGACTTCTGAGCCCAGTGGCCTGTTTCACCCAGATCCAAGAGCAGCACAGAGCTTTCACATACATGAAGATACATAATGAAGGATCACATGAGACAGGGTGTAGCATAAACCCAGCCTTTATCAGGCAGCAAGGAATCCCAATGAAGGGCAAACATTTTGAATACTCTCAACTATGGGAAGTACTTTCTGCGGTAGGCACAAGAGAACCCAAACCCAAGACATGGCTCTGCAGGAAGGGAGCATTCTGCTGCTCACAAACCGATTCCCCGCC
>NW_020799123.1:3493835-3545088 GCF_003259725.1 Athene cunicularia
CCTCTTACTGCTTTTCTGTATACTCACACGGAGAGAGAACATGGCTAAACATCTTTGACAACAACAGGTCCAGAGGGGCAATAGACCCTCTGTCCAGAGCCCTATCTGCTCTGGTCCATTATTGACCCCCAGCTACCCTGGAAAGCTGCATTATTCCCTCCCTCCCACAGCAGCTATAACCAGCCCTGCACACCTCCTTCCTCATGGCACTGAGGATCAGAGAGGCAAAAGCTTCTGGTAAAGTCTGTTTGCTGAAAAACACAGTACCTAGTTCATCAAAGGTATTCACAAATTCGAGTCAAATTCAGAGAGCTGTTACCTCCCTCTCTCAAAGGAGCAATCAAGGAACAGCAGCATTTTGCAGTCACCTTTCACATGGAACATGCCTGGTTTTGCCACAAACTGAGATGACTCTGAAAACACACAGGGATGGAGCAAATGGACCCAAATCAGAGCAGCCTACAGCCAGGCACAGGACAGACTCCAGCTCCACAATCCCCCAACTTCGCACCCCAAACTGGATGACTTCATCTCCTCTCACTGCACTCACTGCTGCACAGATCCCAGCTGAGCTAGTTAGCAGGACAGCTGTGCACTGGTTTACAGTAGGAAGACTCTTTGGTAGAGCAACAACTAGAAGTGTAATCATTTTTTTAAATGAAAACTGATCCAAACCTGACAGGGATGCCAGCACAGACTGAGAATCCCAGAGGAGAGGTCTTACTTGGGAGATTTCTGGAATTTCCTGCTTCTGGACCAATTACAAATAGCACAAGATCATAATGATATATTCTAATGACAATGGGCCATGTCACTCATCATTTTGCTTTTGGCCTGAAACTTGGAATTACAGATGCAATAATGGGAAGAAAAAGCCTTTTTTATTATTATTATTTTTGCACTTACAAGGTTTTCTCAAAGACTCTTCAGGGAGATAGGAGTGTTGTTCTTCCATCTGTATTCTTTCACCCATCCCATCTTTATAGACCCTCACCTGGCAAATGACATATGTTTCTGGAACATGTTCTCAGGAATTTGAGTAAAGGATATTATAGTTATAAACGAGAACATCCGCACTGCCTGGCAGACAGTGCATTCACTGTGTTCAAAGAATAAGCCTCAGACATTTCAGAAAGCCTCAGAAAAAAAAAAAAAAAATCAAGGGGACATTGATCCATATGGATTTAGATATTTTGAACTGTTAAAGTTTCTGCACACCTTGTAACCCTTCATACATCAACACCATCAATAGCCCTGAGAGAGAGAGGGAAGAACTCTTATCCCCACTGTTCTGATGGGGGGACTAAGAGATGAAGAACATGGGCTCAACACAAACCAAGATCTTGAATGCTGACTTTATAAACTCTCAGTGGACACCTTCATACTGGGCAAGACTTCCACTGAGTTGTATTGAAACTTAATGAGTACTAAATCTGTCATTGCCTCAATTTGTGAGCTGGAAGAGATGGTTCATGCTGACTAAGTTGCCATTCCCCACCTATTCAATACTACACATTGCACACAGTCCAACTCTGACGACATTGTGGTTACTACTGCTGTACTACCCAAGCAAGCACCCAGGTCCCACGTGTTTGGTGCTGTACATTCATGTAACAAAAGTGAGGCTTTTCTTACAATTAGGAAAGCAATGAAAAGTTTAAGCTGGAATGGACCCATGAAGGAATCCTGTTGAAGCCCAAGCAGGGCTGTTTCCAAAGCTAGCCTAGGTTGCTCAGAGACCTGCCCAGTCAAGTACTGAAAACCTCCAAAGGACAGATATTTCACAGCCTCCAAGATCCTGTTGCATTGCTCCATCACCCTTCTTGAAGCTTAGCTTTGCCATTGTTTCAACCCACCAGTGGCCAACCCCTCCCTCTACCACAGCCTTCCTCCTGTCCGCAGCAGTCACCCGGTACCCACCCGCTGACTGCAAACCTTCTGGGCGCCCCTTCCACTGGGGGCTGAGTAGCTCTCTTCACCAGGGCCAGCAGGTTGAGGAAGGTGATTCTGCCCCTCTACTCCACTTTGGTGAGACCCCACCTGCAGTGCTGCGTCCAGCTCTTAGAGTCCCCCGTACAGGAAAGACATGGACCTGTTGGAATGGGTCAGACAAGGCCACAGAAATGATAGGAGAGGTGTTTCATCACTCCCATGAGGACAGGCTGAGAGAATTAGGGTTGTTCAGCCTGGAAAAAAAGAAGCTCCAGGGAGACCTTGCAGCCTTTCAATACTTAAAGGAGGCTTACAAGAAAGATGGTGACAGGCTTTTTAGTAGGGCCTGTTGCAATAGGACAAGGTGTAATGCTTTTAAACTAAAAGAGGGTAGATTCAGACTAGATACAAGAAGGTTTTTTTATAATGTGGGTGGTGAAACACTGGAATGGGTTGCCCAGAGAGACAGTAGACACTCCATCCCTGGAAATGTTCACGCTCAGGTTGAACAGGGCTCTGAGCAACCTGATCTATTTGAAGATGTCCCTGTTCATTGCAGGAGGGTTGGACTAGATGACCTTTAAAAGTCCCTTCCAACCCAAACTATTTTATGATCCAGCCTCTTGGCAGGAAAAAGGGATGTTGCCCATAGGAAAGGTAGCTAAGAACCAGCTGAGGCCAGCCAACATCATTTCTATAGCCCACTCCTTGCCTCCATCTGAGAGGCCTCAGGAAAGCAAATGGCCGGGAATGGGCTCCAGGCCAGGTGAATTGTCCTGGCAGGCCAGATGCATCTCATGAGCCAGATACTGGGCAGCCCAGCTTGAGACTATAAAACAGCAAAATCTCATCACTGTTTATGGCCCAATCCAGGCTCACACTCAAACTGTATCCCAAGCTCCTCACCCAAAACGTAGGCAGCAGTTTTCCAAAATCTGGAGCAAAGCCCAGAGCACAATTTTCCAGCTCTGGCCACCTTATTTCACTGATGCTTTTGCATTTCTGATGTCAATATCATTTTAGGTAATAATATGTTTCAAGTCAATTCACTGCCTGGCCTTCATGTACATACAAAGTCTGACAGGCAAATAAAGAAAAAGGAACATATATTCGATAGATTTAAAAGCTGTTTCCATTTGGATTTCCTTTTAATGGAAACATTCTGTTGGTCTTTGGTTTTGTGGAAGTTGGGGGTGCTGGATTTCTTAAATAGAACATAATTCAGGGGCCAAATTTGACTTAATGGGGTCCTGTCAATCCCTTGAAATACTGCCTCAGAAAACTGCAATTAAAAAAGTGTTTTAAAACAACAGGACAGACACTAAAGTGGATAGGGTAGATTGTCGAAATGGTCTCCAGCTCACTGCCTGGCTTTTTGGAAGTTCTGCATGATTTTTATATAAGCATGATTTTAAAATGAAAAGTAAAGTAACAGAAAAAATACAGAAGCTTCACATGCAGATGTCATGTTTCATGAATAACCCATAAGTTGCCATCCAGGACTCCAGAACATCACCACCCACCTGGACTAGGAAGTTCAAACCCATGAGCACATGGTGACCAAAGCAATGCAGCACATGTAACCTAGTACTGATGGCAAGTACAAGAATATTTACATGCACATTTCTGCACACACAATTCAACACTTCAGAGCAAGCCTATAATAAGAGTAACACACCCATCAAGTCAGCAGCAATATAGCAAGCTGCTCTGACAAAAAAAAAATTCCCTAAGGACTAGAATATCACTTCTACTGTCCAAGGGCTTATAAAACATTAGTAGTGGTGGAGAAATGGGTTTAAAGATAGAGAAAATTGCTGGATTCATTTCTCCTCAAATATTTACCACAATTTGTACTAAAAAACTTCATTTTGATAGATCCATGTTATTACAAGTATTTGCACAGAGCAAAATGCCAGTGAAGTTGTTTCCCTTTCCCTCCCCTTTGAAAGAGCGAGCAGAAGCTTTGGTGCTCTAGAAGATAGCAAAACCAAAATCCCTCAGTGACAATCTGCCACAGAGAAGCACTCAAGAAGGTCTCCTGCCACTTAGCTACCCACACGCTTTACCCTTCATGTTAGGTGCACATCAACCAAATATGTCAGCAGCAACAAGCTTCCCGGGAGCCGGAGTCCAACAAATCAGTGCAAAGAAAGACACCACCAAATTCTACCACACAAGATGATTTCCAGATTTGCCTCAAGTTTTTGTAGAATCCTAGAATGGTTTGAGTTCAAAGGGACCTTAAAGACCATCTACTTCCTACCCCCTTGCCATGGGCAGAGACACCTTCCACTCCCCCAGGTTGCCCAAAGCCCCGTCCAACCTGGCCTTGAACTCTGCCAGGGAGGGGGCAGCCACAGCTTCTCTGGGCAGCCTGTGCCAGGGCCTCACCCCCCTCACAGGGAAGAATTTCTTCCTTATATCTAAATTAAATCTACTGTCTTTCAGTTTAAAACTGTAACCCCTTGTCCTATCCCTACACCCCCTGATAAAGAGTCCCTCCCCACCTTTCCTGTAGCCCCTTTAAGTCCTGGGAGGCCGCTCTAAGATCTCTCCAGAGCATTCTCTTCTCCACCTGAACCCCCCAACTCTCTCAGCCTGTCCTCCCAGGGGGTGCTCCAGCCCCCTGAGTATCTTCATGGTCTCCTCTGAACCCGTTCAAGCAGCTCAATGTCCTTCTGATATTGGGGGCCCCAGAGCTGGACCCAGCACTGCAGGAGGGGTCTCACGAGAGCAGAGTAGAGAGGGAGAATCCCCTCCCTCGCCCTGCTGCCCACACTTCTCTTGACGCAGCCCAGGACACAGTTGGCTTTCTAGGCTGTGAGTGCACATTGCTGGCTCACAGCCAGTTTTCCATCCACTAATCCCCCCCAAGTCCTTCTCCTTGGGTCTGCTCTCAATCCACTCATCACCCAGCCTGTGTCTGTGCTTGGGATTGCCCTGACCCATGGGCAGGACCTTGCACTTGGCCTTGTTGAACTCCACGAGGTTTGCACATGTCCCTGTCTCCAGCCTGTCCAGGTCCCTCTGGATGGCACATCCCTTCCCTCCAGCGTGTCGACCACACCACACAGCTCGGTGTCATCAGTGACCTTGCTGAGGGTGCCTCGATCCCACTGTCCATGTCACCAACAAAGATGTTAAACAGCACCAGTCCCAACCCCTGAGGATGCCACTCATCTCTGCTCTCCCCTTGGACATGGAGCCATTGACCGCAGCTCTGAGTGCAACCATCCAACCAATTCCTTATCCACCGAGTGGTCCCTCCATCAGATCCATGTGTCTCGAATTCAGAGACAAGGATGTCAAATGCTTTGCACAGGTCCATGTAGATGACATCTGTCGCTTTTCTGTTATCCACAAATACCATAACCCCGCTGTGGAAGGCCACCAAATCCATCAGGCACGATTTGCATACCATGCTGGCTGTCACCAATTGCCTCCTTATCTTCCATGTGCCCTAGCAGAGCTTCCAGGAGGATCTGCTCCATGATCCTGCCAGGCACAGAGGTGAGACTGACTGGCCTGTAGTTCCTGGGCTCTTCTTTTTTCCCTTTTTAAAAATTGACGTTACATTTCCCTTTTTCCAGTCAGCGGGAACTTCACCAGGCTGTCACAGCTATGATGGATAGTGGCTCTGCCACTTCATCTGACAGTTTCCTCAGGACCCGCAGATCATCTCATAAGGTCCCATGGGCTTGTGCACCTTCAGGCTCCTTAGATGGTTTTGAACCTGACCTTCTCTCACAGTGGGCAGTTCATCCTCCCAGTCCCTGCCTTTGCTTCACACATCTTGGGCAGTGTGTTATTCTTTGATTATACTGACATCTAAAGGTCATCAAATTAACTGTGTTAAACTTCCTGGCATGATTCTTTCTGCTTATTTTTCCCTTATCTGATCTCATCTCTAAAAATCAATGAACATTTGTTAAATTGTTAAAAAAAATGGAAAACTGGTAACACATTAAAGATCTTTCACTGCTTCAGTTTCTAAATAAAAAACTTATGAAAAAATAAAAATACATCTGCCTGTTAGTGCAAATATATCTGAAGGATCAAGAAGGTAATGTGGACTCAATCCTAGATTTACCTCTGTTACACCCTTGGCTTCTAAGAAGAAACTCCAGGTATTCAGCAATACAAAGAAGAATTAATCTGGCCCACAAATCATGATTTTCAGCAGTAAATCTTCCTATTATAACAATTCATAAGTACTGGGCTCACATAGACAGCTAGACCAGGATATTTCAAGAGGTCCACAAGTTGTATCTGTACATCATACCCTCAGGAGCCAAACTGAGATGGAGATCATGCCAGACAGTTTTACAAAACATTTCCACAAAGCTCCTGGAGTGCCAAGTGAGGAGCTGAGCCAGGGATCCCATTCTGGTTGAAAAAGAGGTGTCTTCACAAGCATGATGGCTAACATAGACACAGCTCACTGGAAAACTTCAGAGCAAATGGTGCAAACAAGTCTTAACAGCTAAACCTCCCTCCATGTCACAGGAATAGAACATGCACAATGCCCTCTCCTCACAGGGATTTGCACATGTATTTGCTACCAGCCATGACTAATTATCCTTCTAAACAAGAGTCAAGCTCTGCCCTAAGCAAGTGATAGGAGAGGGGACCAAGGTTTGTCTGCATAAGCTGAAATCCCATTTCACATCCAGGTGACAGACCCTGGAGCTCCCTGCCATCTCTCCTGATATCCTACTCAGTGTTCCCAGCCTTCAGGGAAAAAGATGGCCTAAACCAGCCATCACACAGGCAGGGATTAACTGAGTTTATACACATAGGCCACTTGGTGCCACACGTCCAACAGCTCAGAGCAGTAGCAGCCCTAATGCTGACAGTTGAGCTGGATCAACCCAGTGCCCATGACAGGTACAAAGCAGCTCCACAACCAAATGGACCTACAACAAGTTGTACTGGTGGGGGCAGGAGCCAGCTCTCCACAAATGGAGGTAAGTGCATAAAGTCACAGCCCAGTCTTGGTCAACCCAGCGTCACCCCACAAGCAACCAACCTGGAAAAATCAGGCAAATCCTCAAGGACACTTCAAAAAGAAAGGCAGGTCTCAAAAAGGGTTAAACAGAGGGCAACAAACTTATTCACATATAATGTCTCCAAAGGGGGACATACAAATGAAACAAGCCATTTACCCAGCTTTAACCCCCCCGCTGCTCAACCGATGGAAAACGACCCCCCAGTTTCCCCTTCTGCAGCCAAAGCAGAACTGCGAGCTCAAAGCCGTGCAGCCCAGGAGCCCTAGTGCCCGCCCACAAGTGCTTTGAACCTCTATTATTATTTATAATCCTGCACACATGGACACAAAGAAGCCATCAGCTTCCCAGAGCCAGCCTCCTTGAAAGGATGAGCACCTCCACTCGAAGGGTAAACACCGGCTTTTGAGCCCCCACATGCCAGGCTGCTGTAAGGAGACTGGCACTGAATTAGCCACTAATCAGATTAGGATAAATTGCTTTAAACTGACGTTCAGGAGTGAAAGGCCCCCACCTCCTCTACGGGGGCAGAACCCAGGGCTTTAAGCAAACCTGACCGCTGCAGCTTCACACCCAGAGCATGAAGTATTTGCCTTATTCCAGCCAGCAGTTTTATTATCTTAATCACAGATGAAACAACTGTATTTGGGGGCCAAGGAAAGGGAGGGATTGAGGTTAACCAGGCAGAGCAAGCATGCTGCTCTCTTACAGGCAAAACACAGTGTGGCTGGGGAAATTGCTCGCAGTATCGAGGTGGCAGTTGGTGGAGGGCTCTGAGGACAGCCAGGCTGAGCAGTGGTGAGGATGCCCTCAGCCCTGAAGTGCACATGTTAGAGTGGGCAGAGGAAGGCAAGGTCAGCGGCAAAACCCTGCAAACCCAAGCAGAGATGCCCAAAGGACTGCCCATGTTGCTGCCAGGCTGTCTGAACAGCTGCCTCAGCCCCCTTGAACTTTGCTTCACACACACATTATTCGAAAGCAAAACCTGGTTTCCTACAGATCTGTATTCCCATGTATATATATAAAGCCTGAACACACACCACATTTCCTCTCCGCAGCTGCATCTTTCCACTGCCCCATCACCTGCTTTGGTCAAAGAGCCATGAGTCCAACAGTGCTGGGACCTCATTCCCTCCATCAAATCTTGTTGCAAGCGTCCCACAGTTCAAAGGCTGTTTTAGAAGGCTGCAAAGAGACAGCAGCAGACTTGCAGCCACACAGCTACATAACCTTTGTTTCCTTAAGGGACATAACAAAAAGAACAGCAAAACATGAAAGTGGAGAGTGCAGCTGCTTTGTCCTCAGTTACACTCAAACCCAGCATCAGCCCAGCAAGAACCCTGGAGAACTAAAGCCTCAATGCTGCAAAAATGTAGTTGGGTATTGTAACACCACAGGTATATCCCCCCAGACTCCAAGACCAGCGCAGAGAAGCTGTCACAGGACAGATACCTGTCACTCCCCCAAGCCACCACCCAGATAATTAAACAAGCAAGTGACAAGCAAAAACAACACATCTTTTCTGCCAATCCTGCAGAGACTGTACCCTTCACAAAACAGATGCCCAATCCTGAAGCAATTCCGTCTTGGTCTCACCAGATTGCCAATCAGGCAAAACATTTAGTAAGGATCGCTGGGATTTTAGCCTGAGCAACACCTACAGGATTGGGCTCCAGCTGTTTTGACTTCCCTGGCAGACTGATGTCATTGGCACGCTAAAACAAGGGCTTGAGTTGCTTTCCTCGCCACGACCTCCCTTCACAGAATTAGAAGGTTTATTTGTTCTAAGATAAAGTATGGTGACACATTAAAGATGCCTCCATTTTTCCTCTTAGATCAGCTTGACATCTGGTTCAAAAGTGTTATGAAACACTCTCTGAACCTGCTGTGGAATTGGATATTATGATATTTCACCAAGACGTGGTTCAAGCGAACTTTCACCTCCAAGTGAAAGTTTGAGTGTTGAAAGTGAAAACAGACCATTCAGAGCCTTTCACTGGGACAGACCTTTCAGTGACACTGGATGTAGGGAAATAATTGCAGATGGTATTGTTGTGGGGGAAATATCACCTGCCATGAAATCTCACCCTGAGCGAACATTCAGTTGTTATAAGATCATATCATTGCGCTGCTTCATGGTAACACATTCAGGCTGCAGACTTGAGAAAGGTCATTCCACAGGAAACCCGCACACAACAACAGGGTTTTGTTCCTTGTGGTTAATGATACTAGAATGGGGCGTGGAAAAAAAAAAAAAAACACAAAACACTATCAAAATATTTTTGCTACAGATAAAACAGCCTCCAGTAAAAGGGGTTGTTTTTTTCATGTCCATTTTCACAAAGCAATTACAGGTTTCCAATATGGAGAAACAAAAGCAGCAGCAATGTGACATTCAGTGAAAACAAGAGGGGTTTTTTAACAAACAATTGAAAGACTTGGTATATAATTTATCAAAAAAAGAGAACGCTCGCCATCTTTGTTGAATTGTCTCACACAACAACCCAACAATTTCTATATTCCTTGCAAAAATAGCTTGCTCAAAGCCTCTGGAAGAGGCAAGATTTCCACCTCTTCTTCTGTTGCAAGGAATCCAGAAAGCATGTATCCACGTACATGTGTTACAACAGAAGAGCAATGTTTATGAAAACCACGCAGGTCTGAGCTCTTCAACCTGCTGCCTTTACAGACTTTATAGCACTGAGAAGAAATCTTCATATAACTACAAGCCAAACCCTCCTTCCCCTCAGGTAAGGAAGCAACTTGACATGGGAAAATCAATATCGGGGAAAATTAGAACCAGGCCATCCCCTAAGCCTTCTGCTACATGTGCATTTACAAGTCCTATTTTCATAACCCAAAAAGATTGAAGCCACCTGCTTTCCAGGTGCTGCTAGAGGTAGAAACCTTAAGACAGTCACAAAGCCACTGTGTGGCATCCCCTGCCAGAGCCCTCCACCCTGGGACATGGCACACGTCGTGGGGGCTGAGCAGCCTCTCCTCCCGAGACATGCCCACGGCTGGAGGAGCAGATAAGCCAGCAGTTATCCGAGCTGTGCTGTCAGCAGGGACCTAGATGCATGCTGGAGAGCAAGTGGGTACTCGAGATATTTTGGGGTAAGGGCCTGGAGAAAGAGCAGAGAAGCCCTATAGTCCACAGTGAATGCAAAATAGAGGGTACCATGAGGCTCATCCATGATCAAAGCTGCTGCATGCAACCTCCACATTTGACCAAGGTGAGCACAACAGCAGCAAAGAGTCAGTTCAGGTCCTTGCTTCTATAACCAATAAATCTTCATTTAATTTTTTTTTTTTAATTAAAAAAAAATTTTAAACGGCCTAAGTAGTAACATCCCCCCAAAAAAGAAAATCTTAAAATGTTTTACAACCTGTTAACAGCTAAAGAAACAGCCCAAAACAATGTCTCCACAATGCAGATGACTGTGCTTTTAATTAAGATTCACAACTTTTTTTATTGAAGGCGGTGAACTATAATAAGTTCATTCATTCACAGGAGTCAGCTCAACCTGTGCTGCCTCCATCATCTAACCTCCCTGGGATAATAATGACACCGTTCACACCTCACCGCCTTCCACCGCACAGCATTGTGCAGCCCTGCAGAGAGGAGGGGTGAAGCCCTGGATGGCCTCGAGCAAGCCAGTGGTGGAGCTAAGAGACACCAAGAAACATTTTTGTGACTTCAGCACCATCCCTAAGTTTGAATGAGAAACCATGCTCTGCGTGTGTGAGAAACACCAAACTGCCCCCAAAGGAGTTGTAACATGGGATAACAAACCCTCCAACAGTCTCCGTCTGCATCTTTGAAATGAGCAGGCACCCAGGGCACATCCCTCGGGGACAGTAGCACACATGAAAACGATGGGAAAGCTGAAAAAGTGTCCCTCCCTCTCACTCACCCTCACAGGGGAGCCATTAAATTCCTCTTGCTATTGCTTTTTTAATTTGTGGGTGAGTTTAATGGCCACAGGAGGAGATTTCTGGACAAAGGCACCTCCCTGACATTGCATCAAGCCTTGCTCCACTGTCTCAGCTCATCCACACCAACACCCTGCCCCTCCAAAGTCTGCCAGGGTCCTCCCGTGGCTCTGGGAGATAAAACACCTTCAGATGAGCCCAGAAGCAGACAAACAATTGCTGACATGGTACAGATGCTAAACAAGAAGCTGGAGGACAGAAGTGTTAACGTGGGTCTTACACATAAACCTAAACTGAGGATCATCTCAGGTCCTCTGAACACTGTCTGCAAATGGAACCTATTAGTTACTGGAACCAAAGACTCCTCAGCCCCTCCAAGTCCTTTCCAGCACTAAACGAACATGTTTGAGTTGATACACATTGACCTCTGCCGTCATGTGTCACTGGCTTTATAAGGATGGGTATCTCTTTCTTAATACAGTGAGGTTGCGGCCATATGGCCTAATGATACAAGGCAAGCAATAGCTCTGCAGGAGCATTTGCAGGCATGAAAGTTTGTCTGTGTTTTCTAGCTAAATGTCAGATAGACAGATACAGCACTACCTGCGCCTCCAGCCTGAGCTTGGCCTGACCAGTAAACCAGAAGTCATCTTCCTGCCTGCTGCCTTCTCTGTCTTCTGGAAGGCATGGTGGTGTCAATACATAAGTAAAGAGTTTCAAATTTAAAAAATACTGGATTTCTACAGCCAAAAACCCAAAGAGAGTGTGGATGAAGTGTCCTGACAAGCCTTGAAAAACTATCACTTACAGGAGCACATTCCACACACAGCATTCTTACTAAGTCTGAAAGCTTCTAGAGTATAAACACATGAACAATAGAGCCTGAATTCAAACTTCCTAGGTGAGGCTGTAATGGACTGAGCTAAACTTCCCCGAGCTCAGGTGAGAGCGGGATCTGCAGTACCAAACAGGTTAGAGATGTATTTCTGTATCAGAGCAACAGACAATCTGGTGGTAACCTACTGCTCCATCTCCAGTGTTCATCAAGGTCAAGTGTTTGAAGGAAGCCAAAACAGTTCCTGAAATGCCACCTATGCACCAGCAATCTGCAAATCTCTCAGTTTCTAACGAGAACAAGAGACAACTGCCAGCCACAAGAGATACACAAAACATGGACAAATCCTGAGAGAAAGAGCTGCTTGTATGATGCAGGAGCCTCTGTCATCACAGCAAAGCTGATGAGCCCTCTTCCTCAGAAAAGCCAGCATGGTGGCATCAGAATTATATTGTACTTTATCAGAATTAAACCACTTGATCAGAGAGGAGGAGAAAGGGGAAAAAAAAAATAAATCGGTGCCTGAGCCTCCTGCAGGCGTGATTTGTGCCTAGGATGCCAAGCAAGAGGCACACGGATTTGCTGTGTTATGTAGCCAAGGCAAACAAGACACAGCAAGGTTCAATTCTGGCCCCCTCAGGATCTATAAAATGACCTCTGGGAGCTGTGGGGGGCACGTTAGTCCTAATTGTGTCTTGTTTAACTTGGCTCTTCAAACAGCAAAGCTTTTGCTGTCTTGGCTAGAGTCACCAATCTCACACCTTGGTGAGACTTACCTATTTTCTTGGATTGGCAATTAAAAAAAAAAAACCCTAATGTTGATACATGTTAAATGTTTTTGATCAAAACCCACTTATTTTTACAAGAAATAGTTAGGATGACGTGCTGAGAACCTCTGCCCAATGCATCAGGGAGAAGCACACTACTCAGAGGGTGAGATCCTCCCTTTCACAAGGTTCACCGATTGCCATCACCTTTCTCTGGATTTTCCCCTCTTAACTAGCAGCAGAACAGAGACTTACACCCAGCAGAGGTGATGTACGTCTCATTCCTTACTGCAGCCACTGATATGCAAAGTGAGCTGAGGAGAGCCCTTCTGAGGAAGAAGCATCCAACACACAGACTGAGCTAGTCCAGTGATTTTCTTAATGTGCAAAAAGTGAACAACTGCTATTTTTCATGCAGGCATAACCTTGCAGCAAACATTCTGAAATGGCAGGATCAGAGTCCACTCTGTGCATGGTCCCATCTTGAACCCAAGAACAGAACTCTTTTGCATTTATTTGTCACTGATCATGTCAACAAGCCCAGGGATGCTGAAACCTCAAGACCAGACAGCCTCCACAGCAGCCTGGTAGATCTGTGAAAGTACGTGAAGCTCCTGGCACTGAGTATCTTCCAGATCAGCCTTTCCCTCTGGTTTCCCTCCACACTTCTTATTTTGGCCCACTGGGGACACAACTGTGTCTGCTCATGCAGAACTGCTCCAGGCTTGAGAAACAGAGGATGAGGTGCTATACTGTCAAGCTTCCAAAGAGTTCGAGGGATTTGTTAGTTTGGTACAGACATGAAGAAAACTGAGGTGGAAAAAACAAAGCAGGAGTTCAGTCCTTCCTCCCACAAACAATGTTAAAAGCCACAACATTCAAAAAGTTCACCTCATGGCAACCTCTGGACTGGGGCAGGACAGCTCCTGCAGGCCCACCTCCAGCTCCGCTCACTCTAGAAATGACTCAAGTGTTACTGCCCTGCCCTGCCGGGCTGGCTGCAATGCTCCCAAGCAGGCAGGGGCTAGGGATCTTTTTCAGCACGGCACCTCATCCACATTTTAGTCTTATTGACAAGGTTAAACCTGATTCAATGGCCCTGAGGTCTACTGATCCCCTTCTCCCAGTTCCTTAACAACTCTGTAACTCTATTCCCCCCTTGACCTGCAGGTTACCCAACCAAATCACATCCCTCCCACACACGGGAGCTCCTTTACCCATCCCTCTCCTCTTTCTGCAGGAGCCAACCCTCCCAGCCTTCCTTACCTTTGAGGTTGTACCCAACACCTGCCTGTTTTAGAAGACAGGAATTGGGGATAAACACTCACTTTCATTCCTGTAGCAAATGAAACCATCACCTGCTTGGTTTGTGGTGTGCTGCATGCAGAGGCAGTTCAAAAATGTTCTGGTTTTCCCTAAAATAAGAAATAACAAAAAAAAAAACACCACAAAACCCACCAGATGCTTAGAGTATTACAGGTTCCTATCTAATCTGCTCAAAACTTTCTCAGCCCTGCCAACTCTCAACCATCTTCCTCCAGCATGTGTGTCTTGGATTATCATTTCACAAGCAAGTTCATTGCTTTTTTTTTTTTTTTCTAGTTTCCACCTCCTTTTCTTATTTCTGTTCTGTATTTCCAGCACCTTTTGATCAGTTAATACATTGAACACAAGAAATGGCAACTGGATAAATCAGCAGCACACCTTGTCCAGTTACCTCTCATTATAACCATGTCCAGATGCTTCACTGGAAGTTGCAAAAGCGTCCATTGGGGATAGTTATAAAATTTAAAACATATCCATTCCACTCCCACACCCGTTATCAAGTTGTAATACTTCTCCTTTTAGCATCAAATACGTATGTATTTGCTATACACATAGCCCTCATGCCAACATATCAGGGAAGAGGCAGAGTTGGACATTTACAGTATTTACAGACTAGACCAGACATGACACAAAGCATGTCTGGGTCACAACACAAGAAAACCTGCGGAATGAGAGAATACAAGACCTTGTCTACATAAAATAACCTTGTTCCTAACCTTTTCCAGCATCCAGATTTCTCTGGACCTGTTCCACTGGGATTTTTTTCTTTTTTGAAAGTTTGCAAGCAGAACTACACATGAGATTCCCAGGTCTCATGTCCACCACGTACAATGACATTAGTGCTTCCTTATCACCGCTGGTGACAGCCTGCATACTGCACTTCTGATTATGTCAGTGTCTTGAAGGCATCTGTGATTTACACAGACAGTTCCTTCACTTCTGTCATTGACTGCCAGTGAGCCTCCAATTTACAGCAAAAATTCCTGATCATAATCCATAAATTCATCACCTTGCACTTAAATGTCAAACCGCTCCTACTGCTCCACTTCTCCAGTCCTCCTCCCTGGTTGATGCCTCCCAACAGTGCATCATCAGCATGCACCTTCTCCCTGAAACAACTTCACTAATGAAAATATTTAATAAAATCAGCCATAAAACCCACTTCACAAGACCCAACCTCACAACATCTTTTGTCCTGACAGCTCTCCTATCAACACGTCCTTTAAGTAGTTCCCAGTTCCCTTTAAGCAGTTAAGCCAACTTTAAAATTTTGCCTTAATCTCTATTTTCTATGGCTAAACTAATAATTTCCCATGTGGCACAATAACAAATACTTGGACAACTATGCATAAGATATCTGTCTTTTTCTAGATAGAATAAAGATAGTGTAGTTTACAAAGGTGTCATATTTAACCAATCCAATGCACCTAAATTGAAGCTGCATCCCATCCCACTTTCCCTGCCCTCAACAATCTTTTCTCCAAGACTCATTGCAAAGCTTTTTCTGCTATTCAGGTCAAACACGAAGGTCTGTAGTTACCCATTACCACTAAGTCTTTTGTTACAGTCACTATAAAAACACAATTAAAGCTGGATTACGGCACGCTTACATGGAACAGTATCTTAATCCACAAATGGTCCTGTGGAAGCCACAATTTGGAGTAAGACCCTAGCTAGTGCAAATAAGAAAACTGGAATCGAGCCCAGAGGAGATTAATACAACAGTACCTCACTAATTCACACTAAAGGCGAGGAAACCACATTGAATATTTCAGACTAAAAGGAGTAAGAGAAGTACAAAAAAACACATCACAAAATACTTTCCATTTCAAGTAGCTATCTCTGAGCAAACATCATGGTGCACTGAAATGAGCGGAGCATGCTATATATAGCTAATGAAATCTTGCTAACATTAGACATGGCTACAGCATCTGTTACTAAATCTTTGCTGAGGAGTGTAGATAGACCACCAGGTTTCTAGAGCGCTTGTAAGAAAAGCAGTTTATTGAAGTGAAGCTTTATCAGCTTCTATTATACATAAATACAACATTAAACTGAGGCTTAATATTTACTGCTACGTCACCTCAGCAGGCCATTATCATCAGTGCCTGAGGCCAGATCCTCAGGTGATGTAAAATACTAAAGCACCAGTGATTTCCCTGACTGTCCTTATTAACCTTCAGAAAATTTTCAATCAACACAAAGGAAATTATGCCCAAGGCACAGCTGCAAGGCTTAGACCTGCTCCCATGAACTCAATCTGCATCCATGGGATGGCCTGTTCAAGGAGATTTTCACCTTAAAAACACTTCTGCATCTTCCCCACAGTGAGCATCAATCTCAGAGCCCTAGTTTGCAGGAGCATCTTGCTGCACATGCCCCATACACTTCCTGCCCATCATCTAAAGCAAAGCTTTGCAGGCACAGCAGAAAATACCTGCAACAGGGCTGTAACTCTCCCACAAAATGTGACAGCTTTCCTCGGGCTGTAGGTCCTCCAGACCCAGCACACAGGGAAAACAGAGACAGGCTGATTGTGTCTCCCCATAACCAGTGGGGATCCCTGACTCAGTGCTATTGTCACTTTGCTCTCCACACTCCGCTGAGGACCTCATTCTTGGCCTCTGTTCAAGAGTAGACCCTTGCCCATCCCAGGCAGGCTCAGGCATTCACCTTGTTTGGGTTTGTTTCCCCTGGAGTTTACCGCTCCATCAGGCAAGGAGGGGTGGAGGATGTTTTGCTCCGAGGAGGGCCTTTGCCAGCTCTGCACCCTGCAGCAACAGCCAGTCCCTGCACGCAACCTGCTCTGCCCCGCTCCAACATCCAAGCACCCAGAACACCTTTGCTGCATGCCTGCACCCCCCCCCAAATCTGTAAACACATCTTGTGACATTAGGAGAGGATCAAGGAAGAGGAAAGTAAGATGAGAGAAAAATAGATTCCCAAGGATGGATGCTCTTGCCTCTCTAATGGATAACAAGTGTATTTAAACAATGAATTATCTTAAAAGGGATTGAATTACCGTACATCACCCTCTTTTCCTTTGTCCACGAGGCAGGGGAGAACAGCAGTGTAAGGAGGGATGGAGATTTCTGGCACGGCTCTCCAGAAGCATTAGCATTTGGCCTGCAAACCCCAGAGGTCACAGGGCCAGCAGGAGGGAGCCCGCCTTGACGTGATTAAATTGCTGGCTCTGGGCTGAGCACACTCAAGCAGCCTCCCTGCCGGGTGGCAACATTTGACACCCTCCTGCTGCTTAAACCCACCGCTGACCAAAATGAGCCATCAGCACTGCGAAGTGGGAGGAGAGCGGCCTCCTGCTCACGTGGCAGAAATAAGATCTTTAGTGGCAGCACTGGAGGGGAAGAGATGGCCTGCATGGAGCGGACTTGCGCACACAGGGCTTTGGGACCTCTCCATCCTGCAGCTCCTAGGCAGCCCAGCTGGGCTAACTCGGCCGCAGGAGTCACACAGCAGTGCTGGCTAGGCAGCCCTGATGGGAGATCACATCGCACAACACAGCAGTGTTACTTCCAGCACCCCCAGCAGCTTCTGTGCACAGTCCCAGTCTGCTCCAGCAGATGCCCTGCTCACCCCAGGTCTCCAATATGGCCTCACACCCTCCATGCAGGAACAGCACTAACACAGCATCAGCTGCAGTGGGCAGAGGAATCTCAACCCCTGCTCGGCTTCCCAGTCCTCAAAAACCCCCAGCAACTATGTTTCTGCCACAATAAAGCCCTCAAACATCAAAGTTTGCATCAACAAACATAAGCAAAAGGGCTGGGGTTTGGAAGCCAAACACAGGTCAGGCCAAAACCCACCTACAAAGAATTTTCATATAAGAAGTCTCCCCCAGAGGAAACCCTACAGCCAGTGATCTGTAGCCATAGGGTGTCAACAGCCATGGGAGCGAGTCAGCTACAGCCCTACTCTGAGTCCCTCATTACTGGTGCAAACCCACGCCAAGAGGTCAGCACAGGAGAGCAGCCAAGGTGCAGGGAGGAGCCCTCCCCAGACACTACATCATCGCAAGACCTGATGGTCTGAGTTTAGATCCTTTTGGGGACAGAGAGGGAGGCTATAAGATGACATGGAGCAGAGCAGGAGACCTGGGGACTTAGCACCTCAGACTATCCCAGCACAAAGCAGCACAGGTGACTTCCCAGAAGGAATCAGCCAGTCCCTCCTACCACAAAGGGACTGTCTTTGGCAGCTAAGAGCATTAGCCCAAACTGAGCACAGGATTCATTTGGGGCTGATTCTTGCCTTGCAAAACTTTATACAAGAGAAGTAAGAAATCCAGGGCCACAGGTAGGTTGTTGCATCCATTCAGGCACAAAGTCAGCAGTGGTATTATGGAGGCCCACAGCAAACTATCTAGTCCCTGACAATACCTTCTAGGTACCTAACTATCTTTCATGATCATGGTGTTGAGCAATAACAGTCAATAACTTCCTGGCATCTTGGAGAATATCCATCTGCACTTTGCTTTCTAGCGACTTACAAAATTTCTGCCTCGCAGGATCCCGTCCATTTCTTGTGCCAGTGCTCCCTTCAATTTCACACTTAATTAAGTCCCTGGATCAAGTCTCAGGATGGATTGCTCACTAGACCAGCAGCCAGAATTGATGTTGTATCTAAATGATGGGGCCTGAGGAAAAAAAAAAAGAGCAGGAGTGATAACAAGAGAAAGGGAGGGAAAGGAGGAAAGCTGCTTTTATTTCAGGGTTAAAAGCTTAATCTTCTACTAAAACGGTATCACATGAGAGGGAAAGACTCTCTTATCCATGTGATACTGCTGACCTAGGCTTGGTTTAGAAGCTGTAATATCATTCCAAGAGAAAATTATGTCAGCAAGTAGCTTTTCTTCAGAGGCAATTAAAAGGAAACAGGACTCAAGGAAGACAGCACGGGATGGAAAAGAGGGGCTGAACAGTGCTCATTTGTGGAGGAGACATGCTGAGCCTCTGATGAGGAACAGTGTATAACCAGACATTAGTAATGGGAAAGCCTACAAGGGCTCAGAGTGATGAAGTGCTCAAAAGCTTGGGTGTTTCCTCTGAACTTTCTCCAAACTCCTTGATTTAGGTTGCAAACCTCATGAGCTAAACCCTTCTCAGGAGATTTCTGGAAGTTCCTGTTCTTCTTGGAAGTATCACAAGAGGGCTTAGTTTTATTGCTGCTATTTGGCATTTCAATTTCCAGTACGGTCAAACCCAGGAAGCCAAAGGCAATGAAAGAGCAGAGCTAACAACATTCTGGGCATCATAAAAGGCTGAATTCAGGTTCACACTAGCAGTGTTACAGGTCAGTCTTGTTCTAGGCTCATACAAGCAGGTCTTCATAGTGAGAAAAAGATTAAGTCCTCTCTTAAGAGCAATTCAGCCAAATAATAATGCATCAAAGCCCCGGTAGCTTGTTGATGGATAAGGAAACAAGAGAGGATTGTATGGGTTTCCAAAGTACTTTGTTGCCAGTGTAAAACTTGAACGTATACACTATCTGCTTGGGACGATTTAACATCAGGCCATCGTTTATATGGAACAAATGCTACAATAGCCAACTGAAAAAGTTCCTCCGCTAACAAATCGCAACACCAACACCCCATCACCACACACACACACACACACACACACACACGCATTTCATTTGTTTACTCAACTCCCTGCTAACATGCTAGGTAACATAGATGGGATAACCCATGCTAGGTGCTGCAAAACACTAATCACCATCCATTACAGGTTACCTTCTTTTTCATTCTTCGTAACTCTGTTTTCTGGATCCATTGAAATATCAAACAATGACTTTAGAGTCCTTTGGCATAAAAGGTTTCCTGTTTGACACAGTCCTGGCCTCAAAGTAAGGCTACAGACTCTGGTACCAGCCACCTCTCCAGAAAAGTGAAAAAGTCTTATTCTTTAAAAGTAATGGATTTAAGATAGCCACCTGCCCTAGATCTTATAAGAGGGCTTTTGGTTTGGTATTTCTGAATTAACAAGCAGAGAAAGAGGGGATGGATTAGAAACACTTAGTGGTAAGTATGGCACTTCAAACAGGTTTTCCTGTGAAGCCTCTGCAGTGGCATCTTTTCTACCTGGTCATACAGTTATTTGTCCATTCTTAGCCACACAGAGAGGTGGTATCTCAGCACACATGAAGGGTTAAGCCATGATCTTCTCAATGTGACTCCCACGAGGTGTATCTTCCATCCCATAACTCCCTGGTACCCAGAAATCTAACACTGCCAGAGCACAGCCGACTTCCAATACAAGAACACTGCAAAGCACTGACAGCAAAGCACCTATCCACACAAAACAAAACAAAAAAATCACAATATCTGAGAGGGCTGGAAAAAGCCATGAAAACTTGCCCATAGTTGCTTCAGGAATTAAAGGTTCGTTTTCTTGGGTTTTGAAGAAAATACAGTGACAAATACTTAACACCTAAAGCACACTTATGAGAAACCACCAGTCCAATGCAAATTCTGTTGATTCCAGGGAATCTTACTTTTCTCTTCACAGGTGACAGAGGCAATGGACTGAGGTGGCCAGGATGACCCATGGACAGACTCCTTGCTCCTTTCTTTGTTCAGCTGTGTCCGTTCAAGCTGCTCCTACTTCTCATGGATGGGCACGGTCAGAGATGCGTAGGCCATATACAGTTGATTATGAGAAAAAGAAGAGAGCTGTTTGCTTTCATATGTACTGAGACCAGCTGCCCAAAGCAAGTCAAAATCCCAGACATCAGCTGGTGCAACAGTCACACTCTACCATCCATCTCCTCTGCCACAGGCCAGGCTCCTGCAGAAGCTATGTACTGGAGCTGTTTTATGGTATGTTGTAAAAACCTTGGACAGCATCTAGAAACTAGTCTTTTTTGAGAAGAGGAAAGCCTAGAAATACACCAAACAACAAATTTGTCCCCAGACTGGGGAAGATTAATATTCCTTGCAGTTCCCATCTGATGACAACTGGTAGGAGTCCCCAGCACAGATTACACCCAGGGGATGATTCTAGCACCGAGCAAAGCCCATCACAGCTATCTCCAGGAGAAATGTTCTGATCTCAGCAACACCAGTTATTTACACAACAGCTGAAGAACTCAACATGAACTGCACACAATCCCTGTGCTAACATCACAGCATTCTGACTGGAAACTGTGGATAAACACAGGTTATAACTCATCACAAAGCCACTACAATTCTTCGCAAGAGGCCTGAGTACAGCCTCACATCACCACTCTGTCAGGGGCAAATAGACATCGATTAGTGCCACACAGGCCAGATCCCTGAAGCTACAACAAGATTTCTCCTGCATGAGATTTCCCTACAATATGCTCCACTTTAACTGCACTCACATATACAGGGAGCTGTGTGCTTATTATTTTATTTGCTTGCCTGTTTCTAGAGGAAGGGGGAAACTTCCCTGCAAGACATCGCCTTTATCCTGACATTTGGCTTTTGTGAAAGCAATTTTGGACTGAGTTTCGAACAATGATTCTCACCATTATGCTTGCTCTTTTGTCTCCTTGGACACATTGGCAAATTTGCTTCAAGCTAAGGCATGAATTTAGCAGGGTATGAAGGGAGCAGTTAGTGCAGCGAGACAACTGAAGATGGAAAGCATGTGGTATGTTGCAGTTTTTAATTGTTTCTGCTGTCAGAAAACAACCCAAGTAGACTAGCTCGTAATACTTCCTGCACAAAAATCCTAATCATTGCCTGCATGGGGGATCCACCCACTGGCAAAGCAAATACTTTCCCAAATTCTGTATCAGACTGAAAGGAAGCATGCATAGGATTTTATCTTGTTCCACCTGCCTGTATGGAAAGCTTTCACTCAGCCACTCTGTTCTTCGTTCCCATCAAGAATTCACACCTCATACCAATCTGACTTCAGAAAAGAAACATTTCTAAGATCCCAAATAAGCTTTTTTTGTTTTTAGACTGTAACACTTTGCACTGCCATAGCAATTCTAACCAGAAGATAAGAGCATCTACTTCACACTTAGGGAGCACTTCACATTTTCAGTATAAATTACTGCAAGGACACCTGCCTGCATCCTTGGGTACGTACTTCTCGATACAAACCTAATTTTAAGAACATGCAAATAAGACTTTCCACATTTTCTGAAAAATTCGGACCCAACGCAGGCACCTAAATATTGTAGCAACAAGGTTGCCCCAGCTGTGAAAAAGATTTAAATCCCCTCTAGTGGAGAAGTGGATAGAACAGACCTCCCTGAACTCTGTGGATGCTGGGTAGGAAACAAATGTGCCTCAGCAGAGTCACAGAAAAGCTAGGGTGAATCTACAGGGAAGGCTAAGAGCAAATCATGAGCACCTATTTTGAAAAAATACACAGGACCCATCTAACCACAGGGCTCAGTCCCACACAGGGGACCAGAAGCACTGACACCTTATATCTGTTATCTAATTCTTCTGGTTCCAGGTAGCACTGGGAAGAAGTGGAAAGTCCCAGTGTGCAGCCCTTTGGCCGCAAAACCCACATCTAAGGCTTAGCATGCCTTATTGTCTGACACGGGCTCATTTCAATCCCAGGCTGTGCAGGAAGCTGTTGTGAAACCCAGAGCAGAAACAAAACCACCACCAACACAGAATGGTGCAAACCTGCCCTAAACACGAAACTCAGGCTGGACGTGAGAGCTGAGCCACAGGACTCCAGGGAGCTACTGCTGTTCAGTGTACTTGAACAGGAGCAGCACCACTTATAGGCAGAAATCTGTGCTGAACTTAAACCCAAGCAGAAGATTACAGGGGTCACATTGGGTGTATTATTCCAGCTGGTATTTTGAGAACTGAAAATCTGAGAAGAACAAAGTATACATACAAGAATCAATCACAGCCACAAATCCAAGTATTTGAACTTATAACCAGCTTTTTTCGTATTCATAAATCAAGCAGGGAGAAGTAAAATCTTTGAAGATTTTTGCAGAAAATGTTATTATTATCGGTTTAAAAAAAAAAAAAGGAGCTAATTTTGTGGCTAGAATTGAACTTTTTGAACATATGCTGACACAAAGAATGGGAACAATCTTTCAGTTTTTATTATTTTACCCAGACAACCATTTCACAGAACTGATGAGAGGAAATATAGAAGGTGGCCTGTGAGCCCAGAGGAATGAAGAACCATGGAAGGATTTGAAAGACTCTCCTTAGCACAGACTGGGAAACAGCCATATCCTTCAGCTTCACAATTAAAAAAGTAGGATCTCGCAGTAAGACTAATGGACACGTGGTGTCCTCTCTCCAAACATTTGCTCCCATTGCCATATACGTTTGAATACAAGAAGCCTGCTTGTTACCGAAGTACTTTGCCAGAACCTGCCAGGGGAGAGGCCAGTGCCACACTCGGCACGAGTCACAGAAGTGGGCAACCAAGGTCGAGAAAGCTCCAGTGTCACGGGACATTGCCTCCCTGGACAGGCAATCACACAAGACTCACAGCACTGCGCAGGGAGATGCTCATCCATCACGATTACTACAACTCCGCAGTGTCAAAACCTCTACTTTCTGCTGAGGATCCTCCTGTTCTCCACCAAGAGTCCCCTTCCCTGCTGATGGCAATAAAGCTAACAAGGAAATCTATTCCATATTTAAAAATATATTCACTTCGGTTGAGTTTTTTCCCCAGCAAGAAAAGACAACATCCTGGGGTTTGCTCCAACACCTTGAGAGAAGTGATTCAACTCCCTGTATTTTTATGCTAATAGACTTTTTTTGCTTCAAAAATGTTAATCTATTTAAAAGGTCACCTTTATTTTAAAAAAATCTTCATGAAAGCTTTCAGAGTGCCTTTGACACTGGATTACATCATGTTTCCTCTGACATCTGAGTCACAAAATGCTCAGAGCAGAATTTCCAAGGCTTCCCTTTATTTTCTGTTCCCATGAATTCCACTCCCACTGCAATCAACAGGATTATTGCCACAGGCTTCAACAGGAGAAGGGCTGGCAAATGCTGAACACATTTGAAGGCCCTAACCTCAAAGTCAATATTTTCCAGTCAAGAAAAGAACACTTTGGTTATCAATGAATATGACAAACAAGAGGCCCATTATGAACAAAGCAGACTGATAAATGATCCCAAAAGAAAAAAGAAATAATACGATAATGTAACATGTTCCCTACAGCCTGTGGCAGTTCGCTGTGATGAATTTGAGCTGGTTTAAGGTGCTTGTTAAGTGAATCAAGAATTAAAGCAGTATTTCTTAATATCTACAGAAGGAGGATGAAAGGGATGCCATAAGGCTCTCTTCTGCTTGTACCCCAAAGCAGGATCAATTCTGCCTACATCTTTCCTGCTATGTGCTTCCAAAGCAACTATTAAACACCTTCATTTGTTCCATGCCTCTTCCAAGCTTTGCTACCCCCACAGCTTTGCTACATTCATGGCTGGTCACTCCTAACACCTACTGGTTACAGCCCCTCCCGTAATGAAAACTTGGGGTGACACAATTAAGATATCCTCCTGATACTCTTTACAACAGCCTTTGCATTCATGAAGTCTGTTCTTCCTGTCTCCACTCAGTCTTCTCACATCTCAATTAAAACACCAGAATTTCTTCTCTTTTATCATTTTCCCAGATCTTTCTAAGCACTCACCTGCAGATTCTTCTGGAGGACCAGGCCTTCCCTGAATCCCTGACCCTTGCTCAGAAAAAAACACTCTAGTGTTCAAAGCCAACAAACTCATTACACCAGCATTTCCCTTGATTTTCAGGGTTCAGACCAATCTTTGAGCTAAAATTTTTGCATGCACCCTCTTCCAGGGAGATTACACTATTTTCTCCTCCAGTTTTGGCTACAACTAAGGACATCTACTCTTTGAACTGTTTCAAAGATGGGTCCATCTAGAGCAATACCTGCAGTTTAATGATTTCATCTACAACAGCAAAGACATTTCTGATGAAATTTGGACATTTCACGTGATGACATAAAACCTTTTGGTCAGCACAAAACCAGCCAGGCCTGGAAGTGTGCAACGGCAGCAGGATCAGTGCTCTGCAGCTTAAAGCACAGTGCCGTATGCTGTTACTTAAAGGGAAGATTCTTTCAGAGCAGTATTAAGGTTTAGGACTTATAACTGAAGAGCTCTAATCCTTTCCAGTAGAGGCCAATGGTGCATGTAAGAGTATTAAACTTAGTATACATTAAATCCTAAACATTTCCAAGTTGCAAGCAGAAATAGATCACAATCAAAGCCTGCAATTCAAATATGCTTACTTGAATGAGCTCAAAACCCAGGGTCTGATTTCAGCAAAACTCTTCTCCATACATCATGAGCTCCAGATCTGGACTGAAGATATTAAATAGCAGTCTCAGTCCTTATCTTTAGCCCATCTGAAGATCAAAGAGAATTGGAAACAAAAGCATTCCAAGGCATTGAAGTGATACATTTATAATGAGTGTCTCCTATTATTCCACATAGTTGGGATTTTGGGGGGCACGGGGGGTGGGGGGAAGAAGGAGGTATTGGCAGCCAGTTAAGAAGCAAGGATGGAAACACATTTTAATACTAATTTCCTTCCCTCCTTTCCCACTTTATGCTCAACAAAACCACTGAACAGATCCATGAAATTACAGGAGATATCAATCCTTTATCCACAGTTTGCAGTTGTTGATATGCAAGACCCTTAATATGTAAATAAATTGGGTTGGGGTTTTTTAGTCAAAGCAGCATTGCTCAGCAGATAAACAGCAACAATGCAGTCTGTGTGATGGTCCAAATAATTAATTCTTGCAACCAGGGCATCTTCCTGAAGCACCTCTTCAAGTCTAACTCTGATGGGGAGCAAGAGGGACGGCACTGCTCCTCAGCTGTAGGCAAGACAGTGACATAGATGAGAATGAAATTCAACTTCAAATCATCTGCCATTTTGAAAATTATGTCCCTTGATCATGAATTAGTGTCAAGGCAGATGATGAGGGATGAAGCAAGGAATGAATGAGCGAAAGAGAACAGAGAGAGGGAGAGAAAGAAGGAGAAAGAAACAAGAAGATTCTCCAGAGGCTTATGAGAATCATGCCAGTGAAGAGACACAAGCCATCGCCTAAAAAAAAAAAAAAAAAAAAAAAAAAAAAGACCCTGATCCCTAGAAATGTTCCTGTCTGCTGGCTCCTAGAGATAAGGAAGCAATATTTCACAGTCTGACACTAATCATATTTGGGCATATTAAGTAAGGACGGTCCAGGGGCTTTCATGGCAGCATACATATTCCAAGTTCAAAGCGAGAACTCGTTACTGTGCCTAAAAAATCCTCTTAACTCAGAAACACGAGACAAAGAGGAGAGAGAAAAAAGAAAGGGAGGGAGGTACTTGCAGGGGGGAGAAGTGTCATTATCTTTGCATTGTTCTCCCTACCCAGCCCCATCAGTGACGTCTGCTGCAATATTTTATGATGGAGGGATGCTCCCCTCTTCCCCCCATCCATGAAAACAGAACAGGAGACTTGCTAATACAATATTCCATGGCTGTGATTTACACATCCCAGATTTCACTCCATCTAAAGGTACAACAGCAACTATGTAGCCAGCTCCTGGGGTGAAATCAGTAGAATTATTCCCACCAGAGACGTGGCCTCATTTGCTCCTACAGCAGGAAATTGCTCACCTGGCTCTGCTGCTGCCCCCAAGCAGAGGTCACTGTCTGTCTCTCTGGCCTTGGCTCCTCATTCCAGTCTGCTGCCCAAGGCAAAAAAACAGACCACTAAAGCTTGAAACAGGTGGCCTCCTTTACAGGCACCTGGAGGCCAAAGCACAGCTAAAAGCAGGGATGGAGAGCCAGAAGAAAACGTGTCCCAGTATGGACCAGCACTCAGGTACCTCCACAGCACAGCCCATCCCACGATCAACCAACCCTCAGCTTCTCCCCTCAGTTGCCTCAGTCCGTTTCAGCTTTGGCTCAAAGGATATGAAGCCTACCAAAAATAAAACACCTTTAATAGCTCCAGTTAGCAGAGATAGGCTTTATCAAATGTAGTAAGGAATGTTATTCTGGAGAGGGCTAAACTCAGCCCATCAGTTTGTGCTGCATCTCAGTGACAGCCAAAGTGCTTGGCTCAACTAGATCCCATCTGCAGGGCTCAGCAATGGATGGTCCTGAGCAAACCAAAAAGATAAAGTTTCAGCAAATAGTATATTAAAAATGGGAAGCTGTTTGGAGAAGAACCAGGAAGGTCACTATGTTGAATCTCAGCATTATCCAGAATGAATGTTTCAACTCTCCTTTTTGTCAAATTATATTTTTAGTTGGAGACTAACCTACTTTTAATGAAGAGGATTAAATAACCCCCATATGAACTTCGATTTGCTCTATAACAATTTCCACATATTTAAGTTTTTATTCTGCCATGCAAGCAAAAATAAAACCCAGACTGCTACTTACAGCATGAGGTGAAGCTACCACAAAAAAAGGACTTGCCACAAGTCTTTCCCACACCTCCCAAACTCTTCTGAACACCTCAGACTAAGTCCTACAGACTGATCCAATTGCAGAATAGCTCTGCTAAACTTGGAGTTGCTCAAAGAACCTATTCATTTAACTGAGATTAAACAGCTACAATTGACCATTTTAGGAGCAGCACAGTTGGTCCAGGATTCTTAAACCATGGATTATTGAAAGAGAAGAAAACTTATTAAGACTGAGCTGAGCTAAAAATCCCACCGGTCTCTGAGGAGCTATACAGGGAAATGGCGAGAGGTGGAGGTGGATTTTTTATTACAATTGCTATCTTTGAAGCATTCACACGACACCACCCATCATAGTGTCATGATAGAAGCACCAGTTTTCTTCCACATGGTTAAACCTCAAGGGGGTTTTATCTGAACCACCACCTAGGAGCTGGTTTTGCTCACTAGGGTAGACATGTATCACAGCCTCCACACCACTCCTAAATGAAAACTATCTTATTCATTAGTGGCTATACATCAGGATTTAACATATTCCCCGGTCAAGTCTAGGCTAATCCAGCAACACAACATCCTCCCCAGAGCCCACACTGCTCATTCCCATAAATCTGGGTGTGTAGTAAAGCACTCTGAAAGGTACAACCTGAATTTTTTTCCCCAATGGGAAAACCTCCCACTACCCTAGGCTTATTATATTGTACAGTGCCACCCACACACTGATTGCTCTCATCAAAAGGTCAGCATTTCCCACATCAGTTCCCCCCATTCCAAACAACTCAGAAACTGGAAGTTTTCAGATTAGGGATGACTTTGGTTTTCACTTCCCAGATAAAAAGCCTTATACCTTACCACACTAAAATAAAATCTTCATCTAGAATCCTATTCCTCTATATAAAACATGTCCTCATCTGACTACTGACCAGTCCAAAATCTATAGGAACCACAGGGAGTATTACTAAACCTGATGGGAGACTTAAATATTTAGGGCGATCACAGTTACAGAAGATACCACCAATTTCACATGGCCACATACCAGAATGCCACAAGTGGCTCCTTGGTCTACTCCCAGGAAAAGACTACTACCATTTCCTTCTGTTTGAAAACCTACAACCTGAAATTCAATTCCTAACAAGGTAAGCCTGGACACAGCCATTCCTGTAGCCAGAAGCTACGCCAGCAGACTGGACCTGGGCTAGAGCCTTGCTCCTTGTCTCTTCCTGTTCATGCAGCAAACACTGCCACAAACCCACTGCGAGCACCTTCCGAGCTCCTTTAATATTCTGCTCATCAACTAGAAAATCAGTTTTACTGAAACCCAGCCTTACAGCTACACGGAATGCAAGGAATGAGATTAAAAGGGATTATGTGTTTCTTGCAAGCAATGAGCAATGAGGCTTGATAGCTGAGACAGGCATCGCCTTAACATGTCCTCCACTTTGTCTGAATAGTTATTACCCCCCAGCATTTTGAGTACGAAGGTTTGTAGGGATGAGCCATATGCCATGCAATTAGGATTTCATTTCTGCTTATTGTTCACACAATTTGGAATGGTCTTTTGGATGTTTGCAGGTTGCTGACATTTTTCTCTATCTTCAGGCAAGACTGCATGTTTAGTAGTAAACAACCTGGAGGGGGAAGAAAAGCCTTAGATCTGACTGGAATGGATGCCAAATCCAAACTTTCCTCCAATTTAAGCAGGGAAAATTTTCAGAATTAGGTTATCCATTACTATATGCAGTTCCAGGCAAAGGCCATTCACAAGGTCCAGATGCCCTCAAAAATGGGACACAGGCTTGCAGTTCAGACTTTTGAGTCATTTTGGATTGAGTGTTCATCTGCATTGCAGCAGGATACATTTGGTTAATAAATATAACCAGTTATACCAAATAAAATGCATGTATTTTATGAGATGTCAGAGGAACAGGTCTTTTTCAGGGGGCTGTTCTAGTGACTCTTACTTGAGCAGAGACATGAGGAATCCACAGCCAGCCATTCCCTGACAGACCACCAAGGTATCAGCATGACTGACTGCCCCACACCAGTGAAAAATGCCTAGAAGCATATACAAACACCCAAGCCTTGAGTGGACCTGACCCCAGCACTGCTCCTCAACTGATTTCCATCTTATTCTAGAAGTTTAGCTGGAACGGATGCCTTTCTGGCCTCGGCATGCAGCATTATCCCGCCTTACTGCTGGAAACACATCTCACATCCTGGAGGTACATAGCTATGATGTATGTTCTGGGATTCAAAACTAAAAACGTTACTTTTAAAAGAAATATTTGCAGTGGCAGAACCAGAGACACCAGAAGCCTTGGCCACTTCAAACACTGCAGAGTATCTGTGCACTCACAAGCACCCCACCTCCCACCTTCTCATGTTATCTCCACCACTGCGAGGCATCAAATCCAGCCAAAGCTTCCTTTTCTTCCCTTCAGCAGAGGAATGCTGGAAAGGTACAATCCTCACGATGGATGGATTGACACAATCAGAAGTAATTTAATTCATGCTTAATCTGCAGCTAATGACTGCAGGTTCCCTCCAACTCTCAGTCCCCTTCCAATTTTTCACTGGTAAATTGCTACGGTTTGCAGTTGAAGCTCTTCACAGTAGATTAGTTAACATTATGTTTTTATTAAAGCTGAAGTTAATATCCTTATTCTCTGAAGGAGACCACTGGGGTTGTTGGAATTATTTTTTCCTCTTCAGTTTTTTACTAAGAGCCTTCTCTGCTGAGTTAGAAACACAGAGCCGGCAGACCCCCAGCTGAAAGCTTAAGGGAGCCCCAAACAGTTACCTCTGAAATGATTATTTACATTGGAATATAAAAATCACTCTGCTGGATCAGACCAGGGGCCTGTCTACCCAGTATCCTGTCTCTGATGGTGGCCAGCTGCTCTAGAGCAGGGCTGTTCATAAGTTTTCTGTCAAAGCTTTACCGATAGATACATTTTTTTTCATTACATAGCATTCTTCACAAAAAGCAGCCTGCTGCCTACAGAAAATGTTGACTTTGCAATGAAAAACACAGAGGTCTCCAACCTGAATGATTTTGTATTTTAGACCTAAAGCTTTCCATTTCCTGATCAAAGATACTTGCTTTTCAGTGAAGAGTCAGAATTTTCGGGGGGAAAAAAAAAAAAAAAGATGTTGTATGAAATTACGTTCATATTCATTAGTATTTTCCAATAAAATAGTCCCAGTTTATAAAATATTTTTATAAAGAGAATTTTTTGGAATATCTTCAGCTCTGATCTGAAGAAATCCTCAAGTACTGTCAGACACAAAATGATGGTACAAGTTTCTCCACAGAAGTCTCTCCTAAACCCCAGAACCAATGGCTACAATGCAATGAAAAATGACGTTTTCTGTGTATTCTTGGCATTTTCTAAACTGACTTCAATTCATTCAAAGATATCATGGTAGCCAGTGGAGTGCTGTTGACCAAGCAACACAAGGTGGGGATACCCGACAGAGACAGCTAAGGGAGGGGGTTAACATCTCTGCCACAGCCCATCCTCTAGACAAGCAGTTTTGAACAAGCCTGTGAATAACAAGGGCTCAGTGTTACTGAGCTCTCACAGGCAGCTCCAGATTCCCATTCAGGAGTAAAGCTCTGCTTCTCCAGTGTCATTTTCAGAGCCTTCCTCCCGCCCCTTCTGTGCTTTCCTTCCCCATCTCTGCTTGTGGCAGGACTGACGCTTCCAAGTCCCATGTTACATCCTGCTCTGTTCACCTGTGCCCCAGACCACTACTGCAAGCTGTCAAGGAGTGCAGCTCAAATCAACAAATGGCTGTTCTGAAGCCAATCTATCTAGAGGATTTCCATCCCATGCCAAGAACTCACCAAGAGCTTCCTGCCTTCCCTTCCCACTCTTCTCACATGAGTTTTGTGACACAAGAATTGGAGTCAAGCTTGCCAGATATCTGGTGTCCTTTACACTGATTTAAATCACAAACAAATCCTACAGCATCAGCCACATCACTCTGATGTGAACCCTGAACCAAGATGCAGCATGTCCAGTCAATCTATCCCTCGTGGCTGCTCCTTTGGCAGCTGCTGGAGTTCCTTTACCCTTGGCTAAAGGTTGCACAGATCAGTGAACAGCCTCTGACAACTGGCTGCCTGGATTTAACCCCCAACCCATCCCTGGCAAGCAAGAGGGGTGTCAGGAACATCTTTCTGTCCTGGGACAGCACACAGGGAAACGTATTAATGAACAGACAGAATCCATCCAGGAGAAGGAGCAACTGGCAATGCAGCTAGAAAAAAGGATTCTCTCGGAGCAAAGAGAGCAGAGCCATTATCATCCAGGGAGATTTAGGAGACAGCCCTAAATCCCACAGGGATCATATATTCAAGTTCATCTCTTCAATCAGGAGAGCTAGAAATTGCCCTTTAAAAAAAAAAAAAAAATAATGCTGAACTGTCAAATAAGCATGAGATGAGTCTTGAAGAAAAAGCCTAATTTCTCTGGGCTCTCTGTGAAAGGAAGAGAAGCTGCCACACTACACCAGAACACCTGTGAGCATACTTCCTGCAGAAACATGGGGCTAACCTAGGGTATGCAGGGACCAGGGCCTGTCAAAAGGTAGTGGAAAAATCTCTCGCCAAGATGGAATTTGACAGAGAAAATAGCTTTTTCAACTCTAAAGTTCAGTTTTACAGAACTTCTTTCAGTTTAATCAAAAAAAACCTGGAGGGAATAGATCTGTTCCACAAATTCTTAAATGTTTGCGAGTTGGCTTTTTTTCCTCTGGTCTGACTATGAGATGCTGAAACCTGAAAAGTATTTGTTTGCCAGTGAAAACTGCAGAAATTGCACAGAAAAGAGTACAGTGACCAGCTCAGATCTCAGATCCCTACTTACACAACCACAGCTAGCAGGACAGGAGGGCTCCGCTTTGCAGCCCAGGCTGGCCACCACTTCAAGACTTGCTGTCGCCACCCACAGCCACAAGCCCCATGCATTGTCCCACAGCCCAGCTGCAGAGAAGACTCACAATCCAAGCCGCAGGCTGCAAGAGGACCACTAAGAATCGGTGAGTTCTGCCAGCAATACATCAGTTTTCTGCTTCTGAGCCCACATAGGATGCAAATCACAGCAGTAGCCAAACCCCAGGATCTGCTGCTCTGTGCACTCCTGTGCACCATGTTTTTTAATTAACCTTGGAACAGCATAGGGTGGCTTTTTTTTTTTCTTTTTGCCAAACACAGACATATTTTACAGGGATGGTGACAAGCTAATTAACTTAATTCTTATGACACCTCTCTGTGAGATGATGCTAGGGTTGGCTAGCTCTGCAATGCAGTGTTGGGCTAATTAAAAAATAATTACTACTTCACCAAGGACAAGAACAAGAAGTTAATTAAAAGAATGAGGTGTAGCCTTAATGAAACTCATCAGATTGTATTCATTCAGATGTCCCACAGCCAAATATCTATCAGACATCCCCCCATTAGAATATAAATCCATGCCATCTCCTTCACAAGTGTTTGCAAACGGGTTCCCCTCTCCCGCTCCTTTGCCATTCCCTGGCAGAAACAATATGAAGTATTTCAGGAGCAAGAGAGTAAACTTGGGCTGAGATTTCACACATCCTCAGGAGCTGAAGAATAAAGTATGGATCTCCAAATACTATCTGGGATTATCCACAGTACCTCAGAAGTATGGGGACTGTATCACTTGTTTTTACCAAAGTCCTGTGGCTAATTTGGGAGCGCAGTGGCCCTCCACCCCTGCAGCCAGGCAGAGCATGCCTCCTTCCAGACAGCATCCTGAAACACCGGAAAAGTGATGCATAATAGGAAATTTCCTTGGGGAATATAAGTTTTTACCTGAGTAAAACTGACCCACGATCAGATTCAGACCTCTTACTACATCACTGGACAAGCTAATACAGTTACGCAGCAAGAAAGCATTAGCTAAGGATGAAATCCTGCTCTTGAATGGTTTGGCATTTCAGGTTGACTTAAGTCCTTCACAAGTTCAGGTCAAATGCCTCTAATGCTTCCATCAAGGGAAAAACATGAAATTAAATTTAGAACGATAATTCACTTCTAAATGAGGGGCAGGTGCCCCAGAGTTGAACTGTGCTAAGTTTTCCAGAAGTAACTTCATTCTTTTAAATATATATTTTAAGCCAGAGTGTATAGCCAGGAGGTAAATTAAGATGCGTTTGGCAAAAATATTTGCTTTTTTGATAAGGATAAAAAAAACACACAAATTATCAGAACAAAACAAAGAGGGTTTTCCCCATGGCATATTTTGGTGCCATCACTAACACAAAAATAAATTTTGCAAGTCACAAACAGCTTCCTCATTTATATACGCAGGTACTGTCCCTACAGAGGTGCCTTGTCTTAGACATGCAGCAGCTCATCTCCCCTCTGGTGTGCAAACCACAGAGGGTCCCCCAGCACCCACCCCCAGTCCAGCTGAAGCCAGCAAAAGGTCCAAGGGATGCTCAGATCCCTCAGTACCTGGTGCATCCCCTTGAGGGAGGACTGCTCACTGCTGGGAAGCTGCGATGACATGAGTGATCCCAAGCATTAGCTAGATGCAGTGAAGCAGGTCTGCTCAAGGAGTATTTCAAGAGTTTACTGGGCTTAAGAAAATTCAAAGTTTGGAAGCGATAGGGACATGACAATAATGTTCCTTGGCCGATCCCCAGGACAGCATAGAAGACAGCAGAACAAGTGTTCTCACACATGCTACTGCCACCTGAAAAAGTATCCAAGGGGGGAAAAAATAAATAAAGAGAAGCAGAGAAAAGCCAGGTTTCCTGGCCCTGTTCGTTACAGACCAGTTAACAGCTGTGGGATTGGCTGCACCCACAACCCTGAGTGCAGGAGTCACATCTGTGAGGCACAGCACTTTCTCCAGGATGGATCCAGGAGTCCTCACTAAAAGACAGAACAAGACAAAGACACAACCAAGCTGGTCATGCTACTTAAGGAGGAGCTAGAAAAACCTTCAAATAATGCAATAAGAAATGAGACATGAGACTGAGCAGACCAGCACATGGGGCACTGACATGGAACAAGCCTGTTCAGTTAACAGCTCTCACTGCAAATGAAGGGAGGAACTTCATCTGCTGGTGGGACCTGTTAACTGCTGAACCTCCCAAAGGAAGAAACAATAGGGTGAAGGGAGAGGGGGGGTGGAAATGGAGGAGTCCTTATACTGACTGCATCATCTTCCTGCACGCAAGACACCACAGCTGCAGGCAGACACAAGCTGCCCTTCACAGAATCATCTTGGTTGGAAAAGCCCTTGAAGCTCCTCCAGCCCAACCATGAGCCTCCCCCTGACCGTTCCCAACTCCACCAGATCCCTCAGCGCTGGGTCAGCCCGACTCTTCAACCCCTCCAGGGATGAGGACTCCCCCCCTGCCCTGGGCAGCCCATTCCAACGCCCAACAGCCCCTTCTGCACAGAAATCCTTCCTCAGAGCCAGCCTGACCCTGCCCTGGGCAGCTTGAGGCCATTCCCTCTGGGCCTGGCGCTGGCTCCTTGGCTCCAGAGACTCATCCCCCCTCTCTGCACCCTCCTGGCAGGGAGTTGCAGAGGGCCAGGAGGTCTCCCCTCAGCCTCCTCTTCTCCAGACTGAACCCCCCCAGTTCCCCCAGCCGCTCCCCAGCAGACCTGTGCTCCAGACCCTGCCCCAGCTCCGTTGCCCCTCTCTGGACACGCTCGAGTCATTCAATGGCCTTTTTGGGGTGAGGGGCCCAAAACTGAACCCACTCATCGAGGGGCGGCCTCCCCAGTGCCGAGCACAGGAGTCAGATCCCTTCCCTGTCCCTGATCCAGTCTTTCTTTCCAGTTTCCGGGTGCAGCAAGCACACCAAGCGCTCAGCCCCCAGCAAGGAGCTGGCATAGCTCTGCCCTCAGCCCAGCAGGTATTGCCACCGCTTTCAAACACCTGCAAGGCCCACACGAGGACCAGCGGGAGATCAGATGTAACTTCTTTCTGAAGCCACTAAACAACAAGAGCTGAGCAATCTCAATAGTTTACATCATTATAAAAGGGAATCTATTCAGATTCAACTGATATTATACCATCAGTACTCACTCTAGTCATTCTGGACCTGCACTGTAAGTATTCCCTGGGGCAATCCTGCTTCTTTCTTGTCTGTCCAGAGCTTTCCCTAAAGGGTGAAATTTCATATTCAATCCACCTGACTCTCATACAAACACTGTCTGCTTCTTACCGCTTCTGTACTCCTCAACAAATTTCTTCTCTCCCATCTAATACCCTTTGCTCCCTGGAAAGAAGCACAACTATAAAAGCAGCAGTTTTGCAGCTACACACATGCAGGTGTCTGAACACACATCCACAGGGTCTGATAGACATATATGTATGTAGTATGTGGACATGTGTTCAGATGTATGCAGGCACCTACACCAGCACATGGGGCTAAGTAACATCTTTATGCTTTCATCTGTACCAGGCTGCTCCAAAGGAGGTCACAACTAAGCCCACCCTCTTCTTCAGGTGCCCCTCTGAGAAGGCTTTTTTGCTAGAGCAGACACCACTCTAACACTGTTCATTTTGGGCACTTGCTGATCATTTATGTTTCTTTAAAAGGGCTTTCACTTCAATAGCTCCAGAAACCAAGGAAGATGAAACAAGTTTCCCAAGGTCATTCAGCCAGTGTCCTCCAAACTGCAGGGCTGCTGAAACCCAGTTTAGGATGCTATCAAAGAGCCGAGACTCACAGGGGTCCTGGACTTTTGAAAGGTTCATCCGCAGATCTTTTCTCATTTCAGGCTGTTTCAATCCAGCAGATTTACCAGAGTTATATTAGTACAAGCAGGAGCGAAACTATTTGCATCCCTCTTGCCATAGCAGGCTCACGGGAGGCTGAGCACCTGCGGTCTGAGCAGCATGGCCCTGTGGATAGAGAATTAAGACATGGGAAGCCTCTTCCCTGCCCTAGGGATTCATTCCCTGGTCTCATGATCCTCTGCAAAGTACCTCTCTATGCCCCGAGCTGTGCCTGTGAAATAGAGCCTATAGCATTTAATTTCTGAAATCTCCAAGGAAAGACTGCCCTAAAGTGTCACTATCAGCACACGCTAAATACCGCAGGATGTGCAGCTTTGCCCTTCTACTGTCTTTGGTGTGAAGTTAAGAACTGCTCAAGCCTACAAATTCAACAGGTCAAGAAACAGAGCCCATCTGAAGTCATGGCTTCAGCCAAGAAATATGAAGCTCAAGTGCACACCTCAGTACAGTTCAAGAAATTAATATTTTGGTGCACTTCAAACAGAATGATGATGCAAGGAGAAGTCAGCCAAACGGCCCTGGAAAAGCCCAGTGGTGACTATGTGAGGGGGTAAAAAGGCTGCACCACTTTCAGTCTGCTTCAGCACTGGGTGGGAAAATCCCCAATTAAACCAGAAACACAGTACCTGTAATCATCAGGGGAGAAAAAAAATCACCAGGAATGCAAGAAGAGGAAATTGATTCTTGTTGAAATCAAGTGTCTTCCTTCCTCCACTTCCCTGCTCAAATACAATTTTTTTTTTTAATTCAAGTTCACAGCTTGTAAAATCTCTCAGCAGACCTGACTTCCATGACTAGTTTGTACTGTCCCATTTACACTGAGGACACCAGCAAGAAAAGTCAGTTCACAGAAGGCAAAGAAAGAATCCGTTTGAAATCAAGTCCTTCATCCTAAAAAGGAGCATCAAAGCAATTCAACATCAGAACACGAGAGTCTAAGCATCAGCTGCTAGATAAAGAGATTTCTCTTCCATTTCACTCCATGATAGTACTAAGGCGAAGGCTGCTGTTGCTTTGAACAAGGTTGTTGTGTCTCTGCTCTTCCAGGAAGCAGAAAGCAGCAGTGGCTTTGCTCCCAGCAGAACAAATCCTCTGCAAGCCCACTGCCCATCTGCTGCAGTTTTTCAGGTCCCAGATGGACCAGCTCTCCATGTTGTTCTTCCTGGCCATCAGTATTTATTTCTGGTAAGGGTGAAAGAAGGCCTGTGCTATACTCCTTCCTAATCCAAATCAACCAGCAGTTGCTTCATGCTCTAAAGAACAAGAGTTTGTGCCATTTATAACTGCTCAAGCTGGGAATACCTTTATTATCCACCCAGACGTGAAAACTATTGAACCGATTCTGTGATTCTGTTGGTTGGACTGGATGATCTTCAAGGTCTTTTCCAACCTAGACGATTCTGTGATTCTGTGAACCAGGGCTCAGCCTGCCCATTAGCTGTGCAATCACCTGGGTACCAGGCAGGGTCAAGGTAAGCAGAGCTGTAAGGGGTTAATCCCAATGCAATATCAAGGTAAATACAAGGGCTTCAAATGAGGGAGTCAACTGAAATCATATTATAAACAAAATAATAATCCTCAAATAAGCTGCTTCCAAAGAGGCTAAGCTTCTGCATCCAATTTGTATCACATTCAGACAAGTGATGCTACAAAGCCATGTCCATATATTATACAATTACAGGAATGTGGCTTTCATTACGTGATTAAAGCACTCCTTGTTATGACACAGCCCATACTATCAACAGATGTTGGGCCAGCACATACCGCAGTCCTCCGCACTTTGGGTGCCACGTTGCTTCTGCTAATAGAGGCCACACAAGGTCAGCAGGAAGCGCCTGCAGGCCCCCCGGCGTGTTGCTGATTGGGCTTAGCTTACACGAGGAATAGGACTCCCGCAAGACCCTTCCTCCCCAGCCTCTCCAAAACATTCTCCTCCTTGTCGGCAGGAGCAAAGCAAACATAAACCAGATGGTCAAGCGGGTATTCCCAGCAAGGAAGAGAACACATTTGCAGAGGACATGAATGAAAAGGAGCCCATATCACACAGGCTAGGCAATCATTTCCGTGTTTTCAGGAAGTACCCTGTGCTCTGCAGACACATCACTCCAGACCAAAGTCAGGGGTAGCTATACTGAAACCCACAGAAATTTGTGGTTTTCTTAAGTCACCCAGGGGAATACAAAAAAATAATGACTGAAGCTTCAGTAGTAGAAACAGGACCAGGCTTTAGAGCCCTAGCTCAGATGTTGACTTTTCTTCCCAAGAAAATAGAGTTGGACCAAAAGCACTCAAAACCCAAACTGCCCTCAAAATTGTTTGCATGTCAATATGTTTTAAGTTACACAATTTCACTTTTCCTCAGAAGTTCCTATTTAGCATGTATTGAAAATACAAAAAAAAAGGTAAGAGGATTAAAGCCTAATTTACAGGTTACATGACAGGTGAATATCCATTTCAATATTGTTTAGATGGTTCAGATACAACTTGATTTTTTTATTTTAAAATAGGCACTACAAATGAAAATGTATTGTAAGCAGTAATTTCCATCCAAGTAAAAAGCCATTTTTCAACAGTCTGAAAGGTTGTTTGGTTTCTTCCCCCACACACACTTCAAAACACTAATTGGGTATTATAGATGAAGGCAAGGTTCAAAACTGAGCAGAAGCAGAGGTTGGGGTTATACAAACTTGGAGACAGCCTGCGCTTCCTGCGATATCAGAACAATGCCATGAAACTCCCAGAAAGTTCACGCAATGGGAAGCATTTGGCATCCTTCCACAGCAAGAAGCAGTAAAGGACATGCTTGGATTTATACATATGCTAGATGGGCCCTAACAGATGCCATGACCTGGAGCCGCAGCCACGCACTAACAGCCATAGCTCTGAATATCATACCCAATTATACTCACAGCCCCCCTTTCCCCCCGCAGCATGCTTAAGGCCTTCCAGCCCTCTCTAGCTCTTCCCCACTTCGAGTCCCTTTACATCTCCCTGGCCCATGCTTTCCCACCAGCCCTTCAAATCCCCTCCCTGCTACTCTACACCCCAACGGCACCCCTGCAGGGTCCCACTAAATGCCAAGTCTTCTCTAAAGTGAAGACAAGTTTTTAAGCAATCAGAGCAGCCAATTTACAAGTCATCATATCCTTCAGTTGTCATTTATGCCCCTCCCCAGCTGCTCTAGCAAACGGCCCTTGTTGGTTGTGTTTTATTTTTGTGGTGCTCATTTAGCAGCCACATTCAGTATCTCTCCACGAAATTACACTCATTTAATTTCCCATGTGAATCTGTTGACTGTTTGCAGGAGTTCAAAACAGCAGCACTTCTACATAGTTCATGAGCACTTTATAACACATCTGTTGGGCACTGATGGGAAGGTTGCATCTGAACCACAGGCTCTTAAGTCTTCCAGAGAGTTCACCTCATACATTCACTTTTTTGTTGAAATCTGCCCTAAGGAGAGGGTCTGGAGAAAAGGAACAGAATTCACCATTGCCAAAATCCCTGACATGTTAACTGTCAGCCAAAGCTAATCCAGAATCAAACAGAACTCATTATATTTCTAATACAATGCCCTAATGGGTTCCCTCCGGTTGGGCCACAAGACAGCCCCAGCTCTTCACCACAGCGCTGGGCCCAGAACCAGCTCAGGTTTCCAACTCCCACTGAAATATTTGCATGATCCTGGGCTTTATTATTTTAGCTTAAGCTGCACAGACTGTACAATCAGCTGTACAGGGCCCATTTTCAAATGCTATTCACCAGCACCTGAAACTGGCTCTTGATCAAAACACAACCCAAGCCCAGGTCTCACTTTTATACTGCCTTTCCCAGCAGACAGCCAATACTCCCTTCTTCAAAAGCCATTTAATCCTTCTCCGATTCTAAGCTTACCCCAAGATTTCTTTACTTAAAAGAATTAAGTATAAAATTCATACTAACTGAACACGGATGTGCCTACCTCAAAACTGTTCAGGCACCCAGCCCTGAACATGAGCTTAGACAAGCCTGGTAACACTATCATGGAAATTCCTCACTTAAAATATACCTGCAGGATATACATTGAAAGAAAAGGGATTTTATTCATTTGCCCAAAGAGTATTGTCTCCAGTCCAACAAGCAAACAGCATTTTGTAAGGATAGATTAGGTGGTACTTTTACACTGTAACTGAAAAGAATAAACTGGGTACTTTATTTCCACATGACTACTTTTTAAATATATATTTCTTTTTTTGAATAGGGATAAATATCTACAGAGATAATAGACTGTCTAGAGAGGGACAGAAATAGGTTAGCACACCACAATGCTGAATGACAACTATGTCCCATGAAAGCACATGTGATCACATAAGAGAGCTGCACTAATATAGGTACAGAAAAGAACTGAGGATGCGTACTGTAAGAAAAGGGCAGGGGAAGAGGCTGTATAATAATTCATTTAGCATTCAGTCCATCCAAGGCATTTACAGACACACACCATTTGACAAGCTCCCTGCCAGAGCTCTTAACACAAGAGCTGAGCAACCAGCAAATTCCTCCAGTTCCGATTGCCCGACCAGACACCTGAAAGGGGCCCAACGCTCAAAGGGCCAGAGCTCAGCGCTTTGCAATAAACAGCCCCGTCTAAAACGTGTTGAATGAGGCATCAAAGCTGAGGCACACAACATCACTAATTGCTTGTGAAAATCTAAGCTTCGGTGCCTGCAAACACTTAAGCACATGTATAATCGAGTCCTCCTGTTGACTCTGTGGTTGGCCTTGCCTGCATACGCTGGGATGTTGCTGCAAATGTACACGCTTGGGATGGGGGAGTGCTATTAATAAGAGTAATAGTGAGATCTTACATAGCCTGGGGCACATCAGAGCTAGATAATTATACAGGAAGGTGAGTCAGGAGAAAATAACAACCTCCCTCCTTCATAAAGAACAAATTTCACCCTGACAAATACATTGTAGTGAAAAACAGAGGAAGTAAATGAGTCCTGAACGAATTATATATATCAGAAAAACTGTAGTCATTGTGGGTAGCTCTGTAAATCACTGCCCAGTGTTCAAAATAAGCAAACTAAAGGCGAATACTGTGAATCGAAGTGAGAGCAGCACTAAGTCATAAGATGCACTCTGTGTACACCCTGCCCTGGTGCAATGCCCCGTCTGCACCATTTCAGCCAAAGCAGAAAGGGAACAGGCAGATTCTGAAACAACTCCCAGCTAACAGCACAAATTATTTTCGTTCTGGTGAGATCATCACACAAGGAAAGATCACAAAAATAATGATTCTTTCATTTCAAATTCCTACAGTTATGAAACTGCTTAAAAGCAGTACACAGAATGATGTATGGCAAAGATAAATCCCATATCCTATTTGAATTGTCTCATACAGAAATGGGCCTTTTAGAGGAACTGAGGCATGACACATCTGTAAGAGCAGCTCTGAAACCAAATTTACCACCTATCCCCACTGCTCAACCCCAGAAGCACAGCCAGGGTTGGATCAGGAATTAACAAAATACCAGGGAAAAAGCCTTAGAATGTCCTCGGCACACTGACCAGACTCAAGAAGAGCGTTGCCCACCCTGCAAAACCTCCATGAGAAAGAATTGTCTTGTTTGCAACCATTTTTGTTATCTCTTTGTAGTAAGTGGGAGGCAAGTTCCCAACTGCCTCAAAGCTATCAGATTTGCCCCAAATTATAATAGAGCATTTTTGCACAAGAAACAGAGCAACAGTCCGGGGTGCTAGCCACTGGATCACTTCCCAATCTTAAAACCCTCACTGTAAAACGAAATCATCTGAAGGTGAGTATGTCCCTCCATAGCTAAGACCTGTGAAGGATGCTATGACAGAAGTGTCCACTCTTATGGGCAGAAAAAGGTCACTTAGAATCCTCATGCCTTAGCTTAGGGATTTACCATTAGACAGCATTAAGGCTTCCTCTAGTCAAATCAATAACAAACCTTAATATATCTTAAAATGAGGTGAATTGCCTTCTGGAGACTCCTGTGTCTCTCTCCACTAACAAGGAAGTCTGCAGGACCAGGCAGTAATTTCTACATGGCTAAGATCAGGTGCACTGAAGTCCTTCTTAAATGATGAAAGTTAGCAAAATTAAAGTGTTCTCTGCAGGCATGTTACTGCAAACATTCCTCCACTAACAACTCTTTTTGGTCTTTTCTCTACAGCGTCTGGTTCTGGCCACTGCTAGCAGCAAAGTGCTAGACTCTGTGGAAATCAGATTTGACCAAGCATGGGAATTCCTGTGTACCAATAAGTTATCCTTTGATTCGTGGCATATTTCAGATTAAAGTTCCAAGGAGCTACAAGGGGAGAGGGAATTCTCCATTTCAGTCCTGAGGGCTGCACTGATTTATTATTTCTGGCAACATGCAGTGCATTGTTTGGTTGAGATTGGCTGTTAAAATCCATACTTATGAAATGTAATATTCCTCTGGAAATGTCCCATTACGATTTTTTTTTAAATGGTATTTTTATTCAGAGGAAGGGGCAGGAATAGTGGAATTAGCCTCGTAATGATGTTCTAAACCACTTCAGCTGGTAGTCAGGTAGAGTAATATTTTATTTCCAGTTGGCCACTTATTTCTTTAACCAAAACCAAGAAGAGACCCTTGTGAGAATTCTGGCAGAATAATTAAGGAGAGATGGCTGTACCTCTTCCTAACAAATTAAAGACAAAAATGCCAAAGGACTGGAGCATGGCTCACTCCTCAGTGTCTTCTCACGTTAGCACAGCTCAATAACTAAATAAGAGCAGCTAAATAAAAGACTATCTGAACTCCAGTGTGAGCCAGAGATCCACAACTATGGGCCCCTCCAGTAAACAGATCAGTCCAGAGCCATCTCTCCACTGGCGCAGGAGAGACTTTGGCAGATTACACAGGTGTAGAGCCACCAAAAAGGAACTGCAGAGGCTGACAGCAGGATGGTGTAAAACCAGAGTTTTCCCCAGCAGTATGCCAAACCTCCAGCCTGGTTGATCACCTGCAAATCACACTCATTGCTAAATTATTAATAACTCCTTGATTTAATCCAGAGGCCAGATCTTCAGCTCATGCTAATCGGTGTCACTTTACTGACGTTAACAGAGGGCATCAAGTTTGCCACAGGTGAGATCCAACCCCCCAGTGCCAACTGCAGCCGCTGTCTGGGAAATCCAGGCAGGACTTTGCACTGTGGGTAAAAGGCAATTTTTAGGAACTGGCCTCCTCTCCCTTTGAGAGGATTTACCCTGTTTCCCCAGAGTAACCGGAGGCCCCCACCCTCTGGATCAGTCGCAGGGGGAAAGGGGCTAAGGACAGGCAGAGAGCAGTGACAGCCTGCTCTAAACCCGAGCTCGCTTTTTGCTTATCCAGCATTACAGCCTCTACCGAAGCATCTTCAGAAAGCGGAGAAACGCATCTCCTGCGAACGGCACCGAGAACAGATCCCCACAGCGGTACGTGCCCGCACTGCGGGGCTGTGGGAAGCCGGGCGACCCGGGGACCGTCCCCAGGCTTCGGCCAGCACAAGCGTGAGCCTCGTGTGACACCTAGTGCCCAGGCGGCTCGGAGCGGGGCCGGGCCGCGTCCCCCACACCGCCGGGACACGGCCCTCAGCAGCCCGGCGGCCACGGGCAGACCGAACCTTCACCTGCCGTGCGCCAGCACAGCGTCCCGTTCGCAAGGGGCAGCCTAAATACTGGCTTCGGGCTGCCTCAAACAGCATCCCTACAGACCCGCAGCTCCACGGGAGGGAGCTTCGCTTTGGGTTTTAGCAGGGTCCAGGAACACACCTTTTCCTTGACACTCTCACAGGATTCTCTGGGTGTAAATACTTGATGGAAATGTTCCTGGAATCACATTACCATGAAAAAGTGTGATCCCAGAAACATTTGCATGAGACAATAGTCTGTAGCTTTGCAGCATCCAAATCCAGATGTTTCTGGTGAGAAAGAAATAGATGACCTGAGAATTAAACCCAGGCCCCTTGGCTCCCCTCCAGATGCTCTACCAGCTGCTCACACCAAGTCCCCTCTGGTCAATTACTTTACTTGATGCTTCTAATCAACAATATTATATATGTGATGCTATAAACTTTTGTATTTAATATTAGCTCATAACTCAGCATCCAAAACCAGATGTTTTTGGTGAGAAAGAAATTGATGACTTATCAGAGGACTGAACCCAGGCCCCTTGGCTCCCTTCCAGACAGTCTACCAGCTGAGCTGCAAAGCTAACCAGTTACCTCCCGCTCCCCCTGCACCGTTTCTTTTCATGAAAGGAAAAGGAAAAGGATTTCACCTCTCCCAGCGCAATGTGCAGGAATATGTGAAAGATGTTTTTATAAACACTTATAAAACAGTATAACGCAATGTTGCTTTGAGTCAGAACACACTTTTTCCCAGAGAAGGGCTTCGCAGACAAGCTCCTTCCTTTCCTAACAGCCAGTCCTCATCAAGGGCTCACATACAACTGCATGCAGAAGCCACATAATAGATGACTAATTTAGATCTGAACTTTTTCAGCTTCCCCATGCTCTGTTGAAGATGATTATGAGACACTCTCTGCAAGGCTGCCTTCAGGACAGCTCACCAGGCCATATGATATAGCAAAATGCCTACGTTAAAGGACTTAAAACAGGTTTCTGCAGAGCTGAAAGGTGGAATGCAGTCACTTCTGATTTATGGAAGCTTTATATGTTCAAACCATGCAAAGCAGTTCAGCAAGTGCTTTACTTCAAACCTGTAGTAGCTGCATCAAGTTCAGTGCAACTATTTATGTGTCTGAAGTTAAGCACATACTTCAGTGCTGTCCCATACAAGGCTATACTCGGGGAACCCAGAACAGAGCACAAGACTGTTCTGCTGTTGCTTAACTACTCAGGATGCTCTATCACAGCATCATGTATTTATTTATTAAAGGATGGGGCATTAGTTTTATACGTATGTATTCACAGGGGTTTGGTCTTCAATTATAGGTATACAAGATACAGTAAAAAGCAACTTCCATGAAAACACAAAGCCCAGAGTCTTAAAAGCTTTGTTTAGGATTAGAGACAACATCCACTACAGGGAGCATACAGATCTATAAATATTTGCCCACAATTGTCAGAAGCAACTGTTAAAATATTATTGCAACTGAAAGAAACCTGAAAGTAAAACCAGCATACTACAAAAATCTATTAGAGATGTTTTCCACAGTGTCAATTCCAGCTTCCCTCGCCAATGAAGAGAACCCAATCCAAGGAGAAAGTGCCTTTTAAGAAAAGAATACATAACTACAAAGATCCAGAGAACTGGCACCATTTTTCAGAGAATTCAACTCCTCTTGCTAGCTAATTTGACTGGATTTTAAGACCAAGGTCTTGCCTTAAGTTAACTTAATTATAACAATGTTGTGATTTTTGCAAACTTCAGTAAGATACCACATTCATTTGCTAGGACATCTTACCATACCCAGAAAATTAGCCAAAAGCTTGGATAGATCCTACAACTGCTGGAAAAACGAATCTCATCCTCAGTGAAACAGATTTCTATATTTGGCTCTGTTCTACTCTGAAGACTCAGCATTATCTTGCCAACATTTTCACTATAATCAAAGCTCAAATAAAACATTCCAACTAAACTGCAACAGCATAGATAGATTTCCATTCAAGAACTGATACCCGAAACTATACAATTCCATCAAGTCATCTTTTACCAAAAATTTCACATCTCTCTGGTGAAATTACTTTCCAAAATAGCTTCAAGCTATTTTTGAGGATATATTGTACCAAGGCAGTTTAGCATGAAGAGCAGGAAAAGAGGATCTGCATGGTGGGAGGTGACAAAGAAAAGGAGAAACAAAGATGGGGGGAAAAAAAAAACAACAACCAAAAAAAAAAAACACAACAGGTTAAGAGAGCTTAGAGGGCCCAGACGGTAGAGACAGACATGGGGCAGGACCAGCAGGTCAGGGAAAAGAAGTCCAGGGAGACCACATATCTGGAATCAACCCACTCAGTCAGCACTGGGGTTGACCAGACCACAGCACATGCAAGAGAAGTGCCAGAATCTGCAGAGCATCTCAAACATCTCATTTTCAATAGCTGGTACAAATCATGTTGGGCTGACCCTGGTGAGATACCAAGACCTGCAGAAGTTAATGAGAGACCAGGGCACTCAGTGTCTCCCCCGATGCCTTGCATTTAGCGGGATTAGGCCCACACAAGAGCACTGTCCAAACCCTGTGACAAGAACATCATTAATATATTTACAAAGATCAATGTATTAGTGCCTGATGCACTGCTGGGGGCAAAAAGTGCTAACTGCAACACTGTGGAAAACAGAGGAAGATACATAGCACAAGTATAATAGAACACTGAAAATGATGGGCAACTGAGATGAAGCCTGAAGGCACAGGTCTCCGGGACCAGACACCAAGCACATGTGGACTCACTCACCTAGTCTTCTGGAGAAGTAACATTTCAAAGCTCTCGATGCCACAGCTCTCCTCACACTTACTTCACCAGTTGTCAGCTACCCAGCACATCTCATTGGCACAGGATTAATTTTGAGTAGCCTTCAGCTGAGCACTGCAGTGCCATATTATTCTCTTGCACCTTTTAATCCCCAACACAGCTGTTTCAAAGGACTGGTTTCTGACAGACTCAACCTGTCCCAAGCAATACCAAAAATTACAACACCTTTCCAGAGTTTCCAACCTTTTGTTTTTGATCTTGATTCAATAGCTACTGCAAAGGAGAGGAGACTTTAAACACTTGTCCTCATTTCATGGTCTGAGTGTTGCAATCATCAGTGGAAACTGGGACATACATAACTGCAAGAAGCTCTTTGGGGGCCCTGAAACACCAAATCATACCTATATGAGAAGCAACCAAACTGGTGGATTGTAAATGCTGTTTTCCACTGGGTGATCCAACAAGTTTTTTCTCTCATTCAGCCAGCACAGATACACACCATCCTGCACTCAGGCATCATCTTTTCTCTTCAGCCACATGCCAAAAGGCAAGACAGCCAAGAGATAAGAACCTGCATCCTGTGACAGCCCAACGACATGCAAACCAACCTGACGAGGTATCATCCAGACTATGCTGTTGACTTCCAACTCCAAAAAAACCATCTAAGACCAAATGGCAAGAAACACTCTCTTTCTTAAGATCAAACTTTGAGGTGCACAGAGGAAGGGCTAATGAAGTGCAAAACAGAAACAAGAACAGTCATCAACAAGTTGGGAGAAAACGGTGTTTCCTATTTCCTTGTTCAGTGACTGCATTTTCAACACCTGCACAGGCTGCCTTTAATTAACCATGGCTGCACTGAGCCATAATTTGCAAGTTGTCAGTCCCAGCACTCATTCTGAGAAAATCTACACTGCCCCACCACCCCTCTCACAAGCCTACCTTGACTCCCAGATCTTTCAGGTCTTCAGAAAGCAAATTCCAGTTATTGAACCAGATCTGAAAGCAAAATGAGAATGTCTGGTTATAAAAACTGAAGCTTTTCAAGGGGTTGGGGGGGGGGTGGTGCATAATAAACTGATACACAACATTTTGCAACAGTGTTCAAATATAATGCATTTTCATCTTTTCCATAGATCGTAGATTTTAGAACACTGAAACATGCTCTGAAATTCTTCCCTTAAAGCCTACTCTCCTCCTCCCAGTCTGCTGTCTGTGGATCCAACACGGGCCAAGTGATCAAATCTGCTTGTTGCTTCATATATTTTTAATCATTCACAGACAGGCCCCTGTCCAGGAAAGAGCAGCTGGAATCACAGCTGCAAAGCTCTCACTAATGTGACACCACATAATCATACTTGATAGCAGAAGAGTTCTTTGGAGGAGGAAATCAGGAGTTGTACTGTAATTGAGTGGGGCTCTACCAGCCTTCTGGCGCTTGAGGGGTTTTGTGTTTGGCAAGCTTTTGTTAACAAAATGCAAAATCATCTATCCAGACAAATACACTGAACTGACACAGATATTTTCAACAAAAAAAAATAAAATACATACAGGTATAAAGCTGGAAGGCAGACAGCAAATCTTAAATTTGCTGCTAGTCTAAGTGGATTTACTGCAGTCTCCAGAGGTTTACCCGTGTTCACCAAGAACCAAGCTGGCTCACACTTAGATTTGTGTCCCAGCCACTTGCACACAACCCCCCCAGAACTGAGTTACTTTCACCCAGACCCATGCCCAAACCCTGCAGCCTGCATTAGCACCTTCCCCAGGTCCTCAAGGAAAACGTGATTTTCACATAGCTTACATAGGTGTATTTACCCCAAAAAGACACAACCCCTGTGCTTACTTGCAATCCTACCTGGGACTGAAATAACAACCAAGAAAACCAGGCTCTTTACAAACTTAATCTTTCAGGAAGAGAGAAAAGGAGGACAGCAATACCTGGGTCTCAGACCAGCATTTTGCTAGAACCTGAGCATAAAAAAAAAGCCAAGAGCAGACCCAGTCTGATCAAACAGAGGGCTACCTCCAGCTCTGTGCATCCTCAGGAAGCTCCCAACTTTCCTGCCATTTTGTGAGAGAAGGAGGAACCCCTCCTGCCCCTTCCTTCACATCCAGCAGAGCCCTTTAACCCTTCCTGGCTGATGAACAGCCCTGCCATCTCAGCTAGTGATGTTCCCAAGGTGCAAGTAAAGGCAGATCCTCCATTATTGCACTCTTTGGGGTATGTCCTCGCTGGTATAGCCCAAATTCGGAGGTGTTATGTGCTGCAAGTTGGGGTTTTGAGCTGAATTCACCCCAAAGCTGAGGCTGTGGTTATACGTGATCCTGCCTTAATGTGGGAGAGGGAGGATTTTAACACGTGGGTGTCTGAGCACCCCTCCCCGCCTAACATTTCCAACATGTAGGAAATTGCAAAACGGGGACCCAAGGACCTGAGTCAGGGTCCAGACAGGCACATGTAGTGTTATATAGCATTGCACATACATGGGGCAACCACAGGAACTCCCTGTGTGACAGGGTGTGTGCGACACCCCACTGCTTGGGGCCATAACAAGTGGTACCTGTTGGGTGCAACAGAGCCAGAGGGTCACAGTGACCCTGAACATGAGATGGACAGACCCAGGGCATGTGACAAGGGGGAAAAACAGCACTAAACTGGTGCCCAAACCCGACATCACAGAGGCAGGAGACAGCCTCCCCGGGGAATCACCACCACAGCTGCAGAGTGGTGGGAGCTTTCTGCAGCATTGAGACCCCTTGGACAAGGGAGACTTTGGGGTGCCCTATGGAGGGGAGGCAGATGAGAAATGCACACATTTCATGTTGGCAGGGTAAGACTTACCCCTCCACATGTGGCTCTTTTAAAAGGTTTTGAAGCGCATAGGGCAGGCGGTCTGAAGAAGGCTGCTGTTCCCTCCCTGCAAGATGACCCCAGGCTGCAGTAAAAGCACCTGGAATCTCACTGGAACACTGGCAGGACCAGGAGGTGAGTTACAGTCAGCTTGTTCACCTGACAGTCACAGCCACACTGAAGTTTAATACCTGACAACTGCAACAGAAGACAGCAGATTAATTACAAGATAAGAGGGATATGCTCCAACTCACTGTTTCCCAAATCAAAAGAGCAAACACTGCGAAGATTATTGGCATTACTTATCAGAACAAGGGAAACCAAGGTAAAAGTTAACCTATGTAGGAATAAAACTCTCCACCAGCAGCCTGTCTTGAGGACTGTATGTGGCATAGGAATTCGGGGGGAACAGGGAGAAGAGGAGGGAAGACATGCAGTGCAAGCCTCAAAGGGGGTTTCGTCCCTTTTGTCCCAAGGGGTTCTGACTAGCACCATTCCTGCAAGACTGTGACCCAGTGTCTGCGCTGAGTTAAGACTTTATTCCACACTCAGTGATGATGCAGTCTGTCTCAACAAAGGTCTGTATACAGCAAGGTGAAGTGTCTGTAAGCAATGAGACAAGATGCCTACAAGATACTCTTTCTTTTCTGTTATTGCTTCTTTTTACCTGAGCTAACTATAGACAGAACATAGAGCAAAGCATGAGCGGGTGGAGGAGCAGAAGGAAGAACATTGAAGCCTATAAACCAAGCAGGCTGACACTTCTTTCTCCATGGTTCTTTACCTCAGCATACTGCTCAAAGGCTGCAAACTTCAGCTGACGGGCACGGAAAACGTGCACAGCAGGGCTGTTTCCATGGCCAAATGGAGAAATTGAGCCTGGCTGCAGGCAGAGCACTGCGCTCACCACACGTCCTTTGTCAGCCTGTGTGTCGGTGAGACAGCTCCCTGTGCTCTGCCACCAACATTTTTTTCAACTTGTTTAAAAGCACATTTATTTCTGGGAAGCCTCTGAACATCAGATGGAACTAATTAAAACCAGGAAGGCTCAGGGGAGTTGGGGGGAAGAGGGAGACATGCAATTTGTTTTCCACTTCAAAGTGGTTTAGCAAAATAAAAGCACTCAGGCCCTCTAATGCAAGTGCATGGGGAGAGGAGAGAAGGGGGCACTCAGTGCTCTCAAGTGGCCACTTTCCCCCCACTTTTGCTCACCATGCTCAAAGGAGCTGTGTTTGGATACTGTGCCAGCTGATTAGTCAGGGCATCAGAGGTTAATTGCAGCGATTCCTCCTGTGCCCTCCCATCAGTTTTGCGGAGTGGGTGGCACTGCACCGGGAGGAGGTGGCATCCATGGGCACAGGGCACCCACCCCCACAATCCTCCCCCTTGTCTGGAGGGGTTGGGATTGCCTTCAGACCAGACAGCAGCTGCCACTGTGGCATTTCTGGATGAGTGTGAGGAAACACAGCCACGGAGTGTCATGGCCACTGCCACAGTCCGGCTGTTCGAGGGCAAAGGTCCTCTAGGACGGGCCATGTCCGAGCATGGAGGGACATCTCACAGGAAACCCCACTGCCCTGTGGCAGCTGTGCTCCGCCACAGCCTTCCCACCACCCCTGTGTCACTGGGTCCCCACCTGTCCCTCCCTGGGGGTACCGAGGCTCCCCGGGCCCCTTCCCCTGCACCGCCCTAGGGCCTCACAGCACTGAGCCCCTGCCCAGCCCTGACTCCTTGGCGATGCCCCAGCCCAGCCCCAAATCCCTGCAGCACTGAACCCTTCAGGGTGACTTGCGTCCCCCCATCCCTGAGACCCCTGAGGGGTGTCCTGCCCCTCGCACACCCTGCCTCCAGGGCCGCTGTGCTGAGGGGGGCCGGGGCCAGGGCCAGGCCTGGGGAGCCGCAGTGTTGGGGCTGCA
>NW_020799123.1:3545138-3561986 GCF_003259725.1 Athene cunicularia
CCATGGAGAAGCCGCTCACCAGCACTGCCCTCGGCGTCTGCTCCATTTGGGCCCCTTTTCGTTCTTTTTTTTTTAAATAAAACATTTTTCCCCTCTCTAAACCAATGTTTTAAACCCCACTCTAAACCCTGCATTAAAGCAGGGTCTTGCACCAGGCCGGGCTGGCTGGCAGATGAGGGGCTGCATGATCACCATCCACAGCTGACAAGGACTAATGGGGCCTGTTTCCACCCCACGCCATGTCTGAGCTCCTTCTGCTCCCTCTCCCTTATTTATTCAACCTTCATTCTCGCTGACGAGCATCCCATCCAGGGTGATGGTTTATACAGCAGGAACACTCGAACCCAGGGCCAGGTTGCAGGTTGCTGGGGGCTAATGACTCCTGAGACCCCCCCTCCAGCCCCAATTCAACCAGTGACCTGGGGTGACACACCGAGTCCAACCACAGTCCCTCGAGCCAGCCAATGTCCTGTCCTCCTGCACCCGCTTTTGTTTGTTCTTCCCTCATGTTTTGTGGCTAGAAGAATGGAAGGGAAAGGAATCAATAAAAATTAATTCTGAAAATAAATAAGGAACGAATTGGAAGCTTGCAAGTAGCAATGGATAAAGTGCCCCGTGATGGCCCCATAAAACATCTCTCTACACACCATTTATCACCAAGCCAGTATGTCTTAGCATCAAGCTTAATTTACTCAGTATTAAAAGACATAAACCTGGTCTTGCAAATTTGGGAAGAAGACTTACAGTGACAATTAAGATTTTAATGTGCCTGATGCCTGTGCTTGGGGTTTTCTATCTCTAGGGGCTTGGGTGGCTTTTGGCAGGGCTGAACTGTTGGGATGGGTCACGCAGGGGTTTAGGCTCCCTGGCACCTGACGTTTGGTTGCAAAACCTGAAGAGCTCTCATGCCTGGGAGACTGAGAAAGAGCGATTAGACTCACTGCCACATCGGATGCCCTCGGCAGCCTCCAGCTGTTGCAACCCCCCTGCATGCACATGCCCGTGGCTCTGGCTCGCTGCGGCTGTAGCGCTGCAGTTGCTGCCGTATGAAGGGAAGCTTTCTCCATCCCCTGTCTGCCACAGAGAGCTATTGTGAGCAACAAATTACAGCCCTGTCGGAGCCTCCTTGGCTGCAGCACAAGAAGTGAGGATGCTGGCCCTTGAGTAAAGCTGACTGGATTTTATTCAGTTGCTTTTCTTTTAAAAAGTTTGTAATACACTGCCCAAGACATAGTACAAGCTCTGTATGAGACATGAATAACATTCACTCATGTGACTGTTTGTACAGCGGAGGGCATTACAGGTCAGGCTGAGAAGTGTTGTAAGAATGATGCAAGGCCCCCAGCCTAGACAAGCAGGGAGCATGGCAAAGTAAGATAAAGAGGCATTCACAGAGCTGTGTGGGGTCCAACACACAGTAGCTGAAGGCCCAATAGGTCACAATTTCAATGCATGTTCTTGGGCCTACCCATGAGGAACGCAGCTCTTTTCTGGCTGCACATAATGTCATTATCAAACTCACCTTTGAGAGCCAGAGCAAGACCCCCATCAGCCCTGCAGAGACTGGCTTATGGAGTGAGGCTTATGGAGAAGAAACCAGAAGAAATTACATGATACACATGGCAGGGAAAACAGCTGAACCTCCTTTGAAACCCAAGCTAGCCATTGGCATGTCTTGTGTTTTGGTGTCCCTGCTGTATCCCCTTGCATCCACTGCTTCACTGTGCACCTTCACAGCCTCCTTGCAGGGACTAGGCTTTGCTGTACCGCTCGAGTCCATCTTCACAGACTTATGGTTGGTTCTGTAGGTCCTCAGCTTCTCATAGTCCCCTCCTCATTACCTCCCTCCTTGGCATCAAGCACCCTAGGGAGAAAAAGCCACTGAAGACAGAGGCAAGGATGGGTTTATTCCAGCTTTCAATAAAGAGCCTACATCAGGTATCAGTTGTTTTGTTTGTAACTCACAGTAAGGAGAGAAGCAGCTTTTCCCTCCCTCCACTGAAACGTATCAGTGTGCACACTTTGGAGGTGGCATTCTGGCAAATAAAAAGCTCAACAGCAATACACACAGTGCAGCAGAGGGGCTGTTTTCCTTTAGTACTGTTCCCGAGAGCCACTGCTGCTGGTCAGTAATTGCAGAGACCTGCACCCTTTATTTTTTTCCTCCTCAACCCAGTCCATCAGTTCCTGCTGCCACCCCACCCAGCCAGCCTGCCCCTCACATCCAGTCCCCTGCTTCCCCTTCCCTCAGCATTTTGACATGCAGCAGTGTTGTTCTGGTAACCCAATCCACCCCAGAAAAAACAACTTGGCTTTCAGGGGGATGGGCCTTCTCCTTAATTTATGTAGGGTCAGCCTTATAATTGTACCCCTTTTTTTATCCCTTCCTCCATATAAATCATGTATGTGACATTTCAGCGGAACGCCAACAAATTGAGCATGATGTTCTTATCACCAGCTTAATAATTTAATTCAAAAGGGCTTTGCATCATTGCACGCCAGGATCAAGAGGAAATAAAATAAGGCCATCCCTGTGCAGCAGAGCTCCTCCAAGCTGGGCCAGCATGTCACACAACCTGCATTCCTAGACTGCTTTTCTTTCATTTAAAGTTTTATTTGTACTCTGGGAAGAGCCAGTGGAGTGCCCCAGCAGAAGCAAAGGCTGTTCAGCCAAGAAGTGGAGCTAATGGGCTCCACAGTGCTGGATGCTGCTGAAATGCCCGTGAAAGTCAATAAAAAGGCATTTTTAAGCAATACCTGCAACTCAGAGGAAGAATGGCCTTTGCACACATTGCCCAGGCTTTGCTCACTGCCTGGTCAGAGCGTGAAAGTATGGAAGTTGATCAGCAGAGAAGGAGGGGAGAGTGTGTCTTCATGTCCTTGGGTCTTTCTTTCTCACACCAGGCAATACCTATCCAACCCAGAGCAACACTTCACCTCCCATTTACCTGCACGTGGTGAACAGGTCATAAAAACAAACAAACAAACAAACAAACAAATCAAAAAAGCAACACCAAAGAAACCCACAGATTTGTTTTCAGGAAATGAAAACTGTACATCTTTGATCTCAAGGACTCTTCCCATGCTCACCATTTCTGCTGAGAGACTGAGGAAAAAGGACGAACCTAAACCCAGGAGGGAAGTTTTGGAACTGAGACAGGCAGAGCCATGTGTGAAGGCACACGCAGAGCCATACGGTGCAGTCATATCAACACACCCCACCTCACGCGTGGCAGCCTGCATATCTGCAGGTGTTTGCCCCAGTACCAGATGAACACCCTACGTGCCCCAGCCTGCCTCCCTGCCCAGGGTTTGTGCCAGCTCCCATCCTGCCGGCAGACCCGCACTACTTGTTTCCAGCCAAACAAGCCAGCTCAATCGATCACTGCTGGGGAACAGGCACGACAGTAGCTCAGCAGCAGCAGAAAGGGTGTGATAAAGCTCTCCCCAGCATTGCTGCAGCTGGGAAAGGGCAGCATGTGTGTCTGTTGATGCTCCAAGGGATGCTCCCTGCATCCTGCTTTCCTTAGGTATCATTGCTGGAGGTGAAGTGACCTGCAGATGGAAATAAGACAGATTTGATTGATGACTTGGTGGGAGCTGGGCTATGAAAGTAGAAGCCCCACCAGCATGGCTGTCAGCAAAGCCTGATCTGTGCATCTGCTGGGTTAAACGGTCTAATCAACAAAGATCATTTTTAAACAGCTTTCACAGCCTTTAAAGCACATCAGGAGCTCAGGGAAAGCAGCAAGCTCTTCACCTAACAGCCTTTACCCAACCCAAGCTCTGTTTGTGAGCCCCTGGCTCCCTCTGCATTGCCATGCAACACGTGGAGCCAAATCCCTCCACCCTACAGCCCGAAGTTACTGCGAGGTCATTTTCCAGCCTGCCCTGAAGGCACACATGCTCTGATGTATCTTCCTATCTCATGCAGGAGCTGAGAGCAGGCCGGGAAGAGAGCTCCTCTCAGCTCCCAAGTATTCACAGTTCACATTTCGTGAGCCAGACAGCCTCCTGGACAGCAGCACCTCACTCACAGTGTGTGGGCTTGGAGAGCTGCTCAGCTGTGATCTGCAGACGCTGATGGAACATCAGCTGGTCCTTCAAAACAAATGCAATTACAAAGCCACATACTTTCACTTCTGTGCAATGGAAAGGGAGGGTCTGCTCCTAGCTGCTTTCTGTGCCCAATTAAAGTGTTTGCAATTATAAAGAGTAAACTGTGATTTAATAGAAGGATGGAAACATATTTACTGGAGCGTTAAGTGCTTTAGCTCACCGTTTCCAAACCATCATTGGGTTGTTTGGTTTTGTTTTTTTTCCTAAAGGCCTATGTGGTCCTTTAAAATGTTGAGAATTTCTAGGGCACTGACTGGGGCAAAGACATAGGTGAAAGAGAGGTAAGGATATGTCATGGGGGGGAAAAACAAAAACAAAAAAACACAAACAACAAAAAAACAACACCAAAGAAATTTCTCTTTCCCGATTTGGCATTTTCTACCTCTGACCTGGAGGCCTTATGTTGCCAAAAAATACTTGTCTACTGGTGTAAAGAAGCCTTAACCTTTACTCCCAAACTGTCATTGTTGGTCATGTTAACGATTTCATCACACAAATATTTCCGATGTATTTGTTCTAAAAACTATTTGAGGAATGTAGTCAAGCTTCCATCAAAAGGAGAGTTCTAAGTTGAAATTTTCAAAATAAAGTTTCCACTGACTGGCTGTCCTGACCTGGAGTTAGTTCTGCCTTTTGTTTCTCTGCTGCCAGGTCAGGCAGCATCTGCAATCACCTCCTCTGCCCACTGGCATCTCCGCTGCAGCCACAGGGAGATACCACCCCACAGCAAGCCCCGCACAGGCGCAGCTCCTCAGCACCCACACCCAGACCAGCTAGGCTGGAGCTACCTTGGACATCCTCTGTCCACTCACCACGCTGCAGTTTGATCAACTGTAGCCAATTACTGTTTCAGCTTTTTTTTTTTTTTCTAATCATCTAAGCTATGCATTGTGTCTCCTACCACACATTCCTACATCTGCACAAAATGGTCCTGCTCACAGCAAGTTCCCTCTGTACATGTAAATTAAACCAAGCCAGGAAACAGGCCTGAACATGAACTTGCAATCTATAGAGTTTGATTGTTTATGACATTCCTGACCACAGGTTTTGACCTGTGCCAACCAGCACCCTCCCAAACCATGCCTGGGCACGTATCAGGGCAGAGCATGGGCCAGGAACTGTTCGCAGGCAGCAGTATGGGCAAGATTTTATTAGGAGCACAGATAGAGCCAGTTGAGCCCCTAGGGTGGAAGAGTCCTAAAATCAGGGAGCTTACAGTCCACTGTGAGTTTTGTATCTCTGGCAACTCTCAGACAGATTTTGCAATCGAGACTAAAAGGAGATCAAGGCCAGCACCTTCTTGGGTGGCTGCAAGGAACTTGTTCTCAGCCTCCGAGCTGCTGATGCATTTGAGTCCTGCCAGTCCCCGGGCATAACCACACACCTTTCCCATATGTTATTGCTGACATGTACCCATGTGCAAACTGCATGGCAAGCAAGAGAGCGGCATGCATTACAAATGAGGTGAAAAAGAAACCAAAACCCACCACTGGATTCTTGTAGCCCTCTGCTAATTAGGTGAGACATGGTAAGACTAACCCTTGCTATCAGCCAAGCCAAGGGAATGTAAATATTTGCAGGTCTAGGTCACCAGAGCCATTATTTACTGCTCTGTCATGTGACTTAAGGTTTGACATAAGACTTGAGGTTTTGGGGGGGTTTGTTGGTTTGTTTTTTTTTTTCTTTTTGCTCTAAGCGTCCCTTGATTTCTTGCCAGTTAGGTAACTGCAAGAAGGGAGGGCTGCCTTCAATATCCCACACATGCAAAACAATGATGCCACTGTGAACTTCGCCCATTCATTCCAGTTTACTGGGTGACACAAGGTGTTGGATGCTATGATCCAGAAAAGAATATGAGGCAGGACCCTCAGCCTCCTGTCCCACAAACACCGGTGCCGTGGCAGCCCTGCATGGCTGTGCATGGTGAGTATCATTCCCAGCAGGGGAAAAATACAACTGCACAACAGAGACATCTTCTACAAAACCAGGGAGCTCCCACCCAAAACTTGGCCGTGGAAGTCACAAATTCAGTTTCACCATTTTGTCATGAACCTTCAGTTTGCACATTCACAATAGACCCTGTCCACAGGTTCCCATTCCCAATTTTTTGCATAAAATGGGAAAGGGAAATGGGTTTTTTGTATTTGAAGGGAATGTTTCATGTTCAAGGAGAAAAGCTGTATTCATCTGCCCATATTCCCCAGCCCAGGTTTCAAAGCCTCTTGTCAGCCATTATCACGCTGCCAGGGTGATATCTTTTCAAAGTTACTGATTAGAAACAAACATTTCAAAGGTTTATTTCCCCTCCTTCCAGTAATGTGGCTTTGCCTACTGTGGGGAACCCACCTTGGTGCAGGCATTTGCCATTGAGCAGCCCCCCGTTCCCCACTGTTGCCTGTGGCTCCAGGCTTCCCCAAACTGCAAAGGAACTATGTATTGCTGAAGTCTTGCTCTCTGCTGTTCCCTCCCCTTCAGACCATCTCTGGGGTTCTAATGTCAATCATGGCTGCACTAGAAGGAACAAGACCTCTGTATCTGGCATATTGCAGAGGTAAAACCATGTCTGTCTAACCCAGGGCCTCCAGACTTCCAGCAGCTTTGTGCCATCATCCAGCTTGGCCTGGGAGAATGCAGGTAAAGGAAAACAGTGAAGGTCTCCCTCCTTTGGGGCAAGTTCTGAAAACATCAACTATTTTCCATTTTCACTGTAAATTTTTGAATACAAAACTGTGCATTTCAGTTTTTGACGGGGAAAAAAAAAAAGGAAAACAGACATTACCTGCAAGACTTTTGTTTCCAGAGATGTGGTTAGCCCTGCAAAAGAGCTTCAATTTAAAATTTCCCACTGGTGCTGCCCCTGACACCTGCTCTCCACCCGCAGGGGCTGAAGGCTGCAGCTTGGCTCAGTGTGAGAGGACCAAGCTCCTCTGCCACCAGGGAAAGGAAGGGAGGGGAGGAGGCAGCAAGAGGCAGGTGGAAGGGATGGAGTAGGAAACCAGAAAGAGTCGTCTTTGAAACACGCTGTGCTCTGCTTGATCTTTTTCATGGGTAAAATGGGCAGAATATTTGTTTGTCTGTATTTGGTTTGTGTAGTTTCAGAGCAGGAGTGGGGGTGCTGGGGTGCCCTTTCAGCGTCCCCCATCCTCAGAGCAGCTCACATTGCTGGGGGTTTTGTGCTCAGAACATAGCCCACATCTCAAAAGAAGATCCTCTCCTAATTCCTCTGCTGCTGGTGGCTCTCTACAGATGGGTTCACTGGCTGATCACGCAGGACCCATCACACCCCACCAATCCTCTGCAAATCCATCTGATCAGGGTGCACTATTGCCTGCTGCTGTCCTTGGCACACCAGGCACATTTTCACAGAATCACAGAACACCAGGTTAGAAGGGACCTCAAGGATCTCAAAGGTCCAACATTTTGTGGCAAAAGCACAGTCTAAACAAGATGGCCAGCACCCTGTCCAGCTGAATTTTGGAAGTGTCCAATACTGGGGAATCCACCACTTCCCTGGGGAGATTATTCCAGTGGCTGATTGTTCTCACTGTGAAAAATTTTCCTCTTGTGTCCAATCAGAATTTTAGGGTCATAGCACTGTTCACACCAAACAACATAGCCATGCTGCTAAGACCACGCTGGGCATGCCAGCAAAGCTCTCCTCACCCAGGGAAATGCCGACAGATGCCCTAAACTACACGGGATCCTTTGCAAACCCTCCAAGGGACTGCACAACCCCCACACTCTGCACAGCCCTGCACTGCTGCACCATGATGGGCTGCCCTCGGCTGTGGCTTCCCATGGGGTATCATCAGGGTCACCCCAAACTGGGGACAGCTCAGAACAAGCTGCCACAGACACACAAAGCTGAGAGGGCACAGCAGGCAAAAGAGAGGAGCTGGGGGAGTTTAATTTTATACAGTCTGTAAGAAAGGAGATTAAATGGGGAGTGTGATAATGCTATAAATACCTCCAGGGAAATACCATCAAAGGAGAAAGGGGGATTATTCAAATGATCTGGAAACTGTAAAACAAGGAGTGCTGGGGCCTGAAGTTACAAATGGAAATATTTCAGTCAAGGCACTAACAAAATCTGTCTTACAAGCAAGAGTGATTAGGTGCAGAAATCAGCTATCCCAGCAATGAGTCAGCGCCTTATCAGAACTATTTGAAGATGGCATAAGTTGGGAGGAGATGCAGATGTGACCCAGGTGAAGAAGAGGGGTCAGATCTAAAAAAGGCAGTTTGGAGCCCCCTCACCCGGGATGCTCCCGTCTCTTATACCTTATCATCAGCCCTGGCTGCACAGTCTCAGAGCAGAGCACCCGCCCACATAGAGCTGCAGGGCCAAAGGTACCAGAGCTGCCCATCCCAAATGTATGCATTAGCACATGCCCAGGCACTCACCTTCCTCTTCCCATCCTATCTTCCAGCCTTTCTCCATTTTTTTGCATTCATTTCCCTACCCTATGACCGAGGAAAACAAAGACTGATGGAGCATATGCTGACTTTTCTGATCCAGGATAAAATGCCATATAAAATATTCCAGCCAGCTCGCCACTGTGTAACTTGGCAGAGTAGAGTAAGTAGCTAATGACTAAAGCTGAAGTTGGCTGTGTAATTAAAAGTGATATATTTTATATATAAATGATGAGTTTTCCATCCCCAAAGCTGATAAATTTCTCAGGCTAAATTTCTCAAGCTAAGAGCCTTTTGTGGCCACTTTTTTCACAGCACTGGTTTTTTTTCTCTGCTCCCCTCCAAAAAAAATGACCAGTTTCCCCGTCTACTTAATGGGCTGTAAATACTTTTCTGCTAAGATGAAAAGTCCATTTGATTTGCATTAAATCTTCATCATTACAAGCCCTCAGCTGCAGCAAAGCCCGGATACTGACACAGAATACTGCATCTTTTTCTGGAAACCTCCCCTTAAAGGGGGGGGGGAAGTGGGGGGGGGCAGTCAAAGGGAGAATGGAAACCCATGGCTCTTCTTGGTATTGAGACACAAATACTTTCTGGCAAGGGTATTGCTAGTCCTGGGGTCTCCATCAGAACCTCAGTGCTGTTGGGGTGAGATGCTGCCCTGTCCCAGAGCATCTTTGCTGCAGGATTTCCCCGGACAGCAGTGTTGAGAACCAGGCAGGATCAAGCCACAATTGCTGGTGCAACAGGACACTCAGGCCACATGCAAGGTAGGGCTGTCACACAGTGGTTTTAACCCTTGGGAGCAGAGAGGACCAAGGAAGAAGGATCTACCACCTCAGGGTAGCCCAGCAGGGACATCCAGGGAGCTGCCACTGCTGCGCTCCCCATCCTGACATGCTCTGCTCCACTTCTTCCTCTCTCCTCATTTCTTCTTAGTGACAGAAACTCTTGCACTGAAACAGGTTCATTGTTGAGTGTTCAGAATTCAGGCTTTCCTGGTACTTTTTTCTGAACCAGCTTCAATGCCTGAAGTGGAACTGGCCAGATTTGTTCACAACTTTGAACTCTTCTAAACCATTAAAACACTTTTTTTTTTTTTCAGGCAAGATTGGGATCTTTTCAAAGTGTTTCATTTCGTTAAAAGTATCATGTGTTCCTGAATGTTTTTTACACACTTACAGAGCAGTATAACATCTTCACTTTATCCTCACACCCTGGACAAACAAGGCAGACTGGAAACTCCCCAGCTCCCATCCCAGCTCCAGCAGAGCCAGGTCTGTCCATGCAGCCAGTTAAGCACTAGCACAGCCTTGTCCAAGGCTAAATTCATCCACCATCGATGCAGGAGCATGAAGGACAAGTCTCTGTGCTCCAGAGCTCTTTGGAGGGAAGACCCTGAAAGCACCCAACCTCCTACACATGGTCCCTGTGGGGGGCCCCCAACTGCAACACTGTGCACAAGCCAGCACCAGCACTCAGCTCTCCCCAGGACGGTGAGCTGTGCAGAGCCCAGTGGCCCTGCTGTCTTGCTGCCATCGTCCTCATCCTGCTCACTCTGAACAGCCTCTAACCGCTGATCTCAGCCCAAGATTTATGAGCTTCCCCACGCTGCCCTCATCCCTGGCTGCTCATCAGCTCCTTATCATCACATTGCTGCTCTTCCTCAGCAGGTTTGGATGGGTCTCGTGTCCACCCCCACGCGACTGTAAAGCAAGAGACATTCACCACCTTCAAGGCAGTATTTCCAGGGAGGTGTGACAAGGATGTAGTCTGGGCGGGTTTTTTAATGATCACTGGTATGTTGCTCTTCCATCCTGACTTGACCTCAAACACTCTAGAAAAACATTCAGCAAATGCCTTTACCCTCATGTCTGTGAAGTGCTTCCTTCCAATATCTTGTCCTGGCTTTATACACAGAGTGTCACCTGTAGGCCAGCCCCTTTTGATTGAGAGACATTAAAGTGTTCTAAAACCAATATCTCACATGCAGAAGACCTGGTTGTGCCCCAAGTGCTGCCATGGAGCGGGATGGAAGGTCCTGTCTCTGCTGCAGCTGGGGCACATCTGTCTAGTACTGCTGCTTCTCTCCTTTTGTCTCAGTCCCACATCCTTGAGGTGCTCAGCCTGCCGCTGCATCCTTCAGCATGAGAAGATTTGGCATCAGGTTCAAGTCTTTTTTTAATTTCTCTCTGACTGTGCAGGACCCAACATGTGCCACTTTCCCAGGCAGAAGCAGGATCTGAAGCCCCCCACCCTTCTGCTCCTCACCCCAGCATGGACAATGCTGTTTTCAGGATAGCACAGCTGCCTCCTCTGAGACATCAAACTGCACACAGGGCAGGTTTCTCTACCTTTTCATGGCAAACAAACAGTACTGAGGCCTTTAGTTCAGAAACCTCCAGACAGTTTGGAGTTCAGAAACTCCAAACAAGTTCTCCCCTGGAGAGCAATGCTCACCCTACTTTCTGTAGGTAGCACTAGTGTGATGGACCCATGGCCCCAAGACCCTGCTCTGATGTGCAAAGTGCCAGGCCTTGCAAGGGCTTCGCAGCCCCAGTATGGTAGCAGAGGGTCATTACTGCCATTTTATTAATAGGTAAATTGGTTCTTCCCAAGGTTATACACATCCTGAAGCAGGGACCAGCCCTCAGCAACTGGGCATCCTTCTGGGGATGAACATGGACCATCACACCTGACCCACCTCCGTACCACCTCAGCAGACACACGCCATCCCCAAGCAGGGCATGGTGCTTTGTCACACCAGGACGCAGTGCTGGGGCAGAGCCGGCCCCACAGCACCGGGCGAGCAGAGCCCCAATGCGCTGGTGTGCACTGTGACACCCCTGCCCCGGCCACGCTCAGCCCCATGGGCAGAGCTCAGCTAGCCCAGGGCACTGCCCACTGTGGTGCATATGAACGACAGGAAAATTCACTCATGATTTTCAAATCCCCATGTGCCTCTGCATCCCTCGGTGCCTTTCAGGCAGAAAAACGCTGGGGCAGCCCCAGCCCTGTCCCCACACAGCGGCACAGACACTGCCCTGGCCAGGGCTGCCGCCGTTCCCAGCGAGGAGCTGGCCCTGTGGTTGATGTAACTCCGCAATTAGGACAGGGTGAAGTCAGAATTTCTGCTCCAGGCCCACCCTTTGGATATCCTGTTGACCCCCCTCAGGAAGGCAGCTCCCCGCTCCCTGGGGCATCCCTGCAGAGCCACAACCCAGTGCTTGCTTTTCTCTAAAAACTGCCCTTACAAACCAAGAGGGTGACGCTGTCAGCAGCAGGAACATGTTTATTAAGTGACAACAAGCCTGTTCCCTTCCAGCTCCACTTCAACTCCTTCCTTGCATCCATTTTTCAAGTTCACGTTTCTCCCTTCAGTCTTCTCCTCCCTCTAACAATCCCACTGTCCAGTGAAGAGACCAGCAGCAACAAGAAGCCGCGTCCCCCATTTACCACTCACCCAGGAGTCACATCTGCTGCACACCCCCAGCACTGGCTCCTTCCAGCCCTGTGCCAAAGAAGAGCTGATTGAGTTCCAGTGTTAGCATCAGGCTCAGACCAGGCAGGCAAAGGAAAAGACAAATCAAATGAATGCACCAAATGATGCCTGATGTTTTCCTAACGAGGCAAATAAACTCACCAGGCCACAGCACAGCTGTCGAACTGAGTTCCTGATAAGGGCCAGATAACTGGACTTTGACCAGGACTAAGATCATAAGATTTTCTGAGCCAGTCTGCCCTAGTGTGCTGGTTTTGGCTGGCATAGAGTTAATTTTCTTCATAGTAGCTAGAATGGGGCTACATTTTGTATTTGTGCTGAAAAGAGTGTTGATAGCCCAGAGATGTTTTCATTACTACTGAGCAGAGCTTACACAGAGGCAAGGCCTTGTCTGCCTCTCACCCCACCCCACCGGCAAGTGGCTGGGGGGGCACAAGGAGCTGGGAGGGGACACGGCTGGGACAGCTGACCCCGACTGACCCCAGGATATCCCAGCCCATATGGCTCAGGGTCAGCAGATAAACCAGGGGGAAGAAGGAGGAAGGGGGGGATGTTTGGAGTGATGGCGTTTGTCTTCCCAAGCCGGCGTTACGTGTGACGGAGCCCGGCTGTCCTGGCGATGGCTGGGCACCTGCCTGACCGTGGGAAGTGGGGGATGAATCCCTTGGTTTGCTTTGCTTGTGTGTGCAGCTTTGCTTTACTTGTTCAACTGTCTTCATCTCAACCCATGAGTTTTCTGACTTTCACTATTATGATTCTCTCCCCCATCCCACCTGGGGGGAGTGAGTGAGTGGCTGTGTGGGGCTGAGCTGCTGGCTGGGATTAAACCATGACACCTAGTCCCAGCCCAACCAAATCTCCATGCTCTGTTGCTCTGTCTACATGTGTCACCCACCAGCTGGACATGATCCCCATCACTAACATTTCCATCTGGAGGTGTCCTAGGACATGCCCCTGCCTGGGTGTCAGTGTCCTTCCCAGCGGACTGCTGGATACAGATGCTATCATCAGAGAAGAAGCACAGGACAGCTCTCAGTGCAAACAGCAGCTTTCACTGGGGATGGGATAAATAGGAGATACTTCTCAATCCATCCGTTGGAGGAATCCATCTGTAGTCTGCACTGCAATGTTCCACAGGTACAAACTGCCAGCACAGGCACTGGGCCATGGTTAGCCAGAAGACATTCAATTCACTGACCTTCCAGGCCCTGCACAAGCACATAGATGTGTCCATTAACAATGTCTGCATTGCTGTCCTTTTGGCCCCTCACATGCCATGCTAGGTAATGGCATCTCCTTTGAACAATATTCCACCTGTATCAATCCCAGCTTAAGCTCCCCTGAAACATAAAAGAGGACAGAAGGAAATTCATCACCAGCAGCTACACACAGGTCTGGAGAGAAGAGTCCTGCCCAGCACCAAGGCTTTTGATCTGTCCTCTAATGTAAGAACACACACATGGTGCTGCCCTTTCAGCTTCAGGTGCAGCTATCATCCCTTCAGCCTGTGATCCTGCTAGGGCTCAGTAGCTATGGGTTGACATCCATCAGTGCTTAAAAGCTGCCTGCTTTCCCCTTCTGCTTGGGAAATTGCAGATGATTTAGTTTTGACAGTGATGAAGAGTAAGGTCTGAAACCGGGGCGCTCTCCATGAAGCTGGCACTGAGCTCAGCACAGGGCGGCACTCCAGCCAGAAACCCTGTTCTGACAGCTCTTCCCTTGCAGTTGTATTCAGACATTCTGTTCTTCTTTGCCCCTCTTCCTGCACAAGAAAGACATAACGGCTTCTACAACCTGTTAAACTGTTGACACAGTGTAAACCAAGAGAGGCCACTCCACAGTTGTAAATAACATGATCCCAATGACTAAGTAATCCACGTTTTGAATGGGACCAAAAGCACTGGCTATTGCTTGCTGAAGATAGTCTGTGGTCACAGTACTGAAGAGCAGGCACAGGAGAAGACCAGCTGTGAAGCCTGACCTACTGGAAACCAGAGCCCAGTGAGCTCCTCCGAACCCCAGTGCTGGAGAGGGCAACAGCGCTGCTCTGCTTCGGGGTCTCAGCACAAAACCCATCACAAGGGTACAGGAGGCTTCCACCCAGGACCTTTCAGTCTCGGTCTAGTGCTCAAAGACAAAACAAGGTGAGACGGGCAGAGAAACCCTTTCCAGAAGCAGTTGACACTCGCCCTGGAAAGGGCTGACGGCGAGTCCCCAGGGTGCCAGCGCAGCATCCCCTCCCAGCTGTGGGTGCACCAACTCTCCCACCAAGGCTATTTACTGTCTCTGCCATAAAAGAGTTTCAATCAAGCTGGGACAGTAAATTCTAGTTTAAATTAAACAACCCCATTTACTCACAATGAAGGCTGTTCATAACCAAAACCCTGTCTCGGACAAGTAGTGCTTCAGAGCACAGATTTGGCTTATAGCGTTTAAAGCAGCTGTCTTCATAAAAGCTAATAAAATACAGTTGGATAATTAAAAGCTTTAATTAAAAATGCAAAGTCCAAATAGTTTCATATTAACAAGGAAACTTGTTTTGACATCTGAAATTGCTGCACAAGCTAAATTCCCATGTATTCTCTCCAGGCTATTTAGAGTTTGCTGCGTAGCTGGAAATGTCTCCTAACTCAGTCCAATCACCATGTGTTGCTAGGGACGTGCACCAAAAATTGATGCTGCTTGTTTTACAACTTCACTTTTAATTATCACAGTCTGAGGCAGCAGTGGGCTTATTTGCATGCCAATCCCTGAATGCAGCCTGGGTATGAAGCAGCTTGGCACTCCGGGGATAAAACGTCTATCTCCCGGGCATGGACTGCCGAGCTAAAATGAGAGCTGAGCAGAGCAGCAGAGCCAGCTTTAGGTGGAGGTTTCTCCAGCTCTGTCCTTAGCTGTGGCACTGGGGCATGGGGCTATGCAGTGCCACCACCGTGATCCCTTCCTGCAGCCAGGAGCACCCACTACATGGATGCTGGGAAGTGGAATTTGGTGGAGTATGCTAGGGACGAAGGGGGAGCAGGACTGAGCCTGGATACAGGAACTGGTTTTGCAGCTGAACATGCGAGTTGGGTCCATGGCTGGTCCCACATCTGCAAGAGCTCAAGATGAGCAAATTTTGTGGCCGTTTCTCCTTTCTGTCTGTGCCAGGGTGAACTGGAAGCACATCTCTGCTGCATGAAATCTTATTTCTGGCAGGACAAGTGCAGGCATAGACAGAGCCTGGGACATTCCAGGTGTGGGTGCAGCGTGCTGCCAGGAGAAAGGAAAGTTCAACCTGCAGATATGAGAAGCAGTGCTCTACCCCGTCCCTGGGATTGCTGGAGGCTCACTGATGCCCCACTGAGGCTCATATCCTCATTTCCAATCCCCCTGAGGCCACACAGCCAGGGGGAATCCTCTGTTTCAGCCGCATAGGGGACCTTTGGACGCTCTACAGCATGAGATGCTCTCCTGCAGGGGCTGATGCATGGGTGCGATTTACAGCCCCTTTGTCAGCTAGTGTCTTGGAACAAAATACTCTTGTTACAAGTGCTGGAGAAAGGAAGTAAATCCATCAGTGCACCCTTAGGATTACAGATCCATAAGGCTTAAACCCAACAGGGACTGATTTAATTGTGCAATTTGACATTTCTCATAACAGACCAAAGAGCCTCTCTAAGTACCGGCTCTTGCATACCCATCACCAGAGCAACTTTTCTTTTAGCTACACATCCACTCGTTTACGGCCCTTTGGCAGAGTGGAGAAGCCACCCCAGACCTGCTAAGGGGACCTGGTCATTACTGCTCTCACTGTGGAAGTGGTCATCTCCTGCCCAGATGCCACTGTCCAGCTTCATCTCCGAGATCCTGGATCTTGTTGGACCGTTTTATGAAACACTAACTCTTGACTTACTGGGTCAGAAGAAAGCACATTTCTTATTCCATTCCACATGGAATGTAGAGTTTAAATTAGAATAAACTTTAACCATTTGGATTTCAACAGCCAATGGATTTGGTTTGGCCTTGCTTAGTGTTATGTCTTTTTCTCCCCAGGAAAAACCTTCAGAAATTAAAACTTGGTTCTGGCCAACCCTTTGGTGAGCAGTAGAAGAGCCATGCTCAGATTCCCATGTCTTAGTGACTTTTCTTTTCCTCTGCCCTACCTTGCCACTTCTGTTTTTGCCTTGTACAGAAAGCACAAAACCATTTACCCATCACGGCCCCAAGGCTGAAAGTACCTGGGATAAAGGCAGTACCTTGGTACTAACACTGCATTTGGCCCAGTGCTGGCCAGGCATCCTGACACCCAGATGCATTTCTCTGCTAGAGGACTGCTGGCAAATGGTTTCTCCAACCCTTGCCTCAGTTTCCCCACCTGCAGAATGAGCGATGGTGGACTCACCTCCTCCACAAAGTGCTTTGTAAAAGCTTCTTTCTCCTGGCTCTGCTGACTTCTGGAGGGTGGAAATTTTGAGTTTCTCAGCAGTCCCCACATCTCCACTGATCTGCTGCCTGCAGCTTGACCGATCCTGGTGAAGAGCAGCGGTGTGTGCAGGGCACTTTCTCCGCTTCCCACCCATTTGTTCCCCGTCCCTGGGCGCAAGGGGGGGTGCAAAGGCCACTCCGGGTCCCCAGAGGTCCCTCAGCGGAGGGCACAGGTAAATCATCCCCCAAGGGGCCCTCCCACCGCAGTCCCACAGCAGCAGAAGGGGAGGATGGGCGGGGGGCAGGGGTGTGGGGCAGGTGAGGCGGTCCCCAACGTGGGAGCACCCCTCAGTCCCCCACCTTCAACAAGGGGCCTCGGCGGGGCCCCACGGCTGCGAGCG
>NW_020799123.1:3562036-3617925 GCF_003259725.1 Athene cunicularia
AAAAAAAAAAAAAAAAAAAAAAAAAAAAGAATTAAAAAAAAAAAGTTTTTAACATGTACTAAACAGAATCTTAATGCATATACTGCTGGGAACAATCTGCACTGACCCCTGGACATGCAACTGCATGAATTCTCAAGCCTTTCCCACCTCTGAAATACAGGATGCCCAGAACCACATCCGATTACAAGAGTCTTTATTGAAACATCTCTCTCTTCTTCACCCCGCTACCTGTGGCAAAAGCATTGGTATCACACCATAACTGAAGCACTGGCCAGTTCTTCTGACTCAGATGCTTTCAAGGAAGCAGCTGCCCAAAGGAACACAAAGACACTGGAATCTTCTCAGCGTCGTCCAGCAACCACATTATCCTGACAGCTTTCTTTCATTAAGAGCCAAAAATTGGGGTTGAGGGGCTCAGTGGAATCATACTCAGACTAGTGCATCAAGGTCATGTCATCATAGGTGACCCTATGAAAGAACTAGGTCCTGCTGGGGGGGTTCGGGTAGACCCCTATCCTACCAAACACATCCATATCCATTTTGAGGGGCATGTCCACATCGCTGTGCCATGCAGAAACCCTTTTCCTTCTGCAGGATGCTACAGGAGAAACTGTTCCCTGAGGTGCAGCTGTTGCTTTCTGAACCTGTCTGGTCAGTGCTTCTGTATATCATGCCAAGGTAAACATCAGCCTCGGATCTCTCAAGCTCAAAATAGTAGTGGCTAAAGTAAAAACTCTTGTCAGACAGCACTTGATGCCAGTGTTCAGCTCTTCCAGGATGATCTGGGTACAGCTCTTCCCAGGGAGCAGTGCTGGTTACTTTTCGGTTGTCTCCAGCATTGCATCCCATGCTAAGAGAAACAGAAAAATAGAAAAGAGTGGGTTTGAAACACAAGAGAAACTTTTTTTTTACTGTAAAGATGGTCAAATATTGGAAAAGTTTGCCCAGAGTGGTTCTAGAGTCTCCATCCCTGTAGATATTCAAGCCCAACTGGACATGGCCCTGAGCAGCTTGCCTCAGTTGATCCCTCTCTAAGCAGAGGGGCTGGACACGAGACCTCCAGAGGTCCCTGCTAACCACCGTGATTCTGTGCAGTTGTTAACAGGACCTATTCAGGAGCATTCTCCATCCTGGTTACCCAACATACCAGCTTTGTATTTAAAGTCTGCACATAACCACAGGAGCATTTTCTGTGACCGATGGAGGCTATGGTCATGCTAGGTTTCAGCCACACACAATAAAGCTAATTAACATGTGAAAAATCAAAGGCAAACTATGCAAGACACTTAAGAAAATTAATCTGAATTGATTTTTCAAGTGGATTAAGATAAGTCACATTAAACGTCTTTGTACCATTTTTAGCAGTATTAAAATGATCATGATTCAGTTTAGTTCTCCTTAAATGAATGAAAGTAAACTGAATTCCTTGTAAGAGTCTCCTACCAAGGAGTTTAATCCATAAACCTTTATTTAATTTAGATTTTCTTTCCTAAGTGTCCTTATGAGTCTAAGCCAGTCCCTGAGGCTTTCTCTGCAGTCAGTGGCAGGAGATGGACACCTCCAGAGCCTGCTGCACCGCCACTGATGGAGGTGTGTGTCCAAGACAGGTGAGATGTATTTCACTCAGCATCTCCAGAAATCTCTTACCAACCTCTACCTCCCCCTAAAAGGCAGGTCAGTATTAAAACCACCAAACCCAGGACCTACACTTGAGGAATCACTTGTTGTCTTTGGTTTGGGGGCAGAGATGTGACAGTTGGTGGTTCAGTTGCAGACAGCATCATTTTTATTCTGTGGTTCTCTTCAGGAATAAATGGAAAGAGAGAAATGATTGCTGCCCCAGCACTAACCAGGGGTCATGGTGCCTGGGACTCGTGCACCATGGGGACAGGGGCAATGGTCCCCGGCTGTGCAGGACCAGCTCCTCACGTTGTCCAGAGGGTGAGAACCTGCCAGTCAGTGCTGCAGAGGTTCCGTCCAAATGGAGGATTTTGTGAGCAGATGCAGATGTGGGGCCTGATTCCAGTTCCACAACAAACTCTCAGCACTTTGGGATACAACCTGGGGCTCGGGGTGCTCTGCACAGCACACCCTCTTCCTCCGACCCACGACCGCATACAGCGATGGGGGACAGAGATCAGAAAGTACTCCCCGAGCCCAGGATCTGCCAGGGGTTCGTGCAGAGCCCGACGAGAAGCGAGAGGCTGCATGTCTGGCTGTGATCAGACACACTCTCGTGCCGCCTAGAGGCATTTGAGATGTTTTGCAGGGCTGCCTGACCGCCGGTTTTATAAGAAATGTTCCTGCCTGAAAACAGAAGAGAGGCCATTGCAGCATCCCAACTGGTGCTTCAGCCCCCATCTCTGCGGACATTTGGGGTGTGAAGCGTTTTTCAAGACTGACCCCAGCCAGCACAAGCCCTTCTCTTCATCACTGCTGGTACCTGGTGGTTTTGGCTTTGATGAGGAAGCTGGGTTGATGTATAAACTGGTGGGATTTATGAGTCTCAGCCGCATTACCTTGTGTGGGTACAAACTCAGACAGTTTATATCTTGCTGCTTGTGAGATTTCTACTGGAAACTTAAAAGGAGCCAGGACAGGGACACTGATAAAGCTCAGGCTTTCCACATACTAAATCATTATCAGCTGACTGCTGCTGTTTATCATTTTTAAGAAAGACCAGGACAAAGCCAAAGCAGGGAGGCATAAACCCCTGGTCTTTCTTGCCCTCTGCTCTAAGGTGGCGTTGGAGCGAGACCCAGCATCCCTCTTGGTCTGGGGAATCCCTCCCCTTTTCCTTTGATCATCTGGCAACCTGCTAACGCCTCATCAGAACCTGTCACTAAAACCAGGCAAGAAACAGTGCTGTCAGCTCCAAACGCATCCCGTAATCACCATGGTTTTCCCATTCCCTGTCAAGATGAGACCTGAAATTATTCACCAGAAGATAAAGCAGAGTTAGCTCCCGGCCTGACCCCGGTCTCGGGGGACTCAGCAGGACGGTGAGTTCATGCATCTTGTCTTGAGCGAGATGAGCAGGGAGTTTGGTCTCTGTTGCTCACACTGCGAGTTCATGCCCTTTTTATCTGGCTGTTTCTCGTTCTCTCTAGGTCTAACAAGAAAGTCCCTCCTGGATTTTTGTTCTTAGGGGAAGTTTTATCAGGACCTCAGAAAAGTTCCAATTTCAGCAAATAAAAAAATGATTCAAGAAGTTCCTGGACTGTTGTGCTTGCTGTCACAGTGTAAAACTGCAAATCTGAAGCCCTGATCTGATCACAAAGAAAGGGCAGTGTGGTGGGCTCTAGCCTGGCTCACATGCAATTTTCTGGGCCTTTGCTTTTTCCACTCGGGGACAGCACAGAGCTGTTTATAAGCAAGCACGTGCCCTCAGGTGCAGCTCTGCAAAAATGCAGATATCAGGCTCCATGATGGCCCACCTGATTTGAGATGGTTTGTCCTTCAGCCTGGAGCTCTTGCTGAGTTCACAGCACTCCTAGCTGCAAAATAAACAAAAAAGAATCACCTGGTTTAGGCTCTGATACTGCTTGTTGGAGGCATTTTGCAGGTGGGTATGTCACGCTGCGGGGGTCAGGGCACTCTCTCCAGTCTCCCTGTCCCTCCAGGCACTACAGTGGGAGACACCTCAAACTACCCTACTTTTAAGACACACTTGGTGCTGTGAGCAGGCATCTTCTCCAGTTTGAGCTTATTCTCCATGAAGGCTCTCCTGTGCTCTGACAGCCCATTAATGTGCTTCACAGCCACACTCCCTTCTCCTTCAGAAAGGCCACTACCTCCCGCTGGGCTGTCCCCACTACCACCAGCAGCAGCCTAAACCCTTCCACAAGGCTTTCCACACCCAGGACAGATGCCTATGGGACAGAAGTCACCTGTTGTACCATTCTTCAAGTCACCTGCTGCTGCCATCAGCCCCCCTCCACCCCAGGGTACCTCCCCTGCAAACACTGGCCCATCCACTGGCCCTTTTGGAGAGGGAAAACTTAACAGCACAGAGGCAGTTGTGGCTGCAGTAGCTTTGCAACATGGGACCGAGGCTGTTTCTCAAGGAAGGTTTTTACAAAGTGGGTCACACCAGTCAACCACTGTGCCTGTTTTGGGTGTTATAACTTCCATTATGGTTCACGCTTTGCTGAAGATGACCAGTGATGCTGTTAGTCACATCTAGTGGCAGGTGTCACTGCTGTTTGGGTGGTTGATGCCCTTGAGAGCATTGATTCAGTGAAGATTCACTCAATAGGCAGCTGGATGATATAATCAAGATTTGGTTTGGAGGGTAATTCTCCAACAAAATCCTTCATAAGGGAATTCCACCTTCATGAGATGGAGAAATATTAATTTAGACTTAAATCAGCCTGAAAAACAGGATCTTGGTGAGTTTGGCTTTTACTGGGAATACATGGAGTTTGGGGTTCAGATTTCCTGCTCGGCTGGGTGAGACCCAGCTCCTCCCAGAGCAGGACTGCTCCACAGTGTCAGCAGGGTTTGACATGGTCTGACATTTCCTGCAGCCCAGAGCACCCAGAGGTCGGTATTTGGGAGTAACCCCATGCTGAACTGTGCATTACAGAGACACTTGAAAGCCAGATCCACACATTAAGAGCTCGGTCCAGGGAGCCTTGGCATTTTAACTCATGCCATAGCATCTCATACTGGCTTCACCCTTCAGATGTCAGCCAAAATTGTGAATTTTAGACCAGTTCATTCCTAACTCACTTGCCTTCAATGAGCACAGACTGAACTGCAGGAAACCATCCGGTCAATCCCCTGCTACAGGCTTCTCCTGAAAACTCGTCCTAATTTAAAATCACCTTCACTGCAGACTTAACCCTGTTCTCCACCAGGAGCTTTGCTGATGACCCCCAGAAACCACCTGATAGAAATTGGGCAGAATTGTGACCATCATCATCATTTTACAGGGAAGCAGATCACCCATGGCACCAACAGCAAAGCCAGGAGCAAACCCAGCTGTGTTCTGCCTTACCGGGCTAGTCTGGGTGTTACTCTAGTTTGAGAATTGCTTTCTCAAGAGACTTCAGCTTCCAGTCATACTCTGGGTGGGTCTGAAGAAGCTCATCCTGTGAACAAACCAGAGAACCATCAATGACAAAGGGTCAGTAGACCAAGGAGATTAAACTCTCTATCCCTGCAGCAGGTGTTGGATGCCCAGAGCTGGAGCAGAGTCCTCTCCAGCAAAAAGAATCAGATTACCATCCAGTGTGGATGACTGCACCTGTTTAACAGCACCAGAAAACATCACCTCATATTGTCCAGCTTTGCCTTCTCTCAAAGCCTGAGACAACTCTCTGCCAGCAGCAGGAAATAAAACTTTGTTGATAAGTGAATGCAGGCAATGTGCCTGTAGGAATGCCATCCATGGTTTAAAAAACTGCTGGAAGAGGAATATAAACCAGCCATCCCATTCAAGCTGTCACCTGGAGGGAGGGATTCAAACCCACCTTCCATCCTAAAAACTGGAGAGGGATGGAAGAAGAGCTGCCAAGCAGTCAGTGCCCAGCCTCAGAGAACCAGTGCGTAGTCCAGCCCTGTCAACTGCTCTAGAGCATCTCAGGCCAGACTTAAAACCGGGTGAGAGGGATCCCTGTAGGGGTAAGGACACTGAGGTCTCTGAAGGCCTGGTCTGACACCTCAGGCTGTTTGATCCTCAGATGTCAGCAAAGCTTCCCAGGCAGTGGGGGTGGCAGGCACAGTGAAGGATGCCCTTTGCTCAGCACTGGCCACAACATCTGGGAAATGCACAGGACCAAAAGGTTTATTAAACTTTCCATTCCCACACTGGCAGTGACCACTCGTTTTGCAAGCAGAGCCCTCTTCCACAGGGGGAGAAAGTAAATCCATACAGAAAAAGGACAAAGAGCATTGTTTTACAAACTTCACTCTTTCCCACTTACCTATCAAACTTGCTTCAGGATTACACCTAAAAATATGTACTCTTCACTTACCCAGGCTGCTCACTCATGACCAGGTTTATGGTTCTAGAGTTAAGTGCTCTAACCTGCAGATCAGCAGCTCCTTGTCCTCAGAGGGGCTGCAGCAGATCCAGCAGCTCCCCAGCTTGCTGCTCCCCAGGGCAGCCTGGAAATGCTCCAGGCACCTGAGGCAGGACATCACCACTGCCACCTCCTTGGCCAAGCAGCAGTCACAGTAAATCTCATTTTTGCTCTCCTGAGCACTGGCTGTTTTCTCAGAGCCATTCAAAACCAGCCTGCACAGGGCAAACCTGGGTGCACCATCTGCTGTGCCTTCCCCACCAATGATGTCCTCTGGGCCAGCTTTGTCCCGAGAGAAGGTGCTGCCTTCAGACCCCACACTGAAGGGACAGGACCCTCCAGCCCCAGGCAGCTCTCCTGGGACAGGCATTTCCTAACCTCTCCCCAAAGCCTTGGCAAGCTGGTGCCTAGTCCTGGAGGCCAGGAAGGAAAGCAGAGTCACACCTGAGCTCCCCAGCACTACTGCAGCTTAACTCCTTCTGTCCTTCCATGCTCTGTGAGGAATCTGCCTGCCCCCCAGCTATCTCAGCCTTCCCACTTCCACCTCCATCACTCTGTGATTCTACCTGCAGCAGATGAAGCATTTTTGTCCTGTTTTAACCTCATACAGAAGGTAGGAAACATAAGGGAATGGTGGCTGGAAAGTACCAAAATGGGAAAAAATAACAATTTCCTATTGTTTTTTGCTGACATGATATTTGGCAAAAGTTCATTTTTCGAACAGTTTTTAAGCAAAGTTCATTCCAGCTTTGTAAAAAGTAATTTTACCAGTATTAGTTGTCAGCCATTACCCAGAGCAGCGCTCATAGATGAGGCTGGTCAAAGGCCCTGATGTGCTCTACCTTTGGACAGCGCTGTGCCTGGGTACAGCCTCAGCAAAGTCTGAGAAAGAAGGTGAGATCTGGCTTAATAATCACACTTCACACTTTTTATTATTATTATTTTGTAAACATGGGCTGGCTTTAGCTGAAAGCAAAAAGTAGATGGTTTCAACTGCAGAAAGAAATTACACACCAGTCAGAGGATGTTTCTCTGCATAAATTGTTGGGAAAAAAATCTCTCTCCTTTTTTTGGAGCCAAGTCCTTCCGTCGCCCAGGGCACCCCAATGTGATTCCGTGTGATGTGTTTCATTTCCCATTCCATGCCCAAATCATCAACGTGTCCCAAGCAGGGACTTGCTGCCCAGCTAAATTCCTCCAGCGAACATTTCTTCTCTCAGAAAGCCAAAGCCGAGCAAAACTGGTTCTTCTGCAAGCTCTGCAACTAGGGAAGAGAGAAAAACATGCTGATAAGCATCTCTGATGGCTTTGGGATAAATTTATATCTGATCTTTTCCCTAAGACATAATATTTCAGTTATTTTCTCTCCTCAGCAACTGTACATTAAAATGACAGTTAATAATTTGAGGATTAAATACCCTCAGGATGGGGAAATAAACCTTGACTTCTGGCAAGATTTGAGAGGTTTTTTACAAAAAATAAAGTCATGTGAACAGTGGTGTAAACAGTTCAGCTTGAGATTTCCCACAGCACTTTTTTTTATCTTAAAGCACAGTTTATGTGCAAAGACAGAGGATCACTAACCTGTCTCCATCCTGTGACGTGACATGACAGAGGCCTGAAGCCACCAGACATCCCATAGCAATGTTAGGAGGATTCACTGTGACCGGGCTGGAATGAGGGACCGGCACTCTCCTGTGGGGCAGGAGTGGGTGCCCCGGGAGGGTGCTGGTGTGCCCAGCCCCAGGGCACCACCGCCCCTGGGTGCCATGCTCTGTGCCCATGGCCACAGGGACAAGACCAGTCAGGACACGGGACAGGTCTGAGTCATGGTTCCCTCTGTCCTTGGTGATACTTCAGGGTGTGCAGAGCTTTCCCACCTCATCCTACAGCAACAGCCTGAGTTTGGGTCATTTTGGGTGCTCAAGACCAGCCGGTTGAATGCTGGAGGGGTGATAAAGTGGTAACAGCCCTGCATGCCAAAAGCTGGGCTCCTCTCACAAGTAGGATCAACACAATTAAATGAAAAAATTTAAACTGCCAGGGAAGGAAATGAACAGGGTGCAATGCTAAGGTCAGCCAGGGTCACCTGTCACCTTCAGAGGTTGCCACTGTGCCCCACAAGGAGCCTCCTCCAGGTCGTGGTTTCAGTGCAGCATTGGGAGATGGAGCCACAATTACCAACCCCATGTCTGGGCACCCTCAGCACCCTGCAGCTCCCGACCCTCTTGTGTATCGAGGCAGATGGCAAGAAACTGGACCAGGATATAAGTTGACATTAATAAGCATTGTTCACCAAAACCATTAAAAATTACTTAATTTAACGGGAGAACTCACTGTCCTGAGGTAACGTTTGGAGACCAGACCACATGCTCTTACCAGAAGCAGAATAAGGGGGAGAGAGACAAACCCAGGGAGCTGCTGCTCCCCACTCCCCCCCATCCAGCACAGATGCGCAGCACCAAACCTCCCCGCAGAGCTGCCACCCCAGAGGTGGAACCTGAATGGAGGACGCATCTCCATGACAATGCAGCAGCTCCTTATTTCCACCAGCACGTTCACCACCCATCAAAACAGGGTGCATCACGCAAGAGGCTTGAACAATCTAAATTCATTCTCCTACTCTGGTTAGGATTAATTTTCAGCAGCTCTACTCGAAAAAATCAGTCAGCACCAGCCTGCAGGATCCCCCCTTGCTGGCGGTCACCCGGGTCACTGAGGCTCCCACGGAGGAAACAGGAGAAGATGCTGGTGCCTGTTTGGCCATGAATAGGGCAAAGAAACGGTCCCATTTGTCCCACATCCAAATTTCCCAACCCACCCAGTGCACTGTGTTACAGATTTTCACACACTAGATGTCAGCAGAAGAACAAAAATAACGCAGAGGGGTGTTTGATTCGCCAGCTTAAACCTGGCAGCGATTTCCACTGGACCACTAAAACTCCCAACGTGACACCATTAACTCCATTTGCTGCAGCAATAACCAGACAGGGCAGAGGGTGGCAGGAAAAACCCACCCAGAGGAGACCGGGTGCCTCCCCATGAGTCCTGGATGAGGCAAGGTGCAATGCCGGACTGACTCCTTTGTGTCAGCAAAACCCTGAGATACTCACAGACCATCAAAACAGCATTTATTTTGCACGTGCATTTTGGGTGGTGGGGGGATGGATATGCTGCTGGCCCTGGGCCCAGCTTCCCCAGTACAGCGGGTTTAACTGACCAGCACTGCTCCCCTGCTTCTCCTGCAGACACCCTTTGAGCCAGGGATTACACAACGTGGCCCGCAGGTACAACCTGCCCCTTGCTCCACCAGCAGAACACAAACTACAGCACAAAACACCTTGCTGTATACCCGGAGAAACGGTCCATGCTATCAGCTTTTGTATCTTTATAGTTGTAGCAGTAAAATCAGACTGCAGCCCTTGCAGCAGAGGAGACTGAACCTGCGTGATGAATGGCCCCAGGGCTTTACCTGCCCTTCCTGAGCTGGGGCGTTATCCTCTCCCAGCAGCTTTTACCCTCTTTTTGGACAGGACTGAGAGCTGAGAGGTTTGAGGTCTCTTTGCAGAAGAGCGGGAAAATGGATTGCTGAGCCCTGGGAAAACCCCTGCCCCTAAAATCTGGCCCTACAGATGCAGTTGTGTACAGTCAATGCTCTCTTGACTTTGGGCCACCTGCCCAGTCTGGGCACTGAGCATCTTACAGCAAATCCTGAAACATCCTTTTGAGGTGGGTTGCAGCCAAGGGGTCCCCTTCAAGTACACTGGTGCTCTGAGATCCCCAATGCTTTGGGGCATTCACAGTTTTCTGTCTAGACCACACCCTTACCCATAGCAGCTAAACCAGTCAAAATGGCATTGCACGTAGGGTAGAGGCAGCCTTTGAAAGACAGAACGCTCCAACATCACATTTGCACTCATCCTTTACCCCAAGCCGCCTCTGGAAAGCATGGGTTGCTACTCGCCCCCAAATTCCTCCTCCTGGCTAATTCCCTGGAGATGGATGGGCTCTGCAGGCTCTCCCACCCATACCTCTCCCAGGCAATCGGTCTCCCCTTTCCCAGGGTCTAGGATTTCAGACCCTCCCCATTCAAGCCCGAGGTGTCTCCCCATGCACTGACCCTGCAGGACACAGTTCAAAGCCTCCAACAGGAAAAACAGGAAAAGCCGCCCCAGCTCTCTCCGTTGACATAGTTTCGGTCTAGTTCTTGGTGTCAAAGGAGGTATTCACCTCCGCCTTGGCTCCTGGGCCCTATGTGCTGCCTGGTCCCGCTCAGCAGATGCAGGGAGGCCCCCAAAGGAGGACAACCACCATCACATTCAGGTGTGGCCCCATGTCAGGGAGCTCTTGGCAGGTGCACTAAATCCCTGTCAGAGCGTTTGGGGGCACTGACACTCTGCCCCCTCCAGGAGGCAAACTCCATGTTTTAATTGGGATGTGCAAGAAGAAATATTTCTGCTCCCCTCCATGACTCAGCACACCCCAGGGAGGCACTGGAGCCTATTACGTATCTCCCAATTGCCAAGGTAGCAGCAAGCAAACACCATGAGGCTGCGAGGTGTGAGACGAAACTGTCTGCTGGGTTTACAGCCAGGAGATGGTGACTCAGCCCATGCAGGGCAGTATGTTTGGGAAGCATGGAGCCTCAGTGTCTGCAGCGCTGGGATGGCCTCCAGCACCATGGCACTGACAGGGCCATAGCAGCACGGGGAGCCCAGGCATGTCCCTGGCACATACATGGAGACCTTGGTCTCACCACCACTAGCTTCTGGCTCTGGTGAGGGACAAGGAGGAACCCAAATCCAGGATCCTCCACTCTGCTCCATCTGGCATGCAAGGTACCATGCTGGAGTTAGGCAGAAGTTTGGAAACTCCTCCTGTGAGAGGTCTGTCACCATCCAGAGCACCAGAACCACACATGTCTCACCTCCTGGCTTCCTCTCTGTCAGCATTTACCATCTATTAATCTCCCCCTGGCCCAGCCCTGGCCTCAGGCCAAAGAGGTGGAGGCAGATTTCCATGACATAGAGGAGGCTGCATTTCTCGTTGAGCAAGTTCGTGGCTCTGCTTATTCCCTGGGCATTAGCTGGTGCACCCAGGATGAAGAAGGGCAGCACACAGGGAGGGGACCCTGGGTCATGTGGGAGGGTGACACGCTGGCCAAGTCAGCACCTGGAAGAAGGCACAGAGGGCACAGGTGTGAGCATCCGCATGAGCACTGGGGTCAGCACAGCATCCTGGCCAACACCATGCCTCCAGTGATGGTACCCCATTAAAAGGTGCCCAATGATGAACCACTGATCCCCTGGAGATCAGGAGCTGTGCCACCCCCACTAGGGACACAGGGGATGAGTGACCCCCTCCCCAGCACTCTGCTAGGCCACAGGCTCCCCAAACCAAAGCCTCAGCCTCCACAGGCTGCACTAAACGCCTTATTAACACCCTTGCTGAGATCCCAGCCCCACTTCCAATCCCTCACCTACTGATTTCCTCCAGCTGCTTCACATATGATTTACATGAAGCTGTTCAGATCTGAGCAGCATGGGCCTGATTTGCGCTCATGAGAGGGAGATACACGAGGGCGGGTGCGAGACAGCCCATCTGCAGAGCAGGGCCGGCAGCACTGCCTTTGAAGAGCCTCACTCTGACTTTTGGTTTCTCAAAAACGCAACCACAGAAAAGAATTTTTCTCTCCAGGCCTCATCTGGCGGGGTCCTTGCTCTGAGGTCTCAACTTCCAGCATAAAAGCAAGAAATTCTTCGAGATCTAACGCTGTAACTCCCAGGGGCAGATGTAGCATGAAGTGGGTGCATGTAAAGGTCCCTTCTGGCGCCATCTGCCATCACCCATCTCCCCAGATGGCACCAGTCCCACCTCCAGAGGCTTTCCTGACTGCAGTTGCAGAAGATGTTCCAGCTCTCCCACGCCTTTTGCATGAAGCAGCTCTTTCTCACATCTCTTTCCCACTTCTTACACTGCTGTTTGCTGGGTCTGTCACCAAATCCATCACCATCACACATGGATGGAGATTCCTGTGGGTCAGGGACACCCTATTGTTGGCCTCATGCTCAGCCTCTGTGTCCGAGCACATGCTGTCCCAGAACTCAACAGCATCTGTCCTTCAGAAACCACTTCCACAGAGCATATCCACCTGGGACCTTCTGGCATTCATCATACATGACGCAGGCCAGTGTGTCCATGGGTCACTTGATCTGTCGCCTTCATGTCCAGACTGTAACGGTGCCCGAGTCACACCCAGACCAACAAGGCAGACATCCTGTCCAAGGGTTGCTCTCAGCATCCGAGCATCCGAGGCAGCTGGCATTTCCCTCCCAGGTTGCGGGTAGCCAGCCCACCCAACGCACTGGAGCTATTCCTCCAGGGCCAGTGGGACACAGAGCCATGGTACATCTCCCAAACTTAAGTTAGGGCAGTGCTACATAAATATGCTGGTTTGGGCCAACTAAAACACTGTCTTCCAGATCAAAGCAGCTATGAACAAGCTGGAGACAGCAAGGACATGTTGGTCCCACTCTAGGCTCATACAAGGGTGGTCAGGAGATGGTCCTGCAGCCCCTTCCACCCCCTTGCCCTGCTCAGAGCTGCTGTCAGCAGCGGTTGGGGTGACATCAGTTGTGCCTCCACTCCTGCCCTGCTCCGGCAGGGAGACAAGGATCAGAGCACAACGCCAGACATGGAGAAAGAGGCCTTTCCCCTTCCCCCACCATGGGGCAATGCAGCAGTTGCTTCATGATTTAATGTGAACCAGCTTTGGTAAATATAATGAAATCATAAAAAGAGGGGAAATCTTACCACTCCCGCACCAAAAGCACTGGAGACTCTCACGTGACTGTACTTTCCTCTCAGCTAAACTGACATGAGCGGTGGATGGACCCTGATTCCCATGGGAACTCTTCCACTTGCTGTTTATCTTCAATGCAATAAAAATGATATTAAAAATAGACTGTGGAGTAGAAGCAGCAGAAAAAAATTCAACACCTGATGCTGTTCCTCTCTGTTGTCTGAAATCCAATAGCTGAGCTCTGGAAACGGGCATGTCTGTGCGGTTACAGCTCAAACACACCCAGACCTTGTCTCAAACAGAAGCTGAGACCAAACTGTACTTCCAAAGGGCTGAAATGTTTTTGTTAGATTATTGAAGCAGCAGGTATGGTGCTGCCATCTCGCCCTGGGCCCACAGCTGTTTCACTCCCTTCCCCACTCATGCAATGGGGAGAACAGATGAAAATATCGAAACTCACAAGGCATTAAGCTATCACCATAAATGACAGCCTTTTAAAAACCTAAATGCTGCACGAAAGCCTAGTTTTCTAATATGCAAACACTGTCCAAACGACATAAAAGAGGGAAAACTGTCATAAAACACTGAGCCCAAGTGCCAGCTGGACAGGGCAGCGTCATGGCACTGGCCATGCCCCCGGGCAGGCCGAGCCGTGCAACACAGACGTGTTTCCAGACTGGCTTGCTGAAGGAGAATTGTGAATTAAGACTGGAGGGGGAAAAAGCAGCAGACATCAAAATCACTGAAAATCAAAGTTGAGGAGGGAGTGAGGTGCTAGTTCATTCTCGCACTGAGCCGTGGGTTCAGGTCTGGACCGAACAGCTCTCTGCAGTTTTGCCAGGCACCGTCTGGCTGGGTAGTACCTTTGCTGTTACAGAAGTGAAGTTTTTTCAGTCATCATTCACTTTTACTCCTTTTTACAAGTTTTAGTAACACTCCCATAAACAGGTTTTTAATGCAATCCTTTTTCTCTGACACGCTGCATGTTAAAGATTAGCAGAGGAATTTTATTGCAGGTAATAAAGAACCCTGATGTCAAAGATTTTAACAAGCCAAGTGCTCCATGGGAAAAGCCCAAGGGGCTCTAAATGCACTTCTGCTCTCTAGCCTCTGTCAGGGAAAGGGGGAAGAGATAGGGAGATTTCTGGGAAAATATCTCAGATTTTACCTATTTTTTGGAAAAGAACAAAACCATAGTGACTCCAACCACATTGGCCATTCAGTGCTGCTGAGCTCAGGAGCAGTTACCTGTCACATTTCTCTGCCAGGCATTTCTCACACTCAGTGCAGAGCTAGCTGTTCCCGCCATGGATTTGTTCAAGGGAGACACTATCTTTTAAGAAAAGAGTGAATTTAGGTCTGTCTTTTGGGAGCTGCAGTTTATTCTCCCCAGCACATCCTCCCGGACCTGCCTGCAGCCAAGCGGGAACAAGCAGCAGGTCGATGCTCACCGCAGGACCCCACAGGGGTGAGCCCACGAGGGGGTTTTCTTCCCCACACGATGCTGCCGGCTGGAGGCATCGCACCCCCCTGGCTGCAGGCAGCTGGGAGAAGGAGGTGGTGAAACCCAGCAACACAACAGCACGTCATCACACTACCCTCATAAAACACAGCAGAGAAAGTGCCACTCGCCAGGGCACGGGGGGACCTCAGCCCAACCACAGCCGTGGAAATGAGTCTCTGCTACCGTTTGGTCAGAGCATGTTGGTTCCTAATCGGGGACAGCTGAGAGAAGCAGGAACTGGCAGCCTTGCCCTCTGCTCTCCACAGTCTCAGCTTTTCTCTGGTTTGCCTGCTCGTTTGTACACCCAGGATCCCTAACGGGTACCACATGGAGAGCAGCACTCTCACGGCATCCCCCACCCAGCCCCAGCGTGGGAGGGGGGACCCGCTGCTGAGCATCATCTTGGACTTACAGAGGAGAAAACTGGGCAGCTGCCATCCCAAAAGCATTTGGGGACAAGCATGCCGCCCCCATACAGGATTAGGTTTCCACGCCTCGGCTTGCGTTCAGAGAGGGGCTGCAGCCTGAGAAACCAGAAGGGGGGACACACACACGAAAGCAGCCCACGCCATCAGCGGAGCAGCTGCCAAAATTATTGCTGCCCACGGATTGAAGGGGAAGAGCCTAGTGCTGTTCCCAAGGAGCCCAAACCCTTTTTCCCATTCCCTTTCCCCTCTCTTCCCCCACACTCCTGTCCCTTCTGGCTGACAGATCAAGGGCTCACACACACGGACTGGGAAGGGTTTGCACTGCTGCTCTGGCTCCTCGCACGAGCAGGGGAAGGAGTCCTGCAGAGCAGAATATACACTTGCAAGCAAGTAATGCTCTGGATGATATTGCCTGCAAAACCAGGCCAGCCCGGGGCTGCAGGATGGACTTGCAGAGACCCGCAGAAGCAACGCTGCACGTGGACACCCACCATAGAGCCACGAGACCCTTGGTGCCCTCCCTCCTCCTGCAAGCCTTGCTGAAATAAGAACTGTTTCTTCACTTTCCCATGACCAGATTCCCCCAAAACCAGCAGAAAATACATATGCTGATGGTAATTAATCTGACAAGAAGTCAGGAGACAGTGATTAAATGTCTCATATCACTGGGGATCACAGAAAATTGTAAAGATAGACTCTCTTACAGAATTGGCAGACAGTCTCAGTGCGCATTTAGAAGAGATCAAGGGAGAGATAGCCATGCTTGTACCTTGGGATTCAGCACAGTCTCACAGCGGTGATTCCCCACCACTGCTGGAGCACCCACAAACATGCATGCACCCCGTGATTTTCTTGCAAGGCTCCCCATCCTGCTGGGATGTCGGGAAGGGTGGGCAGATGTACTGGACATGCTTTGGTCAGCTGCCCTGGGGTAGTGTGGGGACATGGGCATGCTCCTGGGAAGGGCAAAAGGCATTTCCAAAAGCTCTTAGCACTGGCCCGTCCCTGGTCCCAGTGATGTGAATCGTCAGAGTGGGACAGGGGAGTTATTCGGCTACTGACCTCCAACAGAAACGGTCACCTGTGGTCCAGATCCTTCTTGCTGCAAGCCCAAGGGTCTCCCCACTCAGCAGATGGGAGCACCTTCCTAAGGCCTCAGGAGGGCCGTTTATCTCTTTCCACAGACTAATTCAGGCACTTCCACTAATGTCATACATACATATATATATATATATATATATATATATATATATTTATATATATATATACTTATATGGTGTGTAAAAATGCAGCCACAGCCCAGCACTGCTGCAGCCAAGTTTCTTTGAGAGTAAGTCAGCAGCCACCAGTCTCTCTGCCATCCAAGTCCTGCATCACAGACCTCTACAGATGGCTCTGATTAAGCTGATTTCTCCCAGTGCCTAAATAGTAGTGAAAACGCTTGGAAGTCATATTACGTGACACCTTTTATTAAGCCTTCAGCACCTGCTTCAGGCCAGTCTGAGGAAGCTCATAAAAATCCCTGTGCTTTGATAGTGGAGCAGTGCTTGCTCCTTTCCATGTTGATGCTAGACAGGAGATGCTCTGAAGGCAGACATGGACGAGTTGGGCTGTTTGGCCACCTGTCAAGAACAGGACAATCTTGGAAATGAAAGAAAAGGTGTCCTTGAAGAAGAGCAGCTTGTAGACAGTGAAGCATTTGCACAGTGAATATGAGCAGAATACAACTGACCCTCAAAGGAGCAGAAAATTGGAAAGCTTTATCAGGAAAATTTTCCAGCAGCATGAGGGAGTAGCATCCTGGAAGACCATCAAGAACCAGGATGGGAATGCAGGAACAGGAATGCAATGCACTGTTGGAGCTTGTTGTAAAGCCCAGGGAGCTTGGAGGAACCACAGCTGGAGCCCAGCACCATCACGGGACTCCACCAAGTTCTTATTCCCCATCTCCAACACACATGCCTGAGACACATGTCCCTGCAGCTTGCGGCCGGCGATCGCTGAGCTGCTGGGTTCATGAACAAGAGAAAAGTTGTCCTTGGGAAATCACCCTGTCCCATCCTGCAGGACCTCAGACCCTGTCCTCTGCCACCAACCTGCCTGAGCAGATGGCCTGCATCGCAGGGCTGCGGCTGGTGGTGGGATGGATTATGTGGTCAAAAATGACCTATCCTGTTCAGACAAGCAAAGCGTCACTCTGCTTCTCACCCACACTCACCCCCCTTTCTCATGTTTCTTTTTGCTGGGGCAAAGGCAGGATTTCCATCCTCAGTTCAAACCTGTGAAAATAACCCCGAGAGCTATCCTCCAGCTCCCAGCACCACTCACCAAAACAGAGCTTTCTGGTCATTGGTAAACTCTTGTCAGAGGAAAAAATGCCTTCCAGATGGGCCTGGACAGTGAGGTCTTGGGAATCTGAGCTTTTTTTTTTTTTTTTTTTTTTCAAAATTGTACAATAAATATAAACATTTCCCTACTGCACAGAGCTGTCCTCAGCCCAGAACCCTGGTATTGGGGTTTGGGCAATAAGGTGGTTTCAAGGATCTAGCATCATCCAGTCTCCCACTGGATGCTGCTGCTACAAAGGGACATTTTTCTTTCCTTGGAATAAAACTAATGGCCAGATTTTTAATTGGCAGCAGATGGCAAGAGGAACAGTACATGAGCTTCCCACACAATATAACTTGCTGCACTGAAGTAATTGGATCCAAACGAGTTTGCACTTAGTGATGGTCTCCCCAGCAGCCCAGTGCTTCCAGTCTGCCACCACCTTCAGAGCTGGGGAGCTCTGGGGTCTGTTGAACACATCAGCTACTGAGGACAGCCCTCTCCATGTCCCATGCTGTGCCCAAGTGAGAGAGGCATATGTATCCCATGTGTACATTATGTCAGCTACCATGACTATGGCATAAATATATGCTCCCCAAGATTCCAGCTAACACAGAATCATGTAAGGTGTGCTGGGGGGCAGAATCCAGACTCCAGAACCATCCAATCTCAGCAAAGTGCTCAAGCATATACTGGATTTCAGACGTGTTCCTAATTCTCTGCTAAGCAGAGGCAGGGGCTGCAGCACAAACCTCTATTTGTTGCTGAGTCTGCATTCCACTTTTTACAATATTTGATGGTTCAGTGTATTCCCAGGTTCAGGAAGGTGTGTGACACTTGAGCCATCACTAGCAGCTACTGGAACAAAATCCAGGCTCAGTTGCCCACCTGAGATTTAGTAGATACTCTGCTTTTAGCTGTCAGTACAACTTATTTGATCATTTTTTCTGGTAGCAGTAGATGTATGAAGTAGACATTTAGTAACCCCTCTGCAACTACACATCATCTTTTCAGGATAATCCATGAATCCATGAAGACTTTGCAGCCTGTAACCATAATCCCACAACCCATCCCCAGGTCCTGCATCACCACTGCTTTGGCTGCGTCTTTAGGAGGATTTTCCTTTTCTGTCTCAAACATGAAAAGCTGAACTTGGATCTGAGATCAGAGGGGTTTTGCTTTAGCTGTGCAATCATTAGGGCTTATTGAAGCTAAACCAGACCCTGACAGCAGAGACGTGTCTCTGAACAAACCAGCCTGGGCTGCAGCTCACTCTCTGAGCACGGGGATGGCTATGGCTGGGTTGGGTTTGGGGTGGCTCCTCTCACCACAGCTCTCAATTCCTGTTAATCAGCATGTAGATAAGCTGACGTCATTACAAATGCAGTCAGTGGCATTTTGATCTCAAAATTATTAAGGGCATTGCTGTTTGGCTGGCACCAACTGGAGCAATCTATCAATTTTCTTTCCTCAGAGCTGCCAGGATTTATCTTCCTTTCAGATTTATGTCTGCAAAAGGCAAAAACTGCACTGTCAATGCATCTGTAAGGGCAACTTCATGTGAAAGGGCTGAGCAGAGCTCAGAGGTACTAGTGGTGCTCCATACCCAGTGGCTGAGACTGCCAGACAGGCACGTCCAACTCCCCAGGATCCAGGGAATCCCATTCCTGTCCAACCTGCGATTTCTTCCATCGCAAATCAGATGAGCATCTGATCCAAAGCAGAAATTAATAAAAAAACCCTGCAGGGTGGTTTCTGAATGTTACACTTGAACACCAGAATGTTTTTAGGGACATCAGTGCCATTTTCTTTCCTATTTTATAAAAAAAAATTCACAGTGAAAATTACCATGTCATTGAGAGAGAGCAGGAGATGAAATCGCTTCCCTCGAGCATGTACCGTCCTCTCTTCAGTGATACCCTGGGGGTACAAGGGGTGCCTGGCCCCATGTCCCTGTGCCAGCAGGAGCCACCCTGCAACACAGTGCAGGGAACTGCCGTCACCCTTTCAGTGGGCGACCCGAGAAACGATCTTCCTGGCACAACCTCCTCGTAACATTCCTGCCCAGACACATGAGCTCCCTGGGTAGAAATTTAGACTTGTGCTACCACCAGGTTCGCCAGCATCCCAAGGAGTAAGAAAACACGGCTTCTGCTTGGGCATGAAGGTGTGAGCACCTGCCTCGCTGGGGAGGAGAGGGGGTCGGCAGCACCCAGGTCTGATGGCTGGTAATTACACCCCTCCATTTAAATCACAGGCTAATTTGTTCATGCTGCAGGATAATCAGACAATGTGACTTGAAAGCTGCCTAGAAGGCAGAGTAAACCTTCCTGCTGGGCTGGGCTTTCTGAGGTTGTATTGTCTTCTCATTTTTTTCTTCTGTTCTGATGCTTTATTGCTTTGGGCATAAGCCAGGCCTCCTGTCTGCACAGGGCTTCCCTCCCTTGAAGTTTTCTTTCCCTAAGTGCTGAGATGCAAGGATCAACCAAACTGAAAAATCAATTAAAACCAGAGGTCAGTGATGTGCTCTGGGGAGACAAGTCCTGCAAGGGAGGGCTGGGGTTCAGCCACTGCAGCCAGGAACTGGCAAAACCTGATGGCTGCAATTCCCAGAGGCATCTCCGAGCTGATTTCTCTGCAGAGAACACCCGGCAGGCACCGCCCTGCTTTGATCACCCTGACTCAACACCTCCACTGCCTGCAAAACAGAGATGTCCACTGTCCCATTTCCAGTCTGGCAGCTGCATGCCCACTGCCCACGGCATCAGCATCCCATTCCCACCTCTGGGAACAAGCCCCACCAGTAAAGCACTCACAACATTGCTGCCATCAACTTGCATGGCTTTGATTACAGCCAGGGCAAACCAAGGGACCAGTAGCACTACAAAAACAGCACAGAAAAGTCATCAGGACCTGCTTGCCCTCGCCCTGCACCCAGCCACCGTCCCAGCTCTCTTCCTCTCCTTTCACACAGGGGCAAGAAAACAAGAGGGAACCAGCTTGAGCCAGGAACACCACATGTGACCAGCAGCCTGTCAGTGAGGCATGAAGGTTCTGCTGCTCCTATTTTTTTGAAAAATACACAGAGAAAGCAGAAAGCTGTGAATTCACCCAAGGACCTGCAGAGTTCACAGTGGGCCAGGCAGCAGGGATGCCATTCCACTCCCAGCCCTCCAGCATTACTTTCTCCTCTAAGACCCATCACGGAAAGACAGATGCCCACACATTGTTAGACACCCAAGACCAGTCTGAGCTGAGCACAAAGCAGCTTCCCTCTCTGCATACAGACTCCACATGGTCTTGCAAAGGTCCCTCCTGAAATCGGAGTGAACCGCTTTGATACATCCCTGTAGGAACTGCTTTCTCCTCACAGCCAGATCCGCTCTTTGTCCCACCTTCCTGAGTGTGGCCAAGTGGAGATGGCACAAGGACCACAGGGTCGGTGTGACCTGACTGTGCCCAGCATGCCTGTCCACAAACTGCAGCCACATAAAATATCCCCAGAAAGTTTTTTTCCAGGCTGGCCAGTAGATGGGGATGGAAGAGCAGCCAAGGTCTGATCCACGGGCTACCAAGTCCCTCCAGCCTGGCTGTGTCCTGATGGCTGTCAGGGCGCGGGTGGCACCGGCTGCTGTGCTGGCCATGTGCGGGTCAGGGCAGGCATAGGGGTTTAGACAGGGACTGCGTGACTTGGAAGCAGGAAAAACACTCAAAAGCTTAAGTCCCCATCCCTAGGGCAACAAGTATAGTTTATAAACCTTAAAATAACTCCACCAGATGTCTGTGGTGTCTGCCTGTCCCTTGATAGTCCAGGGTGGGAAGACCTGTCCTGACTATGGATGTCCCCACTGCCCGCTGGGGAGGATGAAGTAGACCAGAGAGCAGGTCCAAGACCTCATCCTGCCTGCAGCACCCCTACCCAATGAAACTCTACCACCAAGTGTGGCTTCTTATGGGAAAGAGAGCCCCAAGAGCCCATCACACACCCCTCCTTGCCTGTACCTGCTTTCCGTAACCTCCCCAGAGCACACTCAACCCCCACATTCCAGATGCACTCTTGTTCAACCAAGATGCTGCATGGAGGGGAGGTAATTTGGAAACCCCAGAAACAGCCCAGAGAAACAGAGAAAACTCCCTCAACTCAAACAGCTCTGCTGGGCTCAGCTCTGCCCCACTGATGGGCAGCCAGCCCATTGATTTCCCACCCGGTTGTTGCCTTCAGGATTTGCCCGGCAGATGAAGGCAGTCGGTGAGCAGGATGGGCAATAAGAAATGACAGGGGACTTCCCAGCAGAGCAAAGGGACATGTGGATTTCTGTGGGGTGCTGGTGCTTCCCGACCCAGCGCTGGTGCACAAGGCTTCCCCCACCGGGAACTCAGCAACCAGCTCTGAGCAAATCGTGAAGCTGCCTGCTTTCACCCTCCAAAATAAAGAAACAGGAACAAACCATGAGTGACACTCAGTGCCCTGCCCCTGAGCTTTGCCGTGTCAGGAGCCCCCATTATGTCGATGTGTAATTATATCATTAATTACTGACCATAAAGCTCTAAAAAAAACAGACCAGAAATGAATATAGCGCTGGTGCGAAGTCCTAAGAGATAACTCCTTGGCTGCTAAGGTAATGTAGACTGAGCTGCATTTTCTAAATCAAAAATGAATTTGCAATTAGCTCTCCTTGTTGCCTAAATCCAACAAAAGACCTTCCTGCATTTAAGACCGAGAAGGGATGTCTCTGAGCTGCCATCAGACGACAGAGGCTTACAAAAAGCCAACTGGAGCAGAGCGGAGGGACCAGAATCCCAAATGTCTCTTTGGGCTGAGCAAGGCTCTTGTTTGAGTTTGGATTTGCCACACACTCAATGTACATCTCCGAGCAAGCCACTTAATCTGACCCTGGCCCAAAGTTTAGCTGTCTGTCAAATGTTAGAAAAGGGCTTTGTCTCCCTCACAAGGACTTGGAGGTTTAATTACCGGCTGTGCCAAGATGCCCTTAGGTGGAAGCTGCAATGCAAATGCAAAGTATCATTATTAGAGCTTAGCAAATAACTCAAATGTTTTTCTGCAGCAACTCCCTCGAAAAGAAATTAGATTCCTTTCTGGTGTGTTTGGGCGTCTTTCCAGGCTCTCTTGTTGTGACACTCGCAAGTGAGCAGAGCACTAAGAATATGAAGGTAATTCACCAAAAGTCAATGCCCAGCTCCTAAACCTGAGCCTTCGCACGGAGCCTCGCTCCTGCCGCAGCCCTTGCCCGTACGCCTGAACCTGGCACCGAGGAAGGCACGTGATGGGACTGCGCCCAGGCAGGACGTCCCACCACAGCCTGCGGACCCGTCCAGCCCATCCCAGTAGGCCAAGGTCCCTCGGGGATGTGCAGACATCAGCCATCGCCTCCCCGTACTGGGTCCAAGGTGGATCCCCTGGGACAACTCCCACCCTGGGCAGTCTCAGGGCCTTGCCAAGCAAGGTGGGCATCAAAGATTAGAGAGATGAGGGAGAGAGGCTTTGCTAAAAACCTTTTCACAGGAAGCCACACATCCCAGTCAGCTCATGCTATGCAAATCCCGATGATTTAAGCCATTTCACACTCGCCTCTGAAAAGTCTGGGGCGAACATTTGCATCATAAATTCTTTGGGACGGCTATTCTCTGGGGTTGAGCAGTTGCCATAAAGCTCCCAGAGTTTACAAGGATCTGACAAAACCTCCCGGCTCCTGCTGTAACCACTCAGTACCTTCCTCAGCACCACATGCCGGACGGCGGCTGCCCAAGCCCCATCCCAGGGATGCGCGGGAACATCACCACAGCCCTGACCTCCCTAAAAGTATCGTGTGAGTGGAAACAGTGCAGAGGAATATTTTCAATTAGCTTTACAGAAAACATTTGCCTGAAACTGGATGCTGTGTGAAACTCCTGAACTCTCCTTTTGCTTTTGGAGCTGGGGGCGAGGAAAGGGGTGGGGGGGAAATTAGAAGAGTTTTTTATTCTTTTGGATCTGAGCTGCATGGCTTCGGAGCACATGTGGTTTAGCTGGCCAGAGCCAAAGTGTGATTCAGAAGCCAGCAGCTCCCACTGTGCATCACAGCCAGGCTGCTCCAGGGGACCAGGCCCAGGACACAGGAGCACAGCGCCCGGATACTGATGCAGGATCTGGCCCACAGGCGGGAAGCCCTCGGGCTCAGCCCATGCAGCGCTTACACATCATGCATGGGCCACCACCATGACACATGTTACCTTGTTGGGTGTTGGTGTTGGGGTACAGATGCAAAGTAAAAAGTGCAACAGGAGGAGGGGAGCTGGACCTACCAAATGCCAAACACATCCTGCACCCCAACCCTTCCTTGTTACCCTGAGGCTAAAAGTGCCAGAGCCCAGCAGCACCTCAAAGCCCAGATCCTTCCCCTGGGCTCTGATGAGCACATCCTTGGTGTCAGTGAGTCAGATTACCCCGACAGCCCCAATCTTGTGACAGCATGTCCAGACAAGGCCGCCCTGCCCTCAGTGCTGCCCGCTGCAAAGGTGCTGCTCAGCCACTGCAACTTGCCTGCAAGCCCTCACGATTTATTCCACTGAATTAACTTCTCCTTCCCTCTGTGGCTGACTTCTGCCACTAAGCCAGGACTCCACAGCTTCTCCAGCCCACTGAGCTGGCAGCACAGCATTTTGTTTCATCACTTGCCTTTTCCTGTACAGTGTGCAGCCTGATTTGCTTCAGCTCCCCCAGAGCACAGCAGCAGCGTTACTAAACCAGCCCCAGCGCCCAGAGCAGCGTTACTAAACCAGCCAGGGCTACAAGGCAGCAAAACTGAGCTCCTGTCCCACCGTGAACTCCTTTGAGGTTTTTTTTTGTTTGTATTTTTTTTGAAACACCAGCAATTAGGAAAATAGAAAGACCTTTTATTTGATTTGTTTTTCCTCCTTCGGCTGGGCGTTTCCTCCCCAGATGCTACCCTGCAAAGGTGCTTCAGCCTCCGCACTGCTCTGCGAGCTCTGAAACATTTGCAGCCCCCATCGCAGAGCAGAAACTCTGTTGGGGAGAGATAAAGATGGGGATTTTTCATCTGCAGCTGATGACTCTGGCTGCATCATTTGGGACTACTTGGGTGTGATTTTTCAGCAGGATTGAGCTTCCATCCTCTTGCTAAGAGCTCCACACATCACTTTTCCTCTTTGGTGTTCCCAGTGCATGCCTGGTCCTCTGCCTGCAGATGTCCTGATGCCTGTGTGGCCCATGCCTGCGCTCCCAACTGAGCCACAGACTTTACAAATCCCTCATGGTCTAGGCACGTGGTTTCTAAAAAGATGTATCTGCCATGCAGACTGTGATGATATGAAAAAGTAAGAGCATTTATAATTAAAGAAACCCGTTGCAAATTAGTTAACAGCACAAGCTCGCACCGAGGCCAAAGCTATTAACAGTCTGAAGCCATTCAGCCAAGCCACACTCAAGCCATGACAAGTAAAAAAAATAAAGTTAATAAAATATCCTTGAAAAGAAACACGGGTCATGTACTTGATCTGCATATTTATAAAAGCCTAGCCTAATCCAGCCACACTTTGAGAAAAAGGATCTTGCTGGTCTTTGATCCCGCCTGTGCTTCCTCAGGGAATATCAATTCACCTTCAGCAAAATTAGGTGTGATTAAAATTCACCTTAAAAGGAGCAAGATCTGCACTGGGTAGGGAAGCGGCTGAGAGCTGTCTCTGCAAAGCTGCGTGATGCTGGAGCGATGCTGGCCACGCGCAGCCTGCATCACGGGACAGCTTCTGGGCACACTCTTGCACCACTTTCAGGGCAGCCAGACTTTCCATCCTCACAAGCCTCCTGGCTGAGGTCTGGGCCATTGCAGCATCTGCCAATCCAGAGTGAAAATCCTTGATCAGATGTTAGAAGCACAGAGTCCCTCTGCCCCCAGGGTCCAGCTCAATCTGCTGAAGCCCAGCATAAAGCCTCATGGCAGAGCACGAGACCTTCTCTTGCCACTGGTTTGTCCAGCACTGGATACTGAGGTTTCTGCAAAAGTCCCATCTCCCACCTCATCTTCAAGAAATCCTCCTCACAGCAGCAACAGGGGTAATGAGGATGAGGAACATCCATGGGACTTCACACAAGGATTGATGCTGCAGAGTGAAGGCAGCCACCTCCTGCATCAGATTATCCCCCACTGCTGCTAAAACCATGCTCAGGCAATGCCATAAGGCTTGGTTTCCACAAAAAACTCGTCACAGGCATGGCCGGAGAAGGCAGCCTCCCCAGGCAATGTGGCTTGTGCCTCCTCCCCTGAGAACCCTGAGGAGTGACACGAGCTGCAAAACCCCTCCGTGCCAGAGCACCTGGGTAGCTATAAACACTGCAAGTTGTCAGCAAGCTCCCTCCCAGCAAAGCGAGGGATTTGGCAGGGCAGGTGTGAAAGAGTCTGTCACAGGCTGGGAGATTAATGGCTTCACCGGGCTGAAGATTCAGAGGGAGGTGAGTCTCCGAGCCATCAGGGCTTGGAAGTATAAGATGCTCTTCTGCAACACCAGGGGCTGAGTTGCTCCATGTGTTTGTAGATATAAATACTTGTGCAAACACAAGGGAAACCGCAGATATTATACACCAAAAAATTGCCCAGGAAGTGGCTCCTGAGATTATCATCTTGGCTACAGGGTACTAGGAAAACATGGTTTCGTGCCAACAGGACCGGTGGTCTCCATGTGTTGAGGTCAAGCAAGGGGAAGAAAAATGGAAGGAAAATTAAGATAAAAAATAATAGTTATAATAAAACCTCTTGTCTAGAGTGGGTCCTGCATGGGGTGGCTTAAATCCCTCCATTCTGACCAGGATCAGCAAACGCCATTGTTCATAAGAACTAAAGCAGTGGCACCAAGCCCTGGGCCAGGTCCCCAGTTTGGCCAGTGCACAGCCCCAGTCCAGAGCTGGTGTGATGCCCACTGCCTGCTTGCCAGTGCAGCAGTCCCCACTCTGACCATCCTGTCTTGCATTTCTTCCAAGAGCCAAGTGACACACTGGGTGATAACCAACTTCCAGACAAGATCATGAGGGATATCTCACTGTAGCAAATGCCATCTGAAAGCCTTTGCCACCCTGCAGGTAAGGGCTGTTGGCAGGATTCAGGCTCTGGCTCTCCTCCTGGCTTTGAAATCCCTCCCTCATCATCCAGTGTCTCAGTGTGAGTCAGTGCCCACATAAATGATGATGAAAAAAACCCTTCATCCCTCTGGTGAGCGCCTTTGTGCTCTGGAGACAGTGGATTGCATGCTGTCACCTCACAAATATGCAAGCTTCTTGCTCTCTTGGCTGCAGAGGCAATGTGAAGTGAGCAAGTACCACTGAGACTCGGAAATCAGAAGGTATATCCAGGGTGATGAGCAGACGCAGACTCACCAGCCTGCACACACACCAGCCTGCATGCACACCAGCCTGCACACACACCAGCCGGCATGCATACTTTTGCTTGCAGGCATGAGGGTGTCCATGGGCATTCTGAATTTTTGCTCAGCAGTACAGCAGTCTGGTGCAAATCTATGCTCTGCTATCTGATCTTTCCCATACCCTCCTCTCCTCTTTCTTTCTCCATTTTATCTATTAAAGCTTTAAACCCCTCCATGTGCAGTCTAACCCACACCCACCCCTTGGTCCCTGCTCAGGCCTGGGGCTGGTGCATTGCAGAACAAAACATCGGCTCCAGCTCTGCTTACCAGGGAGAGAGGAGTAAGAGGGCACTGCAGAGAGGGAGTCACACTTCTCACCTCCCCAGACCTGGCTGAAGACAGTGGTGACCCAGAACCGGTGGAGTTTGGGGTGGTGAAACCATCCATAGCAAAGCTTGGGGCACCAAACGCTGATGCCAGCTGGCAGCAAGGGACCTGTCAGGCAGAGCCAGACTCCAGCCGGGACCTTGGCCAGCCAGGGCAGCAGTCAGGGGACACTGGGACACTGCAGCCACCTCCTCCTCAGCGATGATGGCACAGGCACTTGTGTGCTTGGAGAGCATCACAAGGGCAGAGAAGACCAGTGAGAGGCTGCGGGGCTGCAGTTCATCCTTGCTGCCCAGCAGACTGCAGGGATAAGCTAATGCACACATGGAGACTTCTCCACCCAAAACGGGACTTTCAGCAGGCTCAAGTCCTGGCTTTATGGCCACAGCAGTAGGCCAGAAGGAAAGCAGGGATTTGCCTGTAATTACACAAGAAGTTTGTGGAGAGGAAACGAGCCCAGTTTTTCCAAGTCCCCGATTAGCCTCCCAATAATGGGATGCACAGCACTTCCTCTGCAAGTCACAGAGATGCTCAGGAGTGGGAGGTGCCAGGTCTCCCCCTCTAAGGTCAGGGAAACGTCGGAGGAGATGAACGCCTCCCCCTGCTTTCCCACCTCTCCTCACAGAGCACAGGGAGCTGTGGGCAGGGGGCTGCCCCGCTACACCCCCAGGGCCCCGCAAAGCCCCATCCTGAGTCATGGAGCACTCCAGCCCCAGCACATTATATCGGGATGAATCACTTGCTGACCTCTGCCTTCCGCAGTGTTCGGTTTCTAATTTTATGGGCTGTATCAACGGGGTTATTGAATCCAGATGTCTGCAAAATGCAACTGCAGCACACAGAAACCCGCAAGGAAAGGAGTTGGTGGCGAGGACCAGGGCATGTGGTTCATTTTTCATAAGCAAACTCTGGTTTAGGAGGGAGAGGAAGGCATCCCATCTCCCCTGCCCGCCTGGGGCTCTGCAGGAGCAAGTGGGAGGCTGTTGATCTCCACAGGCCATCTCGCATTTCTCTCAATAACTGCTCCTTGCACTCCCTTTTTCTGAAAGCATCTTTCCTCCAAAGCAGCAGCTGCACAGTTGTATCAGGCTCAGATGGGTCCCACCTTGGGGAAACTTTGGGAGATGCTGCAGAAGTGTGGGTTCTCTGCAGCCTCCGTGCCTTGGTGGGGACACCAGCACTGCCATGGGAAGAGCACTGGGCCAGAGCAGAGCTTCGGCTTCCCCAAACCGACCTCAGATCAGTCATGGCACAAGTCAGCCAGTGGCAGCAACACCTGACAGCCAACTGCGATGGGCATCTGGTTTGCATAAAGTGCAGCTGGCGCGGAAACAACAGGAGTGCATTTGTCTCAGCAAGGCAAGAACTAAAGAAAAAAAGAAAAGAAAAAGAATATCCAGACCTTGCATAAACTTCAAACAGAAACCTGCTGAGTGATCTGCCTGCAGTGGGGCTGTCCCCCCACGATAGGTAACCCATGGCACCGCCTGTGCCACGTGGGTGATTCCATTGACACAACATGGGATCAGAGGCACCAGGGGGTATAAAGTTATTTCTCTTTTTTTTTTTTTTTTAAAGACCTTCCTGCCCCATCCCTTCTCTACAGCTCTGACATGGCAAACGTGACCTGAGTCTTTCTGAGCTGGGGACTCCCAAGAGCTGTGTGTGGTGCGTATCCCCCACAGGGATGCTGCCCATTCCCCTCCCTCACCACCAGCTTTCTGCAGCAGTGTGGACCCTGAGGCTTGGTATGAGAATGAGCCTGGTTGTGTACAGGACCTGAGCTAATGGCAATAGACCGTGACACAAATGACTGCACTTTCTGCTTAGCTCTGTTGTAGTGACCCCAAACAAATAATTCACTTCTAGGCTTTAGTTTACCTGATGTCTTGCAGCAACATACCTCCACCTTTACAAGAAACACTGACCTCCAGCTGGGATATTTCTAGTGGTGGTTTGTGTCATGCTGACTGAAAAAACCCCTACTTGCTTCTTGCTAACCAAAAATGACTGCAAACTGTTGTCAGGAAATGAAAAATTTGGCCATCTTGTCCACACCTTGGCCTCCAGTCCTCCTGAATAAGCCCCAAGAGAACATCTGCCTTCTGCAGAGAGGCCAGCATGGGTCCTGTGCACAGCTCATGAGCGGTGGAAGATACACCAGCGCTTCATGCTGAGCTTCTCCCTGGAGATGCTGGGGTGGCAGTGGGCATGTCTCTGCACCCACCTTCTTTCCTACTGCTGTGAGGCACAGCACGCTCAAACTGAGCAGAGACCCGGCTGCTGGATGCCCTCTTTGCTCTCCCCTTTTCCCTGCAGCTTTCATGTCTCACTGCTCAGGACAGATGGAAGTTGTGCAGAGAAGCAGAGATCCAGGAACACATATGGCTTTTCTCATTTTCTACCTCGTCACCTTGGAAAGATTGAAATATAATATACAAAACAGAGGGAGATGGTAATAAAGAAGAAGTTGACCTTTGCACTGGTATTCCATCTTACACGGCTGTGCCTATGCTGGGTCACTCCTGCCCTTGGCTGCTCTTAGGACTGCTCCTGCCCTTCAGTAAGCCTCCACTGTCTGTAACCAAGAAAGGAGCCTTTTAGGGCAGTCAGTGAATCTGGGCTGATATTTCTCTCGTGCACAAGCCACGCACACACTTCGAGAAAGCTCAGAAGACCTGCAGGGGATGAGTTTAACGTACGGATGTCTTGGTGCCAAGTTTCAGCCTAATGGGAATCACAACAGCTGACTTACAACACTCCCTTTAAAGCCAGGGTTTACGGGGAGGGAATCTCTGCCAGAACCAGAAACTATAGCAACTGCTGTAATAAAATAGCATTTCAGTGTAAAGCTATTTTTACAGCATATTGCCACGTTCGTGGCATGGCAGTTTCCAGTGTTTTTCAGATGTCTGCTGCCAGAAGATTTAGTTGGATTAGTTTCTTAGTAGTTAAAGAGGGAAGGATCATACTGGGTTGTCAAATACACTCCTTTCCCTGCATTGGGAAAAATTGTATCTTAAGAGGTGATTCATCAGGTATTGAATTCATGTAACACTTGATCTCAACTGACTAAAAGGCTAAGATTGCCTGAGGACACAAACCTGGTCGCATTGAAGTCAATATGACTTTTGCAATTGGCTTCGGTAAGGCAACTATGAACCAACCCATGATCAGACTCGCCTGAAGCCTAGAAACCCATATTCACGCTACTCCCATTATAAGCAGCAAAGAGTTATGATCTGTAATAGATTAAGGTTTATCTCAGCTCAGCTGAAGCTGATGCAAATTTTACCACTCATATGAATGGGGCCAAAATTCCAAAGTTGTTGGACTTAATTTCTGGGTGGCACCATTTCTTCCTGTCCTTCCAGCCCAATGTTTGCCTCTTACACAGCCCTTTGGTCTCTTCTGTTATAGGAAAATTCATTTCAATATTAACGAGGGTGGAAAAGATGGTCCTATGAGCAGAAGTCAAGTTTTACTGGTATCTAAAATTAAGATTCTACCAGCAGACAGATAAATTGGTCCCTCAAGCTTCACCACTGACATCACAGGGGGGGGGAAATTTTTTAAAAGATCAAATTATACATCAAAGAGATGGTGATATCAGATCCAATGTTACATTAAAATACTGTTCAGAGAATTGTTCGTTCCTGCTAACTCAATGAGAATGATCCTGTCACCTCCATTAATATAAAAGCCTGACAACTGTAACTTGAAAGAGGACTGTTCTGGATGGTAACGCCAAGATGCCTCAAACCTGACCAGTAGCTTCCCCCGTCTGCCAAGTCCCACATTTCATATTTAATCCATGGCTTTAACAACTGGAGACCCATCCGATTTACCCTGTTCTTCGGCCTAATCTCTCTCTGCTAAGGTATCTTTTGAGTAATCTACACCTTCTTCCCACAATTAGCTTTGATGTTTCTCATTTTATCAAAAAGTTAGGACTCCCATCATGTTTTGCTGATGCAGCCCAGGTCACCCCAGCCTTATCTCCTCTCCTACTCCCAACAATTTTCCCTCACACCACACTCTGCCTGCTGGAAGGTGTGCTCCATACCTACGCCACCAAAATCCACAGGCACCACCTGATGCCAAGATGGCTTAATCAGGGTTGAGGTTTTGCACAGACCTTGCAGTCATGTCTCTTCAAAACCCATCTGAAGCTGTGGCCCCTGGTGGAACTGTAGATACTCCCATTTCTACTTCTGTTAGTACAATACGAGAGTAAAACCAAATGAAATCAGAAGCAACCATCCATGGGAGATAAATTTGGTGCAAACTTTTTGTTTCCCAAGAAACATTACCAATGTATAAGGCTTAAAGCAAGGCACAGATCACACCAAGTACACACTGTGTAAAACAAAAAGATTTTGGTGCCTTGCTCCATTTGGAGGGGCTTGTACCTCCCAACAAGCACACCTTGGGCAGCCTGAAGTGAACAAGCTTTGTCAACACCCTTCTTATTATGTGGAAAACACATATCCACGGATGCCCCCTCCCTGGAAGGGTTCAAAGCCAGGTTGGATGTGACTTTGAGCAACCTGGTCTAGTGGAAGGTGTCCCTGCCCATGGCAGGGGGGTTGGAATTAGATGATCTTTAAGGTCCCTTCCAGCCCAAACCATTATAGAATTCTATGATCCTGCTCAGCCTCTTAAATAAACCCATGCCTCATTAAGCTGTAGGAGTGGCGAGGGAGAGCTGCTTTTTTGCTGTTTACTGGAGTCTTTTCTGCATGACTTGGTTACACCACTTACACAGATAGCGAAACTCTGTGGGTATCTGGGTAGGGAATGACCCATGGGTACAAAGCACATATTAGTGGTATAAGCTGTGCAGGAAAGTATGTTCATCTCAGCTCTCTGAGCCAGACCATCCCAGCCCTCACCTTGTTTACCCATTCGGGGCACCTGTGAAATGTGAGTGGGAACCATTATACACCCACTCGGGACAGGCAGGAACGACAACACCAGGTGCAGAGCAATGGCAAAACAGTCAGCCTCGCTCCCTTGTGTGACGGTTCCTCATCTGGTATCAGGAATTACAGTGAACAGCCCAAAGGGCAATGCCCAGTGTGATCTCCAAATCTGGTCCTCCTGTCCTGCTGGAGCTGGGATGAGCTGGGAACCCATGGTGCAATTCAATGATAATCCCAACAGCAATTGCAGAGTTTGTGGGCATACATCACCCAAATTGCCTTTCCCCCCTCAGCTTTGCCATCACCCTCCCACTTCTCAGCATGAGCTGAAGATCAGACACTCACTGAGCACCGTCTCATGATGGCAGCAAGGGTGACAGCACCCTTGACACATCAGAGGATGGAAATAAAACCCAAAGGCACCCAGAAGGGAATAAAACCTGAAGGCACCCAGAATTAGAGGCAGCTTTCCAAAATGTCAGCCTTAACCCCAGCATTGGTTTGCCATTATGTAGAATGAAGCTAATAAAACTTGCTTGCTGCCCAGGAGGGATTTTGAGGCTTGATCAGGCAATCTTTGGAGGTTGCTTTGAAGATGGAAAGTTTTATTAAGTGTTAAACTGAAACATGATGTATTCATTGATCTGAAAACTCTCTACACAAAGAGATTCAATTCATCTGAAAATTGTATTCATACTCTACAAAATGACCCTCCCATACTTAAAACTGCAAAGTGGATGTCTGGGGGCCCGTGCCCACCTGGTGCTAAATAGCTCTGCTCTGATTGACTCTGACAAAACCGTCCTGATTTACACCAGCCAGGAATCCAGTTGTTTCGCAAAAATGGGCCCATTCTTCTAAAATTCATAATAAGGCTGATCACCCAGACATTGACCTATCTTAGAAGGAGGAATCATTATTTCCATTATTTAACAAATTTGGAAGTGAGACAAGGAAAGAAGTAGTGAATTACCCAAGGTCATGCTAAATGTTGGGATTTTTTTAACTAAAGTCTCCAGGGACATCAGTCACCTCAGCTGCTACCCTTCCCCTTCAGCTAGTCTTGACTGATGCCCCAAGCAGCCTCAGGGGTCAGTTCTTAGCAGAGTGAGAGCAGAACACAGCCAGTGTTTACCCAGAAATACAGCTAGCACTGAGAAACCTGGAGGGGGGAATACATTAACTATGTAGAAAAGATAACAAATAACACCTTCAATATTGCTGTACAAATAATATAAAGGGAAAGAAAAGGCACACCTATGTGGAACAAAGCAATACCTGTCACCTCCACTCAGCCATCACCTGTATTTTTCAATGGACAACCCTTTTGCATCTCACTGCTGTTGTCTGATCTGTTTTTCCACCTGTTTTCCTCATTTTGCACAACCAGGAACCCCATCCCAGCCTGGAGGCAATGGCCCATGGTAAGGCCCAGGGGTGCCTTCCTCCCCAGCCCGGGACAAGCCCTCACAGCCCAGGTCCTGCAGAATTACCAGGACGCAGCTAAATCCCTACCAGGGCGAGAGCACGGGGAGCCATGGAGCTGCAGAGGGAAACGTGTGCTGGCCCAAGCCCAGCCTGTCCCCCTCAGCCGTGGCTCCTCGCCCTTTGCTTTCTCTGCCATAAATTGCTTCACAGCCACGCATGAGGCCAAAGCAGCAAAGGCAGAGCTGGAATCAGAGTGTCCAACACCTGCGATCCACAGGGGAGGGAGGCCCTGCCAAGAATTATTTTAACCTTCAATATTTCTGGCAGCAGAGTATCAGTCAAATGGTTCCTACTGGTTTTTTGGGTTATGTCACTCTGACACAAGCTGGTCCAGACCAGAAAGATCCATGTGCTCAGAGAGAGCAGAATTTGTTTTCCATGTTAATGGGTTTTCAGTAGCAGGGGGAAAGGATGCCTGAAATAATAATCCTTAATAAATTCAACAGTCTCGAGAAGGAAAATCATGCTAGATGTAGCTAATAATATATTACTGTACAGATGCAGTGTATTCTTCTGCAAACCACCAGTCGGGCCAGCAGCGGGGCACCTTCCTCCTGCATCCCGAGTCCTCTCTGCAGAGGCAGGTGGGAAGGGTTGGCCAGGGCCTCATCCCTAAACCCACAGCAGAAGAGGCGGGAGGGTGTGAGACAGCCCTGTCACGCAGCACAGCAGCACGTGGCCATCAAGGGAGCTCTGGCTGCTTTGAAGGAGCAAAGCAAGAACCTAGTCACCTCCAAATTATTTTAGGAAGGAATTATAGTATTCCCCAATTTTTCCATTTAACTTCTTTTTTAAAGCTGAAATTGGCATTTTAGTGCAATTTACTTGCTAAGAGAATTTTTCCCTGAAAAAGGAGGAATCCCAATGAAAGATCTGAATTGATGTGAACTACAGTGTTTCTAGCTTAGCATAATATATATATATATATATAGAGAGAGAGAGAGAGAGAGAGAGAGAGAGAGAGTGTGAGGATTTGGACTAATTTGGAAAATCTTAGGGAAACACCCACCGTTAGGCAGGTGGAATATTGTCTGTGTGCCATTTCTTGTGCATTTGTCACTACAGGTGGAGCTGAGTGTCACAACCTGGCATGTGCAGAGGGCACCAGGAGCCAGCACAGCTCGGTGGGCTTGAGCAGCTCATTGCGTCATGGCAACTTGGCCATGCATCTGGGCCCAGAAGCAAAACTGAACTGTCCCAGGGAAGTCAACAATAAATATCCCCAAACGCATCCTACTCAGACGTACCCAAGTGCTCTTGCTGAGCCGGGAGCAGATTTTGAGCTCTTTAATGGGTAGATGCAAATCACGCAACGGCAGACCAAAAGCTTGCTCCAAGGCAATTTCCAAACTTCATTTTCTCTCCTCGCTTTTCTCCCCTCTATTTCTGAGACTTTGAGTTAAGGTGAAAGACTAACAAGTGTTGCAAAACATCCATTCTGACAATGGCATGGGTCGCATTGACAAGTGTCCTGGGCTTTTGACTTGATACAACCTTATTTATGACTAATTTAGCTCAGGTTTTCCAAAGTTTTGTTCGGGAAGCTGGAGAAGAAGGTGGGTGTGATTTTCTGGATCATTACATGAGTGACATTCCTCTTCAGAGAAAATTTCTGCCCTATTGGAGGATACTGGGAGCTGTACCTGGGCTAAGGAACTGTCTGGGCTGCCATGGGAGCAAGGGGCAGATGCTAATGCACTGAAATTACTTTTTAAAATTGCTTTTAAAAAATCATGTGAAAAGCAACAAGAGTGTCTTTTTTCATCCCATTATTTGACTCCAGCTGCTGACCTTGGCTCTGGGAAAATAATTATTCTTGACTTCGAAGTACGGAGCTTATTTGCGCCAAAGGCAAATGTCTATAGATTTATACTATTTGGAAAAATCAAACGGCTGTGAGCCAAGCCATCCAGCTTATAAAACACTACCAACCCTCCAGGGATAATTTAAAGCTGACCTTGCAGCACTGAAATTCCAACCATAGATGATGCAAAACGTAACTCACACCATTTTCTTATCTGCTGGATGCTCCCATCAGTGTGGGCTTGAGGGATAAAAAACAGTCAGAAGGAGACTGACAGAAAAGAAAATGAGAGGGGAAAAAAAAAAAAAAAAGGCTCCAAAATAAGTTTGTGCTAATGAAGGCGAAAAGGCCTGGCAGGCCAGAAGGCAAACTTTGTCATTCATGTAGCCAAGAGTTGCGAAGGCAGCCACAGTCCATACTTTTTCCATTGTGCTCCGCCAAAATAACCCTCAAAATTCTCCCGGGATGAAACACAACCCACTCTCGTCTGCTCAGGCAATCTAGGCTTAGATCCTGCTTCTGCCTAACAAAACTGTGAGCTCCTACATAATTAGGACTCATCTGTTGGTGACTGGTTTCATCTCCAGTCCTCGAGCCTTTAAGCACAGCTACCTGGCCAAGCCCCATTATAGCTGTGAGACCTCCTATGGCCAGAAGACCACCCAAACCAGGATGCAGTGTCACCTTGTCCCAGCACCATCATGGGTATCACTGCTGATGCTGAGCCATGTTGGCAAGACAGAAAAAGCCATTTCCTGGGGAAGAAGCTCTTGTGGAACAGAGAAGCTGGAGATTTGCCCATTTGTGCTCCTCACAAGCCAGAGTAAGTGGCATAGCCTGCTAGGGGCTGGACAGGGCTCTCCTGAGTCTAGGGTTTAGGCTACCGTGTTGCACTATGTCCTGCCTTGCGATTTCTTGCAACAGGTTTCTGCTCCAGTTCATTAGGACATGGTGGTGTGTCTGCAAAACAATAGGTACAAGGCTCATCCAGAGCAAACAGTTGCAACAGTCTGACAGAAAAAAAAAAAAAAAATATATATATATATATATATATATATATATATATATATGCCAAGGCTTCAATAAAAATAGAGAGATAACTTCTCCAACTTAGAATTCTAAATAAAGGCATGGTGATGAGACATCCAGACTGAGCCTTCTCAGCATTCATCAAATCCCCTCTCCAAATTTGTGCCACACATTACCTGTCAGGAGAACCTGACCCACTGCATTTCAGATGAGAGTTTCAGTAATTTTCAGTAAGAGAAACTTCACAAAACTAAATCCACAAACACAAGATCTACCTCCACCCATCTCTGTCCCTAAAATAACCAGTTGCTCTTTGTGAGCCCCTGTGTGTGTGTGTGTACACACAAGGGTGTGCATTCACACCTCAGGGATGACAAATTCAATAAGGGATAAGTTTTCATTTTAAATTTCCAACTGGTTTTGGTCTCTAGCCTCCAATAAAGCAGCGTGGCGCGCTTTAGCACTTCACAGCTGTAGACACTGGGGAGGAGTCACAAGCATCATCTTGCAGCACTTCACGTTATGATTGTTAAATTACCCCATATGCTGCATGCAAAGTGCAAGCGGCTGAGATCACCTCTTTGCTAATCCCTCTCTTCTACCCATAAGTCCTTAGCAGATGTAAGAGCATGCTTAGGTTTTGCTGATCACTCGCAGTGGGAAATTTTGAGAGACTGAGCTTGTGACTGAAATATTTTTGCCAAGTAAAATATTGGCTTGCAATGATGTCCTAACAATACAAAGTAGTCGACACTATAAAATAAACAATTGCAGAGAGCATAGCAAAAGGGTATTTGGAACTACCAAGGGTCTTGAGGAGGTATTACTAAGCCAGACTAGAGTTAGCAAAAGCAGTTTTTATGACAAAAAACAAGTGTCAGTCTTTCCAACATCCCAGTCCCCACAAAGAGCATCTCTGCCTAGAACATGCCACATTGCTGGCTTCTTTCTTCAAATTTCATAACTTTTACAGCATGCAGAAATAAAAGAAAAAGTGAAAACAAGATCAGGGCAGAGTACCCATAAAAGAGTGAGTGCACATATAGTCACACACCCCCGCACTTGGATATACAGCTACAGATAGAAATGGCAAAAGGAGAACTAGAGGCTGCCATGTTCTCTTAATATAATCACAAGAAAAGCATTGTAATTCCAAGCAGAAACTTTCTTTGCAAGAATCAGCTGCGCTTGATTAGTAGCAGCAGTATAGCTGCCTCCCCATTGCGCTGAGAACATCAGCAAGTAGAGAGCAAAGAAGAAAAAAAATTTAAATACATCATTATTTGTCAACATAATCAGAAAAACTCTTACCAGTTCGGGTTTCCAACATGTCCTCTAACTTCTGCTCTTTGTTGCCAATATAAGACATGCTAAAATTGTCTCAGGTACTAGTCAGCCAGCGTCAAGCACATCTGTAAATCTCACCTACTGAGCAGAAGGACATGAACATCCCCAGAGCACACTCTCCATAACCAGGTGCTTGCCCTAATCACAATTTCCATGAGAGGTTACTTGCACTTTATTTTCAGAGGCAGATCAGACTTAAGGCCCATCTAGCAGCACTTTAACCGTGCCAGATGCTTCAGAGCAGTGTGGGGATTTCACAGGCACTGGATGGTGGCAATATCTGCTCATCATCTCGATCTCAGTTGTGAGCTGAGCTTGTTGGTAGAGGTGCACTAAAACCCTGCACTAAAACACTTTTCCAGAAACCACCACTGTGGACCAGAACAGCTTGAGTGGGATTCACCTGCCTACAAGAGAGATGACCAAATCTGAACAGGTCACCCCGCGGTCTGTTGAAGTCCATGATGAGAAGCAATCCACCCCAGAGGATGGGCCTCCACCTACCTTAGGATGAGGTACCTCCAGGGGGGAGTTTATTTATTCTGATTATAACGAGATCTTATAGAAAATAGCTTGGCCTTGGATATCTTAGACAGCTACAGTTTGGTGAGATGAATCCCACCACTGTGATCATATGAAAGTCTGGTCCCTCTTTGGATCCTTTATTATTCCAGCCTCTATTACAGCAGAGAAACCCCATGGGAATGAGCAGCAGCATGGCAGCAGGGGCCTGGGGGGAGGATCCCAGGGCAGCATGGTGCTGGCAGGCCACGTTAACCTTCCAGATAGTCCCATCACCTCCGGAGAGGGCAGCCCAGCACACTGCCCCACGTTCCCATGCCTTGTTTCAGCACATCTTCAACACCCTGCTCAGCAGAGCACAGCCTGGACATGGTTTTAAAGATCTTTCATTGCCAACTGAGGAATATTTCTGTGACCTTTCTCACCATTTCCTATAGCAATATAATCATAATTTAAAGTGTCATGCCCTGCAGCTTCCCCATAAAATAAAAAAATTAAAAAAAAAAAAAAGCCACACAAATAAACAAACAAATAGACCAGATGAGTTTTCCTATAAGCAGCAGAAATAACACAGGGTAGTGTCCTGGGGATTTCTGCATTGTGGTTGGATTCTCTGGTGCACAGTAAAGGATGTGCTGTGATAGAAACTCCTTCTGTGGTTGGAGCATTTATAGCACACCCCCTCTGTGGATTCTCTGCTATCTACTAAGGGTTGAGCTTAGATGTCACTTTTCTCCTCACTGCAGCTATTAATAAAAATTATTTTCTCTTCTGAGCAGCTTATTTCCACACAATTTGAGAGGTTTAAAATCTTCAAGACCACTATCACAATGTCAGATTCTGCTGAAATGGGTCAGAAGGGTCAAAAAATAGCATGCAGGAGTGAATATGAATGGATAAATGAACACACACAAATACACTCACACGTAGCCCCACATGAGCATGCCATGCTTTTCTCCTTAGGGAACTAGGATTAAAATGAGATTAAAATATGATTTAGAACTTGAAATTCTGCCATGACAATCTACATCATTTCCTATTTTTAGCTAAGTTTTGTAAAGAAACATGTCTTCTGCGATCACACTCTCTGCAAGTCCCCACGCACCCAAAAAACATTTGTATGCAGTTGGCTGGGATCAGCTATGTGACACAGATGGGAGTCCTAAAGACAAATTCCCCTGATTGAAAATCAGCACCTGGGTAAAAGGAAGAGAGACCTTGAATTTTGGCACTGCTGGAAAGGCAGACAAAGCTGATCCTCCTGCCCAGCCTGCACACACCTATGGCCTGAACAACAAACCTGTGCCCACTTCTACAAAGATGTTCCCAAAGGCAGACTTTTACCTGGAATTTAAGAGGACAGGATCCACAAGAGGGGACAGATTTCCCAAGGACACACAACTCCAGAGTGGTGTTTTGGTGGAATCCCACAGGGGCAGGGGTGCATTATAGAAATGTTGAGACACAGATTTCTGTGTGCTTCTCTCTAGAGGTGGTAGACACACAACTCTGAATCCTGGCCTGTTCTCTCTACAGTAAAAGCAATTTATTGTCTTGTTTTCCTCACCAAAACGCATTTTGGCAGCCCTTGGGTATCTCTTTCATATTTGAAAAGCAGCCCAGTTTGTTTCATAGATTGATAATGCATCTGCTTCCCTTGCCTTGTTTGTCTGATGGTGTGCTTTGCAGAGAAATGGATTGTTTTCAAAAAATAGAAACTACTTCTGTAAATCACTCATCGTGCTATTGTCACCAGCCATTTTACAGAGACACCATCACATCAAACTCCACCTCCATTTCAGGCTTTGAGCAATAAGACAGTCCCATTTAGCAGACAGAGAACTAGTAATGCTAAGCATAGTACACAAAAATTAGAGAAAGACATATTTTTAACACTTTTAGCTCAGCCACAGTTTTCAGAATATATCCCAGCTGTCAGCTCCTGAAGAGACATAAGAAAGTAAAGCTTTGAAGAACTGTTATCTCTTCTTGTTGATCCCCAGCCCTGCTGAGCCAGAACAAAGTTGCAGATACTTCATCACACAGAGCGGAGCCAGCAATCAGCATCAGCACAGGCCAGGGCTCTTGCTATAACCACCCTCCAGCTTTTGAAAGGTGTCTCTATTATTGATAAAATGGTGGAAGACCTCCATAGGACCAACACCGAGCACAAACAACGCCTGCTGGCAACCTCCCCAGCCTCCACGCTGGTCCTTACAGAGCAGGTATGAAGTTAGGCAGCGTGTGTGCAGAACCTCTCTTGCTTGATGCAGGAGGCTGAAGGCAAAGCCTCCTTCCCCTGCACTATCAATGTTGGGCTTCCCAAGCAGATGAAAAAATAATTTCAAGACTTTTCTTTAAAGCTGCAGTGACAGCATACAAGCGGCAGGTGCTGAGCTGTTTGCTTCTGCTGTGAAAGTAATTGCTGTTTGCGCATTTCAAGATGCTTGAAGTAAGCAAGAGTGTGACACATGAATCACAGCACATGAAAGAAATAACCGAGGCTTAAGAGGGCCATGGCAAAAACAATTACAATCTCTCCCTTTCTGAGCTGAGCAGATGTTTAAAATTATGTCAGCGACCTCCAAACTGTAAACATTTCTCAGGAAAATGTAGATGTGGTTTGCAAAAAAGGAGATGTGTCCGACGGCAAGCAGAGGTCCTTGCTAGGCAAGCCCCCCTTTGAGCAGTAGGAATGTCAAACATGCTTGACCTCCAAATCAGCAAATAAGCACATTATAAACAATGTTATTAATGGTTCTGCTTTCACTACAACGAGAAGTCTCCCTGTTTGTTTAACATAGAGCAAGTTGGTTAGAGTGTGCATAGTTTCATGTCCAACCATATTAAAGCAGCATAGGGAATTTGCTCCTGTTGTTTCTAGCTCCACTACTGTGACACTGCAAGTGGTAGGTGGCAGGAGAGGAGAGACTGTTCATTCCAGTGCCGCCAGGATCACTGTCGTCATTTCATGTTTAGATACTGATGCTGTGCCTTGAATCACCAAGGCATCACCACCCAACAGTTAAGATAGACGTGAGAGGTCATCAGGTCCTCTGGGAAAACAGTCTCCAAGTGCAACACTAGTGGATGTCTTCATCCACATGCAGTCTGCTTAGGACTCAGCCCAGAAAAACTGCTTTTGCCTTGGGTAGGAGGACAAGAAGGAAGTGAGGTGTTTTAGCAGGACCTGGTTCTCTTCCCCATGTATTCCCACACACAAAGCCGTATGCTACAGCCAGTGTAACTGTACTACATTTCCAATAGAAACATTTCAGTGATCCTATAACCTTCCTGCAAACAAAGCTGAGCCTAGGCAGCCAGTGTACATCCTAACCATATCCCAAAGCACTTTGGGGCTTGTCCATCACATACTGCTCAGGTTCCCATTACGCACTGCTCCAACCCAGGTGTAGGTACCACCCCAGACAACTGTGTGTCACAGCAGCAAATGATCTGGGAAATGCAGCTCAGGGTATTGAGGCAGAGGTGTGCAGAGTGACACAGAGGCTGATATTCCATGGAGTTGCCCACACATTGGTTTCTAAGATCCTCCTTCACGTCAGAACAACATTAATCTGCAGGGAGAGAAACAGGCACATCTCCTAAAGAGCAGCTCTGATAGCAGCAGAATTGTTACGGGTTTCAGGCCACCAAGGAAATCCCTAACAAAAGTCATATCAGTTTTATTCATGCCAGACCCAGTCCATGTGCTGTGTTCCTTTAACTGAGTAGAGCTGGCTCTGATGGGAACAGGGAAGGGCTGGGCCAGTTTTGCTGTGGTTCATAAGTCTGAATATTTCAAAGCTGATCCTCAAACCGCTAACCTTCCCTAGTGACCATGCTGCAATGGCCAAAGATCTCCACATAAGGAGTAAGGAATGCAGGCTCACACTGATCAAGAGTTAATGCAAACCCTGAGAGAAAATGCAGAATGAAAGGAAATAGAGCTGTTAACAGCCTTCCTACCTGTGCAAGGGAGTAATGATGTCCCAAGGACAGAGTAAAAGAGCAAAGACCCACCCAAGGAGCAAGTCAGCAGTAAGTGCAGTGAAGGGAAGAAAAGGGAAGGATGGTCCCTGGGGATTAAGTCTTCCTGCTCTGAAGTCTGCATTTTGCGATGGACTTCCCTGCATGACCTTGGGCAGGTCACAAGGGGCTAAACCAAAACTGTTGGATCCAGGGTGGCTCTGGGAGCAGGCGGCAATCTCTCTGCTTCTCAGCCCTTTCCAATGACAAAGATAAGAAAACCCTTTCCTTTTTCACAGGCACATTGAGAAGATCTAGCATCAGCGAGGGTCTTGGAGACTGTCGTAAGGAGACCACACCAACAGCCAGGCTCTGACAGCATCACTCAGTTCCACAAGCATTTTGTTTCATGCAGCTGACTGATTACTTTTACCACTTAAGGACTCATCCACATCTAATACGATTCCTTCAGATTGGTCTGATTTTCTGCACTGATAAATCCCTACCCTCCACACCCAAGTCATCAGTTACTCTCTCCTTTATTTTATGAACACAGAAAAAACCTGCAGCAGATTAAACACCTCCCTTGTCTTGGAGACTGTATGGAGCAGCAATTAAAGACAAAATAAGTCAACAGCCCAGCAACATCCAAGGAAATGAAAAGCAGATGAAGATACAGCCCCTATAAGCTCCGAAAACATCCACAGAGGCATAGGAGAGGCGGCACTGTCACTGTGAACTGTGAAAGGGGATGACTCTCAGGGACCCCCAGAGGCAAAGCCCACAACTGTGATTTCTATTGAGCGGGTACTGCACTAAAACTCAGTATCTCAATCCTTTCCCACTAGCAATAGTGTGCTCTTGCTAGAAGCTTCTCTCTGCCTCTGGCTTTGGCCATGTTGCGGAGGAAGTTGCAGGGACTGAGGAATGTGCGCTAGGGAGAGCAAATAAACAGAGGTGTGTAAATCTGCTAAAAATAACCCAGGAATTGCGGGTCTTGGAGGGAAACACAGATACTCAGTTGTTCACCACCATCTACCACAATTGAGGCCTTGTCTGAACAGGTGGGTGGCTTTCCTGGCAAATTCTATCTTAAAAAAAAAAAAAAAGAAAGCACCACAGAGAAAAATCCCTCCTCAATCATTCCTGCAGCCCCTCTGTTTTCATCTAGATTCTTGCCAGAGGTTGTCAAAACAAGAAAGAAAAATAAAGTTCCAACATGATTTTTGCCGTTTTCCCACTGCTTTCTAGGGCATTGATGTGTTCCAGGCAGCCCAAAAATGCCAGTGAGCTGGTGACAAGGGACAAGGTGGGTAGGGGACACAGTAGCCAGCAGTGCCAGAAACATGGAGCAACCTGTCTGAGACTCTCATGCAAGGAGCCCTTGAAGAAAAAGGCCTCAAAAAATTCCAGAAAGAACTGGAAATGGGATTGAATTATAGATCCTTGTGTGCTTGAGGTCTCAAAATTGAGTAACACGGCATCAGGCACGTCAGGAGGAGGGGAGCAGGGCACTGCATGTGATGGAAAGCTCAGCAGAGGCAGTGGAAAGATCGGGTTGTGTAAGACCAGTAAAATGCATCTCCTGCCAAAAATGGGGGTTGCAAACCAATCCCTGTGGTAAGAAACTAGAGCACTCTGCTGGGTTTTCTAATTCCGGCCTCTAAGCTAAGTATGGGTTCAGGAATGATCTGTGCGTGTTAAGAAATTGCCTTGCATCAAAATGTCCTGGTGACGTCTTCAGTTTCTTTGACTTCTCCCTTAAATTAAGTGTTCCAAACCCAGATAACCCCAAGTCTCTCAGAGCGGAATCTCAAAGCAAGTATTTCTCTTGCCTTTTTATTTTCCTCTTTTTGGCTATGCTTCTCGGAAGTCTCCTTTCATCTCACTCAAGTCTCAAATTTGCTGAAAGGCTCCTTAAAGGGTAACTCTCCAGCTTCTAAGATGTTTCCCAACACCCAAGAGCACACACAGCAACAGAAGCACAAGTTTTTTCATCTTTCACTTTCCAGAGTGTAAACTGAAGCTTTGACCCAGGTCTTGGTACAAAGGATGGGCACAACAACCACAGCCATTATCTTTGCTCTGCTCCAGTCCTTTACTGGAGATGGAGACAGGCCCACCTCCTGCACTTTTACACGCCCAGTTCTGGAGCAGACACAATGTACAGCTCCAACGAGAGTGGTTGGAGCTCATTGGAAGGAACGGCACAGCCAGACCAAGGCGTGGGCTATGGCAGCGAGCATGGCCCCAGAGTCAGAGGGATGTGTGACACCAGGGCTGTTAATCACCCTAGAAACACGGCACTGGTGCCTCCCCATCACCACTGGGCGTCAAACATCATTCTGTGCAACGTTTGACACTATTTCATATCTGACCCACAGAAACTGGTTACTACAGCCCGTGTTGTCAGCAGAGACCAGGTAACCTGCCCCAGCCTGCTCACAGCCTGCCCCCCACCAAACACACTGAAGTAAACAGAGCAAGGTTTGGGGGTCTCACAGGGCTCTATGTTGTGCCATAGCCCAGTGTTGGTTTGAAAGTAGCCAAGTGCCACCGCTTTGATGGTCTAGGACAGGGTGCATCCCCTGCTCCGGCACATGCTGCAGCAAGCCCAGGAGCTCTTTGGCTTCTTCTGCTCGGACACTGTGGGAGCTCCAGACACCCAGGGGCCAGTTCAGTGGAGCTCAGCAGGCTGGACAAGCATCAAGAGATTCCTCCACCTGGTCCTAAAGACAAAAAACTGCATGTAAGGACACTAAAGAGTGAGCAGGCCATGCATACACAGCATGATGCCCCAGGGAGACTGCCTCATGCTCTGTGATACCCCACCCTGAGCACACGCACCCAGCACAAGGCAGACTGGGGCCCACCCTCACAATGCAGATGTGCCTGGTAAACTCAGCATATCTCCCCCGAGCCTTCCCATTATTGGCCACTGATAGAGTCAAACACAGCAGTATCAGTCCAGCTGCTTTCTGACTTGCTTCATGAACCTCAGCTCGAGTGCCTGATAAAGATAATCTGCACTCGTGGCTTCCTCTGGGTCACTGGGAATCCTACAGACCCTGATCAAAGGGCCCCTGAGCTCAGCTTCAGAGCTGACTGCTCCTTTGCTGCTTCAGCAGTACCAGCAGCAGGAGAACAAGTCTGGCCTGTGCCAGGCTGATACTAACTGTAAAAATAATCTTCAGACTGTGTAGACGTAGGAAAGTCTTTGAAGGGAATACATAACTAACTTCACTTGCAGAGGCACATATTTGACCATATTACCTCATCTCAACTGCAAAATATCCAGCTCACAGCTGGTCCTCCTGATTTTTTCCCCTTGCAAAACTGCATCCAGCTCCCCCTGAAGCTGATTTAATAGCCTGTTTAACCAGTGATGTCCTTGGCCATTTGCTCTCTATTTTAGGTGAAGAAAGTGAGCCTGAATTTTTTTATGTACCACTTAACCACTTTTTCCTTGCTCAAGACACCTGGTTATAGCATTGTGATTTCATAAATGCTATAGAGTAATGCCTCTTTATAGCAGTCAGAGCAGTATTTTTCTGCTTACTTAGACTAGTTTTCAGTCTGGTTAAGCTCCAATGACTCCAGCAGTTCCTTTTATTTGCAATGCTGCGTGCAAGTCAGCTCAGAAGCTGGCTTTATGCTAGTTATACAGTTTCCAGGCACTTGGCCTCCACATTTCATGAAGTTATGGGTAGGAATGGTATTCAGAGAGGGCTTCTGAAGAAAAAAACAAGGCAGCAAAGAGAGAGGATGGAATAACACATCTTTCAACTCAGCAGTTAATGTCTAGGTTTTAAGTTTTCCACCAGTGCAGGAAATAACATTGGGAAGGTTCAAGGTAATGAGGATACAAGAAACAATCTTCCCTATCTTTTATCAGAAACCAGTCCAAAATTTGCTGCTCTTCTGCACGCTGAGGAGTGCTCTAGCAGAAAAACCCCTCTCCTGCTGTGTGCCCTGGCAAGGTGCTGCAGGAATTCACCCTCCCACAGTGATCAGGAGCACTGGTGGGAAATGGTCCCTTGGATGAGCAGGGATTGCTGTAACACATCACCCATCAAGAACAGACAAACTGTTGGCAACCCTTGGCTTTGAAGAGCTCTGCCCAGCACAGCTATGGCTCCATCTGCCTTGCAGATGGGGGCGGCCTATTAAAAACCCTAAAAACCTGGATATTGGCAGAGAAAAATTGAAGTTTGTCACTTGGATTGCTCTTTCTTAACTGCACCGAAAAAACTAGAGACAGCATTAATGTAGGATTCAAATCTACTGTCAGGTACATGGTTAGAGCTCTCAGGACTTCCTATATCCTCTAATAAATCCATCTACAGCCTCAGCAATGCTGTAAGTTATATGTCAAACCAGAAAGACTCCTGCAAAGAGGTAATTGTGCATGTACACTTGGTAGGAGGTCAGCCCTGTGTCGTAGTCTCAAATAAGACACTTGCAAAAAAACTCAACCTAGCTTAGCTTAAAAATCAAGTTTGTTTTGTCTTAAATAACAGAGTTTAAGTTCTTATTTGCTTTCTGGTATTTAGTCCGCAGGGTGAAAAGGACTCACACTTTCCAGGTTTTCTCTATGACTCCAAAAGGTAAAACAGTTTTCTCATGTAACTTTTAAAATCAGAACTTAGATTTCTCATGAATCGGAGAGGGGAAGAAGGGGAGTTAAGGAAATCATTAAAGTTGCCAGGACTTTGATAAGGACATGGAAGCAGACACAGCCATCCTGGCATCACAGATGAGAGAAGCAAAGCAGACCACGTCCAGCAAACACAATCCAAAGTAATTCAGGTCAGAAGTGCTATGTTTTCCTCTTCCATTTAAAAAGCAAGACAGGAAATGTATAAAGGCTGACAGGATCATTAGGGATTTTATAAATGCTGCTTCCTGTGGTACAGAAAAAGGAAAGAAGAGAGGCACTGGGCCAAATTATGTGCTAGAGTAGATGCATGCGACTGTGATGCAAAGCAAGACGCTGCAAAACCAGCGGACCCACACCCAGAAGAGTAAGGTGATCCACAATCTGTTCTGCAGTGAAAATGGGGGCAAAGCTTAATAACCCCTCCCAGAGGGCCGGCGGCGAGGTGATGCTCACCACGGGGAAGGCTCTCCGACACCTGCGCCTTTGATGAGTCAGCAGCCCGGGCCCCAACCTGAAACCGAGTGAGGCCCCAGGACAGGAGGGGAGGTTGGTTTTGTTTTATTTTCTCCAAGGCTTTCTTTATGAAAACATAACCTCCTACCAACATCAGACCGTTTTACCGAGCCGACAAAGTTAAATAATGAATTTGGCACTTCAGTGCCTGCTACCCTGCTCAGAGTCACGCGCTGAGCGTTTAGGGGGAGAAGGGCAAGCAGGGAGGCAGGCTTGTGTTTGTCTTGGAAAGCTGCACACAAGCCCAACTTGAAGCATCATTCGACACAGCCTGCGCTTTGGTTTGCTTCCACCCTCGGCAGCAGGCAGGGAGCCCAGCGTACTGATCCCTTCTCCCAAAGCCTTGTGCCTTCAGTACCCCTATTCCAGCATGCTCAGAAAAGCAAAGTAAAAAGGGATATGGATTTGTCTAAGAAGAAAGAAAAGAGCAAAGAAACCACACTTGCCACAGGACAGCATAGCTTTACTGGCATGCTATGGGGCGGAGGGGTTCCCATTGGACATGGAAAGAGACCACCCGCCAGGCCAAGCCTCCCAGTCAAGGCAGACGTGGGAGCTCCCAAGCTGGTACTTCCCAACCAAGTAAAACGTTGTCAAGACACGGAGCTCCTGTGCACGCGAGCTGCAAAACTTCAGTTTCAGAGGGACTTCAGTGCTGGATATCGAACACCAACATACCAACAGTGTCTCTGAGGGCTTTAGTTTTGGACCAGAGCATCACAGTCCTACCTCAATCCCTTTGTAGGTGTAGCCAAGAGCAATTAATGCAGAGAGAGTGGGTGAGGTGTGTGTAAATCGGGCTGAATCACGGCCGATGGCCTGGGTGAGCTGTAGGGATGCACAGCACACTGTCGGGGCCCTCCGCACCCAGGTGTATTTGGCTGCCTGTTAGGATAGATGGAGATGAGATTATGCCAGAGGAGCCGCTGGCTGCGACTTTGACACAGCTTTGAAACAAATGCAGATAAATCCACTGTGTGCAGTGGAGCCGAAGCTTTTGGAGGAGTGTTTAGATTGTTCAGCAGCCAAAGCAAATACGTTTGCTCTGCAGGTTATAGAAGGCTGTTAAACCAGCCGTGCAACCAACTCCTCCAAGCCAAAACCCATCTTCTTTCTCTATACTGGAGCCTAATACCTACAGTGACCCTCTTAAAGCTCACCAATTCTCCTGCTGCCCTCAAAGAACACACATTATAAATAAAAGGGTGAATACTTCATGCAGCAACACACTCCAGATTCAGCCCAAAATTTTTCTTTTTTCTTTTCTTTTTTTTGAAATAGTTGGCCTTTTTCTACTTGCAGTTGAGCTCAGTCTTGCCTAAAACAGAGGGGAGAACAGCAAGAACTTGCCTTTAAATCTCTGAACTGAAAAGAAGTCTGATATATCAGCACAGCAGAAGACAAGGGCTAGAATCAGTAGAAGTGGTCCCTGGGTTTTATTTAGGATATTGTCCTACAAACACCGACTACTCATCACCACACTTGCTCCCCCAAGGATTCCCTTTGGGACCTTGCCTCCTGAAGGCTGGTGAGACAGAGTCTGCACTGGCTTGCTTGAAAGATGGTGGCAGAAAGCCACTGTGGGTTTGTTGCAGGAGGAAGGGAACCCCTGGGTGTCCCTTGCTCCTCTCTTTGCACAAGTAACATGTCAGCTGAGGGTGATGGGAACAATGGGCCCAGTGTTGCCCATGAATCAGGTGCCAGGGATGCTCAGCAGAGATGGCACATGGCAGAACACGTCCTTGAGGTGGCAGCCTAATAAAGGCACTTCCTAATAAAGGCACCGCCTGGCTTGATAAAAAGAGACGTGGAGGAATATTAATTACAGAGTACCTATCTCCTGAGGTTTTTCTAATCTCTAGTGTACTTTGTGACTAATGAGTCATGTTTAACTTGTAGCACCAACCTCTGCCCTAACTCCAGCAGCACTAAATTACTGCTTTTGTTGCACTAAGCCCCAGTCCAGCCCAGCGTGCCCTGGCCTGGGTGCTCTGTGAACACATTCATCGCACAGAAAAAAAATGTCCCTGCTCCTTCTCTAAAGCAATTTGCACAAAATACATGTAGCAGCTCCAAAAAAAACCCACACTGCTCCAGAACACCTGTTGTAGAAGTGTTGTTTATGTGGACAAACAGCTCTTATGCCATATGCTGTTGCAATACCTGACTATCTCATCGTGATCTCCACTTCTGCCAGCAAACAAGTCCTAAACACCACTTAGCATCTAGAGAGCGTCCTGCTTGCTGCCACAACATCTTCTTACACAGATCCTTACGCAACAACCAGACAATCTGGATTACTCACTGGCACATGGTTTTCTCAAGATTCATTGCTTATCGAAAATCAAAGGATTTTTATGTTTGTCAAGACAGCAGCACCTAATGTTACACCAGGTAAGCTTACATTTGTCAGGGTTAGAAAGCCTTCAGCCTTCAAGCTATAAACTAACCTTTAAGGGATTATGAAAAATCTTTCCCTTAAATATAGGTTGCTCAGCACTTACTGCCAAGAGGTTTCTTTCCTCTTCCTCAGAAATGTCCAGTCAGTCAATGTAGGAGCATAGTCACCAATGCTACTGTGCACTGCCTTCCTCAGAGGCTTGGGGGAGCCAGTCATTTAAACAACAACAACAACAAACTGGAAAAAAAAAAAAAAAGAAAAAAAAAAAAAAAAAAAAAAAAAAAAAGAAAAAGCACTTTCATTTATTTTCCCTTTCACTGGCAGAATACACACACTGCAACTGCTCCACAACAGCACACTGTACACCCGAATTATTTCTGTGGTTGTTTATTTACTGAGATTACAGCCATGCCTCAAGGCCTTATCTTTGATGTCTGAAACTTTGTGGGCAAAATTTTCTGGAGGAAAATACTGACTTCCAGTATCCTCCAACAGAGTGGGGACAGTGCACCTCCGCCTGGGGCCGTCCTGGGGTGACCTGCCAGCACCCCCTTTCTGATTCCAGTTGCACAGGCACTAAGGACCATGTCAACAGGGTGAAATCAATGATAAATTAGGCAGCTAAGCCCTGCGTGGGATCTTGGCTCTTACCTGTTCAGAAAAAATTGGAAACAAAGTCAACTGCACTGGGAGTAAACCATTTTCTCTACAGCTCTAAGAAATGGAAAATCAAAAAAATCCTAACAAGAAACTCTTCAGTTAAGCAGAGAAAAGAGCACAGGAGAATTTGCACAGTGAAGGACAGAAGTACCTACGGTAACTGAACTTATTTTCACACAGGAGGAATAGAATAAATTAACAGATATAGCAGACTGAATTTCTTCAGCGGGTACAAGAATCAAGAAGTAGCAATAGAGACCAAAAACACTTACTACAGGTTAATGAACCCTCAGCTTAACAAGGCAGTAGGTCAGGAGAACATCCATGTGATTGCCCTACAGGAAGGCCAGATGCTGAAACAAGAGATGCCTTTGCAAGCTCAAGGGAGCCCCCCAAGGACTGAACACAGCCCACATCACTCTGCTTTAACAAGGTCCAGGGACATAGCACAGCAATTTATAGAAGAGCAACTTTGACAGAGGCTGCAGGGCAAGGAGGGAGATTTCACACCAATTAGGAAATGCTGTGAAGAGAAGCCTAGGCAGAGGGAGTAGAGTTTCAGAAAGTCATGCTGTGCCAAGTCACTGATTGTATCTAATTGGAATATTTTAAGCAAATGAAAGCAGAAACACTAGCGGGAATTTCTACATCTATAGTGAGTAGGGAGAATATCCTATATTCCATCTGAAAGGGTAGCAAAGGGAAGACAGCCAAGAGCAGTTTTCCAAATGGAGAGCCAGACAAAACAATATGTTAGACCCAGTTTTTGGCAGCAGGAGCAAGACTTTAAGGGTCTCAACACAAGCCCAGAGAGTCTTTCACCTTTCCAAAGTCCCCAGTCCAATCTCCATTTAATGCTGTCTAAAACTCGGTGATCCAGCTGAATCCCCAGTTACAACGTGAAGACACCACATGATTTACCATGGAAAGATGCCAGCTTTGTTGTCAGAAGTCAAAAGCAGGGAAGACACAGGCTGTGCTCAGGTTTAGGCTCACTGAGTTTCACATTGACATTTTCTCAGTTCCTGCTTGTTTGGGTGATATCAAAAAACAGAAAAGTTTGGTCAACAGCTTACATTTACTCCTGGTTTCTACTTAAAACCAAATAGCCTGCACCAAACTCATTCCAGATTTGCTCTGAGGACTCGCAGCCTTTAAGGCATCAACCAGGGAATCTGTATGAAATTCAAGCTTGAGCCCGAGTCTGGCAATGGAAAACATGGCTCACAGCTTTCAGCAAAGCATGATTAGCCTCCTTCAGCCTCACTCCATCCCCATCCCAGTGCCTGCGCTGCCAGAAAACACTGCAGCAAGCGTGCTCCAGCGTGGATGTGGACAGACTGCCGTGCACAGCTCAAAAGCCACCACAGACCCACGCACTGCAGATTTCTTTCTGCTGACTTCTTGACATGTCCTACAGGAAAACAAGGAGGGAAGCAACTTGAGAGCAGTAATGACAGCAGAGACCAGCTAGATCCCAGAAACTCCTGCACTGGCTGCTGGACTCTCACAAGGCAAATAAACCCGCAGGAGCATCACCTCTGCAAACACACAATGTTCACACGCACAAAGGATACAGATGAAGCAAAGAATTTGTGAACAAAGAGCCGGCATTTTTCTGAAGCATGTGATGTGATGAAGAGCACATGAAGTGGTGTAGAGAATGGAAATTAACAGCACATTACACTACTCAAAAGCGATGATAAATTTCTCCAAGGGCCATCCTAGATTCAGCTCAGTTTTATCATATATTGCTGTTGAGGACTTAGAACTGCATTCCTGAAATAAGACCCTCGAGAACCCTCTGAAGATATACCAGCACTATGACTATCCTAAGATCAAGAGTAAGTTATTAATACATAGCAAAAGCATGTGAACCGAAGGGGCAGGATGAGCTGCCTGCAAATAAACAAATTATAATATTCTATTTTGAGGCACAAGTGTGAGCAGATTGCCGTGCTGAAGAGGACCCTGTCAGACCCTTGGATACAGCCCAGTTCAATGCAAGAAGTCAGAGCAAAGATGTCTAATAGTTTTTATTTGGGGCACACAGAATGAGGTGGATTGAAAGTTTACTTATTCCGTGATCTAAAATCCCCAGGACAATGTCGCCTACATCTTCCCTACAGGAATTTGAAGAACCACAGAGTGAGCTGCTGTGATTTCCTACTGACTTGTTGGCACAGGATTAGGATTTTGGTGAAAGTGCCTTGGAGTGGCACTGAAGCAATCTCTAACTTCGAGGGTAAAGAAAGTCAAAGCAATTTGCTTTCTCACAGGATTTGTCCCAGTAGGATAAATTTTTCTCAGCATTTCCCTGACCAGTAGCTGAAATTATGATTCTTTTCTCTTGTGCAAAGTCATAAAGCAAAGGGTGACAGGCAACAGGTTGCACTCTGAGCTTCTGCAAGAAAATGCATTTAATACTTGCCCAAATGTCAGGCTTAAATAGGCATTTTCTGCATTTCTCATTAGATTTATTCAACCCTTGCACAACTATAGAGTCCTGATATTTTACTCTTTTTTTAAGAAAACACTAGGCTTTGTAACCAAAAGGGTAGTTCCTGGAGGCATTCCCTGTGGTTTGTTAAGTTCGCTGTGGGTCTTGGGACCCCATAAAGGGAGAGCAGGCTCCGTTCTGTCAGAGAGTTAATAACCAGCACAGAAAGCAGAGTTGCTGCTGACAGACATTGTTTCTATAACCTACAGACAGAGAGGGCAGAGGGGACAGGGGAGATCAATAGACCTGGAGTGTGTGTATAAGTCAGCATGTCTCTGATCAGGTTTCCTCCAGGGGCTGGATCTCCATTTTATTCCTTACCAGGAAGAAAAAAGAAAAAAAAAAAAAACAACACCATATTCTTCTCCCATTTACACTGGTGTGAACCCAAGTGATCGGTTTACAGTGCTGTGACTGCAAGTCCACATTATCTTATCATTTTACATGTTTTCATCCAGATTAATGAAGCTTTCATGCTCAGAGCATTTTAGTCAACACTTAACATTAACATCCCATGTTTAAGTGCTTGTAAAAGCATTTGTAAAATGATGAGTAGGATTGTTATTTTTACAGCCAGGATTCCTAAGAAAGTAAGTCATATGCAGCAGCACTGCCTGTTTCTTTGTCGCTTCCTCTCCGCTACTTCTCCCCTGAAGCTGTTGAACCTCATGGCCCATTTCAACGACTTTTGATAAAGGAATAGACCTCAGATGGAAATTCAGACCCTGCCAGCTCTGTAGTTTCCAGAGCCTCTCCAGCACCCAAAATTGTAGCAAGGTCTCCTCAACCCTCACCAGACCTCAGAAAGCTCAAGCAGGCATCCTGGCTGCACTGCTCCAGCTCTGAACTGAACACGTTTCCATATCTACATATAGGTACTAAAGAAAACCTAGGAACCACCAGATTCAGTTCCTGCCATGGTTTATCCAAGGCCTTCTCCTGCCGCTGAAGCAGAACCAGCTGCTTTTCCCTCACAGACTGGTGCAAGAACACCCTAACATGTGCTTTTTGGTGTAGCATCTTTCAATTAATTCATGCTTACATCCCTTACCACTTTCATCCTATCCCCAAAAGTGAGCTTTTAAGACTCCTGCTCACATCTTTTCCTGAATTTTACCATGAACTTCTGGTCCCCAGCATTTTTGCACATCTTTGAGCACTGCTTGTCTCACGGACGGGCTGGTCCTCATCACATGAGGCTGCCCTTATCTCCCCGGCAGCCGTGCTGGGAGCCGCGCAGCTCAGGCATCGCAACACTGCTTGGCAGAAAGAGGGGGTCAGGTTCTGTGTGCTGCAGAGGACTCTTCCTCACCAGCAAAATGCTGTTATTCATGCAAGGCTTAAACACTGGACATACAGATACCAGCCACAGACCCTCAGACCTGACATTTAACATCCCAAAGCCATTTATCACTCAGCACCCTTATCCTGGTTTAAAATCCCCAAGTCACAAGGCAAACAACTTAGCGGTTCATTTTTCTGTGCTTTTGTACGTTTCTGACTGCCTTTCTCCTTCTGTCCATTCAACTGCTTCAATTAGCTTCCCCAGCGATCCCAATCTCTGCTGCTCTCCTCAGTGCCACCATTGTGTACCCACAATACCTTTGGGTCTGCCCCATCCAAGCATGTCCGTACTAGTTTCCCCATCAATTCCTCCACAATTTAGCAGTGCCATCTGATTCACAGCTTTTATATGTTCCCCGATAGCAGAGACCCCAGCAAGCTGCTCTGGCTGCCTTAGCATTTTAAACAGCTTTACCCTGAACTGGTCAGCTGAAAAGCGCTTATTTCTACAGAAAAGGAGATGACATCAGCTGATGCAGGATAACCATGACAACCTCCTCAGATCAGCAGGGCCACATGCTATTTGAATAAGTAAGCAAAGTTTAACTCTCAACAACTTTCTAGGCAGGACCTTCAGCTTTAATTCGGAGAGTGAGCACGAGCACCTCTGCATGCATTTTACCTGTGCACCCACCCGCACTCTGGAGAAGGTAGTGGTACCGGTAAGAGGAAATCTTTCCAAAACAGCATTTTGCCTTTCTACCTGACTCAGAGATGACAGATAAAGAGGATATTAGACCCCAAACCCTTCAGCAATTTGTTTTCTTGCACCAGCATCAAGCAACTTTCATTTTTGCCTAAGAAATGCACTTTGGGATTTGACAGGACAGGACTTCGTGAATCAGGCTCCTCGCCTTTAATCATCTGCTAAGAAAGCTGAGAGCTGAAAGCATTTCAAAGCTTGGACTTGGATCCAAATCCACAACAAATCCATCTTCTAAATGCCATCTTCCTACAGGAAGGGCTCCATGCCTGATCAGAATTTTCGTGCTCAAACACTTTTAAATAGGCTGGTGTGCAGAATGGTAACGTGCTGGATCCAGAAAGGTTAATTCTCCACTGCCACAGTTTTGAAGCATGGTTGCATTCTGGAAAGCCCCACACTTATTTTCTACACCACTGCTTTCCAACATATAAACTCTTTATTAAAATAAATAAGTGTAGGAGGATTAGCCTTCTGGATCCAGAATCTCTTACTCCCCAATTCTTCGTAATGGTGTATTTATAAAACACATGTGTCCCATTTTGGGGCAATTTAAAGTTTGCCTAGTATATAAATGCTTCATTATAACAGCTGCTCACAATCTGTTAGTATAAATATTTTCCACCCCTTTCTGATCATCATGAAAGGAGGCCAAGGCTAGAGCTGTGGATCCAAACCGCCTGCATGTTGGAGGTGTTCACAATTTACATTCACATGCATACTTTGGGGCTTGAGCCTACTATCCATGGCTCCCTTCCAGGCTCTGGGAATGGCTATTTTACACCACTTGGGTCCTTCCAGATGGAGAAACCTCCGAGATGAGGGCAAAAGGGAATCCAGCTGAATTTGCAGGAGTCCTCTGGAATATTTCTGTGCAGCAGGACTTCACTGGGTGCAGTTACAGGGACACTTTAGTCCAGCATTGATGTGTCTGCTGCCGAAAAGGAGCAGTCCCTTCTCCATGGCATGCCCTGCCCACCCGCTCTTGCTCCAGCCCTTGCTCCAGCCCTACTGTTCATGTGGTCCTACAGCAGACTGGATCAGGAAATGGATTCTGCTGAAAACAAAAAGATTTTTTCCTCCTTATTTCACCCCTGCTTCAAGTATTTCCTACAAGTTAAAAAAAAATGCATCTGAGCAGAATAAAAAAAAAAAAAAAAAAAACCAAAAACCC